>NW_028126278.1:0-600000 GCF_965194825.1 Balaenoptera physalus
CATCTAGAATTGTCATGAAAGGTATCATGGAGCACTGTGATGACAAGGGCTATGGAGCATTGTGATGACATAGGCCATGGAACGTTGTGATGACAAGGGCATGGAGCATATTGATTACAGGGGCCAAGGAGCATTTTGATTACAGTGGCCAAGGAGCATTGTGCTGACAAGGCAATGTGCATTGTGATGACAAGTGGCATGGAGCATTGTGATGAAAGTTGTAATTGACCATTGTGATTACATGTGTCCTGGAAACTTGTGATGACACAGTTCAAGGAGCATTGTGTAGACAAGGGCCATGGCGAATTGTGATATAAGGTGTCATGGGGCATTTTGATGAGAGTGGTCATCTAGCATTGTGATGAAAGGTATCATGGAGCACTGTGATGACAGGGGCCATGTAGCATTCTGATGACAATGGCCATGGAGCATTGTGATGACACGGGCATGAGACATTATGATGACAAGAGGTCTGGAGCATTGTGATGACCATGGCATGGAGCATTGTGATGACAAGGGCCATCCAGCATTTTCATGACAGTTGTCATGGAGCATTGAAATGACAAAGGCCATGGAGCATTGTGATGACAGGGGTCATGGGCATTGTGATGAGAGGGTGAATGGAGCATTGTGATGAAAATTGTCCTGGAGCATTGTGATGACATCGGTCATGGAGAACAGTGATGACAGGGATCATGCAACATTGTGATGACAACGGCATGGAGCATGGTGATGACATGGGTCATCGAGCATTGTGATGACCAGGGTCATGGAGCATTGTGTTGACACAGGCATGGAGCATTGTGATGAGAAGGGAACTGGAGCATTGTGATGACAAGGGCATGGGGCATTGTGATTATAGGGGCCAAGGTGCACTGTGCTGAAAAGGGCATGGTGTATTGTGATGAAAAGGGCATGGAGAATTGTGATTACATGGACAGGGAACATTGTGATCACAGAGGTCATGGAAGATTGTGATGACAAGTGTCATGGAACATTGTGCTGACAGGGATCATGGAGCATTGTGATGAGAAAGGTTTTTGAGCATTGTGATGACAGGTGTCATGGGGCATTGTGATGACAGTGGTCATGGAGCAGTGTGATGAAAGGTGTCATGGAGTGCTGTGATTACAGGGGCCATGGAGCATTGTGATGAGCAAAGGCAATGGAGCATTGAGATGACAGGGGCAATGGAGCCTTGTGATGACAACTGTCCTGGAACCTTGTGATGACACGGTTCAGGGAGCATTGTGATGACAAGGGTCATGGCGAATTGTGATGACAGATGTCAGGTGGCATTGTGATGATAGTGGTCGTCTAGAACTGTGATGAAATGTATCATGGAACACTGTGATGACAGGGGCCATGGAGCATTGTGATGACAAGTGTCAAGGAGCATTGTGGTGACACGGGGATGGAGCCTTATGTTGACAAGACTTCTGGAGCATTGTGATGACTAGTGCATGAAGCATTGTGATTACAGGGGCCATGGAGCCTTGTGATGACAAGGGTCATCGACCATTGTGATGACAGGGGTCATGGAGCATTGTGATGACAAGGAACATGGCGAATTGTGATGACAGGGTTCATGGGGCATTGTGATGACAGGGGGCATGGAACATTGTGATGAAAATGGTCCTGGAGCATTGTGAAGACAGCGGTTTCGGAGAATTGTGATGACAGTAATTCTGCAGCATTGTGATGACTAGGGTCATGGATCATTGTGATGGCAGGGGTCAGTGAACTTTGTGACCACAAGGTTCATGAAGCATTGTGATGAAAGGGGTCAGTGAACATTGTGACGACAATGTTCATGAAGCATTGTGATGACAAGGGCTTGGAGCATTGTGATGAAATGAGTCATCGAGAATTGTGATGACAGGGGTCATGGAGCATTGTGTTGACATGGGTATGGAGCACTGTAATGAGAAGAGATGTGGAGCATTGTAATGACAAGGGCATGGAGCATTTTGAGTAGAGGGTCCAAGGAGCATTGTGCTGACAAGTGCATGGTGCATTGTGATGAGAAGTGGTATGGACCATTGTGATGAAAATGTTACTGGAGCATTGTGAAAAAAGCGGTCATGGATCATTGTGATGACAGGGTTCATGGAGCTTTGTGATGACAAGGGCCATGGAGCATGGTGATGACAGGGGTCATGGGGCATTGTGATGACAGGTGGCATTGGGAATTGTGATGAAAGGTTCATGGAGCACTCTGATGAAAGTTTTCCTGGAGCATTGTGATGAAAAGAACCATGGATTATTGTGATGACAAGTGACATGGAGCATAGTGATGACAACTGTCATGGAATATTTTGCTGACAGGAATCATGGAGCATTGTGATGAGTGGGGCCATGGAGCATTGTGATGAAAGACGTCATGGGGCATTGTTATGACAGCGGTCATGGAGCATTGTGATGAAAGGGATCATGGAGCAATGTGATTACACGGGCTATGGAGCATTGTGAATACATAGGACATATAGCATTGTGATGAGAGGTGTCATGGAGCATTGTGATGAAAGTGGTCATGGATCATTTTGATGACAAGTGACCTGGAACATTGTGATGACACGGTTCATGGAGCACTGTCATGACAAGGGCAATGGCGAATTGTGATGTCAGGTGTCACGGGGAAATGTGATGACAGTGGTCATCTAGAATTGTCATGAAAGGTATCATGGAGCACTGTGATGACAAGGGCTATGGAGCATTGTGATGACATAGGCCATGGAACGTTGTGATGACAAGGGCATGGAGCATATTGATTACAGGGGCCAAGGAGCATTTTGATTACAGTGGCCAAGGAGCATTGTGCTGACAAGGCAATGTGCATTGTGATGACAAGTGGCATGGAGCATTGTGATGAAAGTTGTAATTGACCATTGTGATTACATGTGTCCTGGAAACTTGTGATGACACAGTTCAAGGAGCATTGTGTAGACAAGGGCCATGGCGAATTGTGATATAAGGTGTCATGGGGCATTTTGATGAGAGTGGTCATCTAGCATTGTGATGAAAGGTATCATGGAGCACTGTGATGACAGGGGCCATGTAGCATTCTGATGACAATGGCCATGGAGCATTGTGATGACACGGGCATGAGACATTATGATGACAAGAGGTCTGGAGCATTGTGATGACCATGGCATGGAGCATTGTGATGACAAGGGCCATCCAGCATTTTCATGACAGTTGTCATGGAGCATTGAAATGACAAAGGCCATGGAGCATTGTGATGACAGGGGTCATGGGCATTGTGATGAGAGGGTGAATGGAGCATTGTGATGAAAATTGTCCTGGAGCATTGTGATGACATCGGTCATGGAGAACAGTGATGACAGGGATCATGCAACATTGTGATGACAACGGCATGGAGCATGGTGATGACATGGGTCATCGAGCATTGTGATGACCAGGGTCATGGAGCATTGTGTTGACACAGGCATGGAGCATTGTGATGAGAAGGGAACTGGAGCATTGTGATGACAAGGGCATGGGGCATTGTGATTATAGGGGCCAAGGTGCACTGTGCTGAAAAGGGCATGGTGTATTGTGATGAAAAGGGCATGGAGAATTGTGATTACATGGACAGGGAACATTGTGATCACAGAGGTCATGGAAGATTGTGATGACAAGTGTCATGGAACATTGTGCTGACAGGGATCATGGAGCATTGTGATGAGAAAGGTTTTTGAGCATTGTGATGACAGGTGTCATGGGGCATTGTGATGACAGTGGTCATGGAGCAGTGTGATGAAAGGTGTCATGGAGTGCTGTGATTACAGGGGCCATGGAGCATTGTGATGAGCAAAGGCAATGGAGCATTGAGATGACAGGGGCAATGGAGCCTTGTGATGACAACTGTCCTGGAACCTTGTGATGACACGGTTCAGGGAGCATTGTGATGACAAGGGTCATGGCGAATTGTGATGACAGATGTCAGGTGGCATTGTGATGATAGTGGTCGTCTAGAACTGTGATGAAATGTATCATGGAACACTGTGATGACAGGGGCCATGGAGCATTGTGATGACAAGTGTCAAGGAGCATTGTGGTGACACGGGGATGGAGCCTTATGTTGACAAGACTTCTGGAGCATTGTGATGACTAGTGCATGAAGCATTGTGATTACAGGGGCCATGGAGCCTTGTGATGACAAGGGTCATCGACCATTGTGATGACAGGGGTCATGGAGCATTGTGATGACAAGGAACATGGCGAATTGTGATGACAGGGTTCATGGGGCATTGTGATGACAGGGGGCATGGAACATTGTGATGAAAATGGTCCTGGAGCATTGTGAAGACAGCGGTTTCGGAGAATTGTGATGACAGTAATTCTGCAGCATTGTGATGACTAGGGTCATGGATCATTGTGATGGCAGGGGTCAGTGAACTTTGTGACCACAAGGTTCATGAAGCATTGTGATGAAAGGGGTCAGTGAACATTGTGACGACAATGTTCATGAAGCATTGTGATGACAAGGGCTTGGAGCATTGTGATGAAATGAGTCATCGAGAATTGTGATGACAGGGGTCATGGAGCATTGTGTTGACATGGGTATGGAGCACTGTAATGAGAAGAGATGTGGAGCATTGTAATGACAAGGGCATGGAGCATTTTGAGTAGAGGGTCCAAGGAGCATTGTGCTGACAAGTGCATGGTGCATTGTGATGAGAAGTGGTATGGACCATTGTGATGAAAATGTTACTGGAGCATTGTGAAAAAAGCGGTCATGGATCATTGTGATGACAGGGTTCATGGAGCTTTGTGATGACAAGGGCCATGGAGCATGGTGATGACAGGGGTCATGGGGCATTGTGATGACAGGTGGCATTGGGAATTGTGATGAAAGGTTCATGGAGCACTCTGATGAAAGTTTTCCTGGAGCATTGTGATGAAAAGAACCATGGATTATTGTGATGACAAGTGACATGGAGCATAGTGATGACAACTGTCATGGAATATTTTGCTGACAGGAATCATGGAGCATTGTGATGAGTGGGGCCATGGAGCATTGTGATGAAAGACGTCATGGGGCATTGTTATGACAGCGGTCATGGAGCATTGTGATGAAAGGGATCATGGAGCAATGTGATTACACGGGCTATGGAGCATTGTGAATACATAGGACATATAGCATTGTGATGAGAGGTGTCATGGAGCATTGTGATGAAAGTGGTCATGGATCATTTTGATGACAAGTGACCTGGAACATTGTGATGACACGGTTCATGGAGCACTGTCATGACAAGGGCAATGGCGAATTGTGATGTCAGGTGTCACGGGGAAATGTGATGACAGTGGTCATCTAGAATTGTCATGAAAGGTATCATGGAGCACTGTGATGACAAGGGCTATGGAGCATTGTGATGACATAGGCCATGGAACGTTGTGATGACAAGGGCATGGAGCATATTGATTACAGGGGCCAAGGAGCATTTTGATTACAGTGGCCAAGGAGCATTGTGCTGACAAGGCAATGTGCATTGTGATGACAAGTGGCATGGAGCATTGTGATGAAAGTTGTAATTGACCATTGTGATTACATGTGTCCTGGAAACTTGTGATGACACAGTTCAAGGAGCATTGTGTAGACAAGGGCCATGGCGAATTGTGATATAAGGTGTCATGGGGCATTTTGATGAGAGTGGTCATCTAGCATTGTGATGAAAGGTATCATGGAGCACTGTGATGACAGGGGCCATGTAGCATTCTGATGACAATGGCCATGGAGCATTGTGATGACACGGGCATGAGACATTATGATGACAAGAGGTCTGGAGCATTGTGATGACCATGGCATGGAGCATTGTGATGACAAGGGCCATCCAGCATTTTCATGACAGTTGTCATGGAGCATTGAAATGACAAAGGCCATGGAGCATTGTGATGACAGGGGTCATGGGCATTGTGATGAGAGGGTGAATGGAGCATTGTGATGAAAATTGTCCTGGAGCATTGTGATGACATCGGTCATGGAGAACAGTGATGACAGGGATCATGCAACATTGTGATGACAACGGCATGGAGCATGGTGATGACATGGGTCATCGAGCATTGTGATGACCAGGGTCATGGAGCATTGTGTTGACACAGGCATGGAGCATTGTGATGAGAAGGGAACTGGAGCATTGTGATGACAAGGGCATGGGGCATTGTGATTATAGGGGCCAAGGTGCACTGTGCTGAAAAGGGCATGGTGTATTGTGATGAAAAGGGCATGGAGAATTGTGATTACATGGACAGGGAACATTGTGATCACAGAGGTCATGGAAGATTGTGATGACAAGTGTCATGGAACATTGTGCTGACAGGGATCATGGAGCATTGTGATGAGAAAGGTTTTTGAGCATTGTGATGACAGGTGTCATGGGGCATTGTGATGACAGTGGTCATGGAGCAGTGTGATGAAAGGTGTCATGGAGTGCTGTGATTACAGGGGCCATGGAGCATTGTGATGAGCAAAGGCAATGGAGCATTGAGATGACAGGGGCAATGGAGCCTTGTGATGACAACTGTCCTGGAACCTTGTGATGACACGGTTCAGGGAGCATTGTGATGACAAGGGTCATGGCGAATTGTGATGACAGATGTCAGGTGGCATTGTGATGATAGTGGTCGTCTAGAACTGTGATGAAATGTATCATGGAACACTGTGATGACAGGGGCCATGGAGCATTGTGATGACAAGTGTCAAGGAGCATTGTGGTGACACGGGGATGGAGCCTTATGTTGACAAGACTTCTGGAGCATTGTGATGACTAGTGCATGAAGCATTGTGATTACAGGGGCCATGGAGCCTTGTGATGACAAGGGTCATCGACCATTGTGATGACAGGGGTCATGGAGCATTGTGATGACAAGGAACATGGCGAATTGTGATGACAGGGTTCATGGGGCATTGTGATGACAGGGGGCATGGAACATTGTGATGAAAATGGTCCTGGAGCATTGTGAAGACAGCGGTTTCGGAGAATTGTGATGACAGTAATTCTGCAGCATTGTGATGACTAGGGTCATGGATCATTGTGATGGCAGGGGTCAGTGAACTTTGTGACCACAAGGTTCATGAAGCATTGTGATGAAAGGGGTCAGTGAACATTGTGACGACAATGTTCATGAAGCATTGTGATGACAAGGGCTTGGAGCATTGTGATGAAATGAGTCATCGAGAATTGTGATGACAGGGGTCATGGAGCATTGTGTTGACATGGGTATGGAGCACTGTAATGAGAAGAGATGTGGAGCATTGTAATGACAAGGGCATGGAGCATTTTGAGTAGAGGGTCCAAGGAGCATTGTGCTGACAAGTGCATGGTGCATTGTGATGAGAAGTGGTATGGACCATTGTGATGAAAATGTTACTGGAGCATTGTGAAAAAAGCGGTCATGGATCATTGTGATGACAGGGTTCATGGAGCTTTGTGATGACAAGGGCCATGGAGCATGGTGATGACAGGGGTCATGGGGCATTGTGATGACAGGTGGCATTGGGAATTGTGATGAAAGGTTCATGGAGCACTCTGATGAAAGTTTTCCTGGAGCATTGTGATGAAAAGAACCATGGATTATTGTGATGACAAGTGACATGGAGCATAGTGATGACAACTGTCATGGAATATTTTGCTGACAGGAATCATGGAGCATTGTGATGAGTGGGGCCATGGAGCATTGTGATGAAAGACGTCATGGGGCATTGTTATGACAGCGGTCATGGAGCATTGTGATGAAAGGGATCATGGAGCAATGTGATTACACGGGCTATGGAGCATTGTGAATACATAGGACATATAGCATTGTGATGAGAGGTGTCATGGAGCATTGTGATGAAAGTGGTCATGGATCATTTTGATGACAAGTGACCTGGAACATTGTGATGACACGGTTCATGGAGCACTGTCATGACAAGGGCAATGGCGAATTGTGATGTCAGGTGTCACGGGGAAATGTGATGACAGTGGTCATCTAGAATTGTCATGAAAGGTATCATGGAGCACTGTGATGACAAGGGCTATGGAGCATTGTGATGACATAGGCCATGGAACGTTGTGATGACAAGGGCATGGAGCATATTGATTACAGGGGCCAAGGAGCATTTTGATTACAGTGGCCAAGGAGCATTGTGCTGACAAGGCAATGTGCATTGTGATGACAAGTGGCATGGAGCATTGTGATGAAAGTTGTAATTGACCATTGTGATTACATGTGTCCTGGAAACTTGTGATGACACAGTTCAAGGAGCATTGTGTAGACAAGGGCCATGGCGAATTGTGATATAAGGTGTCATGGGGCATTTTGATGAGAGTGGTCATCTAGCATTGTGATGAAAGGTATCATGGAGCACTGTGATGACAGGGGCCATGTAGCATTCTGATGACAATGGCCATGGAGCATTGTGATGACACGGGCATGAGACATTATGATGACAAGAGGTCTGGAGCATTGTGATGACCATGGCATGGAGCATTGTGATGACAAGGGCCATCCAGCATTTTCATGACAGTTGTCATGGAGCATTGAAATGACAAAGGCCATGGAGCATTGTGATGACAGGGGTCATGGGCATTGTGATGAGAGGGTGAATGGAGCATTGTGATGAAAATTGTCCTGGAGCATTGTGATGACATCGGTCATGGAGAACAGTGATGACAGGGATCATGCAACATTGTGATGACAACGGCATGGAGCATGGTGATGACATGGGTCATCGAGCATTGTGATGACCAGGGTCATGGAGCATTGTGTTGACACAGGCATGGAGCATTGTGATGAGAAGGGAACTGGAGCATTGTGATGACAAGGGCATGGGGCATTGTGATTATAGGGGCCAAGGTGCACTGTGCTGAAAAGGGCATGGTGTATTGTGATGAAAAGGGCATGGAGAATTGTGATTACATGGACAGGGAACATTGTGATCACAGAGGTCATGGAAGATTGTGATGACAAGTGTCATGGAACATTGTGCTGACAGGGATCATGGAGCATTGTGATGAGAAAGGTTTTTGAGCATTGTGATGACAGGTGTCATGGGGCATTGTGATGACAGTGGTCATGGAGCAGTGTGATGAAAGGTGTCATGGAGTGCTGTGATTACAGGGGCCATGGAGCATTGTGATGAGCAAAGGCAATGGAGCATTGAGATGACAGGGGCAATGGAGCCTTGTGATGACAACTGTCCTGGAACCTTGTGATGACACGGTTCAGGGAGCATTGTGATGACAAGGGTCATGGCGAATTGTGATGACAGATGTCAGGTGGCATTGTGATGATAGTGGTCGTCTAGAACTGTGATGAAATGTATCATGGAACACTGTGATGACAGGGGCCATGGAGCATTGTGATGACAAGTGTCAAGGAGCATTGTGGTGACACGGGGATGGAGCCTTATGTTGACAAGACTTCTGGAGCATTGTGATGACTAGTGCATGAAGCATTGTGATTACAGGGGCCATGGAGCCTTGTGATGACAAGGGTCATCGACCATTGTGATGACAGGGGTCATGGAGCATTGTGATGACAAGGAACATGGCGAATTGTGATGACAGGGTTCATGGGGCATTGTGATGACAGGGGGCATGGAACATTGTGATGAAAATGGTCCTGGAGCATTGTGAAGACAGCGGTTTCGGAGAATTGTGATGACAGTAATTCTGCAGCATTGTGATGACTAGGGTCATGGATCATTGTGATGGCAGGGGTCAGTGAACTTTGTGACCACAAGGTTCATGAAGCATTGTGATGAAAGGGGTCAGTGAACATTGTGACGACAATGTTCATGAAGCATTGTGATGACAAGGGCTTGGAGCATTGTGATGAAATGAGTCATCGAGAATTGTGATGACAGGGGTCATGGAGCATTGTGTTGACATGGGTATGGAGCACTGTAATGAGAAGAGATGTGGAGCATTGTAATGACAAGGGCATGGAGCATTTTGAGTAGAGGGTCCAAGGAGCATTGTGCTGACAAGTGCATGGTGCATTGTGATGAGAAGTGGTATGGACCATTGTGATGAAAATGTTACTGGAGCATTGTGAAAAAAGCGGTCATGGATCATTGTGATGACAGGGTTCATGGAGCTTTGTGATGACAAGGGCCATGGAGCATGGTGATGACAGGGGTCATGGGGCATTGTGATGACAGGTGGCATTGGGAATTGTGATGAAAGGTTCATGGAGCACTCTGATGAAAGTTTTCCTGGAGCATTGTGATGAAAAGAACCATGGATTATTGTGATGACAAGTGACATGGAGCATAGTGATGACAACTGTCATGGAATATTTTGCTGACAGGAATCATGGAGCATTGTGATGAGTGGGGCCATGGAGCATTGTGATGAAAGACGTCATGGGGCATTGTTATGACAGCGGTCATGGAGCATTGTGATGAAAGGGATCATGGAGCAATGTGATTACACGGGCTATGGAGCATTGTGAATACATAGGACATATAGCATTGTGATGAGAGGTGTCATGGAGCATTGTGATGAAAGTGGTCATGGATCATTTTGATGACAAGTGACCTGGAACATTGTGATGACACGGTTCATGGAGCACTGTCATGACAAGGGCAATGGCGAATTGTGATGTCAGGTGTCACGGGGAAATGTGATGACAGTGGTCATCTAGAATTGTCATGAAAGGTATCATGGAGCACTGTGATGACAAGGGCTATGGAGCATTGTGATGACATAGGCCATGGAACGTTGTGATGACAAGGGCATGGAGCATATTGATTACAGGGGCCAAGGAGCATTTTGATTACAGTGCCCAAGGAGCATTGTGCTGACAAGGCAATGTGCATTGTGATGACAAGTGGCATGGAGCATTGTGATGAAAGTTGTAATTGACCATTGTGATTACATGTGTCCTGGAAACTTGTGATGACACAGTTCAAGGAGCATTGTGTAGACAAGGGCCATGGCGAATTGTGATATAAGGTGTCATGGGGCATTTTGATGAGAGTGGTCATCTAGCATTGTGATGAAAGGTATCATGGAGCACTGTGATGACAGGGGCCATGTAGCATTCTGATGACAATGGCCATGGAGCATTGTGATGACACGGGCATGAGACATTATGATGACAAGAGGTCTGGAGCATTGTGATGACCATGGCATGGAGCATTGTGATGACAAGGGCCATCCAGCATTTTCATGACAGTTGTCATGGAGCATTGAAATGACAAAGGCCATGGAGCATTGTGATGACAGGGGTCATGGGCATTGTGATGAGAGGGTGAATGGAGCATTGTGATGAAAATTGTCCTGGAGCATTGTGATGACATCGGTCATGGAGAACAGTGATGACAGGGATCATGCAACATTGTGATGACAACGGCATGGAGCATGGTGATGACATGGGTCATCGAGCATTGTGATGACCAGGGTCATGGAGCATTGTGTTGACACAGGCATGGAGCATTGTGATGAGAAGGGAACTGGAGCATTGTGATGACAAGGGCATGGGGCATTGTGATTATAGGGGCCAAGGTGCACTGTGCTGAAAAGGGCATGGTGTATTGTGATGAAAAGGGCATGGAGAATTGTGATTACATGGACAGGGAACATTGTGATCACAGAGGTCATGGAAGATTGTGATGACAAGTGTCATGGAACATTGTGCTGACAGGGATCATGGAGCATTGTGATGAGAAAGGTTTTTGAGCATTGTGATGACAGGTGTCATGGGGCATTGTGATGACAGTGGTCATGGAGCAGTGTGATGAAAGGTGTCATGGAGTGCTGTGATTACAGGGGCCATGGAGCATTGTGATGAGCAAAGGCAATGGAGCATTGAGATGACAGGGGCAATGGAGCCTTGTGATGACAACTGTCCTGGAACCTTGTGATGACACGGTTCAGGGAGCATTGTGATGACAAGGGTCATGGCGAATTGTGATGACAGATGTCAGGTGGCATTGTGATGATAGTGGTCGTCTAGAACTGTGATGAAATGTATCATGGAACACTGTGATGACAGGGGCCATGGAGCATTGTGATGACAAGTGTCAAGGAGCATTGTGGTGACACGGGGATGGAGCCTTATGTTGACAAGACTTCTGGAGCATTGTGATGACTAGTGCATGAAGCATTGTGATTACAGGGGCCATGGAGCCTTGTGATGACAAGGGTCATCGACCATTGTGATGACAGGGGTCATGGAGCATTGTGATGACAAGGAACATGGCGAATTGTGATGACAGGGTTCATGGGACATTGTGATGACAGGGGGCATGGAACATTGTGATGAAAATGGTCCTGGAGCATTGTGAAGACAGCGGTTTCGGAGAATTGTGATGACAGTAATTCTGCAGCATTGTGATGACTAGGGTCATGGATCATTGTGATGGCAGGGGTCAGTGAACTTTGTGACCACAAGGTTCATGAAGCATTGTGATGAAAGGGGTCAGTGAACATTGTGACGACAATGTTCATGAAGCATTGTGATGACAAGGGCTTGGAGCATTGTGATGAAATGAGTCATCGAGAATTGTGATGACAGGGGTCATGGAGCATTGTGTTGACATGGGTATGGAGCACTGTAATGAGAAGAGATGTGGAGCATTGTAATGACAAGGGCATGGAGCATTTTGAGTAGAGGGTCCAAGGAGCATTGTGCTGACAAGTGCATGGTGCATTGTGATGAGAAGTGGTATGGACCATTGTGATGAAAATGTTACTGGAGCATTGTGAAAAAAGCGGTCATGGATCATTGTGATGACAGGGTTCATGGAGCTTTGTGATGACAAGGGCCATGGAGCATGGTGATGACAGGGGTCATGGGGCATTGTGATGACAGGTGGCATTGGGAATTGTGATGAAAGGTTCATGGAGCACTCTGATGAAAGTTTTCCTGGAGCATTGTGATGAAAAGAACCATGGATTATTGTGATGACAAGTGACATGGAGCATAGTGATGACAACTGTCATGGAATATTTTGCTGACAGGAATCATGGAGCATTGTGATGAGTGGGGCCATGGAGCATTGTGATGAAAGACGTCATGGGGCATTGTTATGACAGCGGTCATGGAGCATTGTGATGAAAGGGATCATGGAGCAATGTGATTACACGGGCTATGGAGCATTGTGAATACATAGGACATATAGCATTGTGATGAGAGGTGTCATGGAGCATTGTGATGAAAGTGGTCATGGATCATTTTGATGACAAGTGACCTGGAACATTGTGATGACACGGTTCATGGAGCACTGTCATGACAAGGGCAATGGCGAATTGTGATGTCAGGTGTCACGGGGAAATGTGATGACAGTGGTCATCTAGAATTGTCATGAAAGGTATCATGGAGCACTGTGATGACAAGGGCTATGGAGCATTGTGATGACATAGGCCATGGAACGTTGTGATGACAAGGGCATGGAGCATATTGATTACAGGGGCCAAGGAGCATTTTGATTACAGTGGCCAAGGAGCATTGTGCTGACAAGGCAATGTGCATTGTGATGACAAGTGGCATGGAGCATTGTGATGAAAGTTGTAATTGACCATTGTGATTACATGTGTCCTGGAAACTTGTGATGACACAGTTCAAGGAGCATTGTGTAGACAAGGGCCATGGCGAATTGTGATATAAGGTGTCATGGGGCATTTTGATGAGAGTGGTCATCTAGCATTGTGATGAAAGGTATCATGGAGCACTGTGATGACAGGGGCCATGTAGCATTCTGATGACAATGGCCATGGAGCATTGTGATGACACGGGCATGAGACATTATGATGACAAGAGGTCTGGAGCATTGTGATGACCATGGCATGGAGCATTGTGATGACAAGGGCCATCCAGCATTTTCATGACAGTTGTCATGGAGCATTGAAATGACAAAGGCCATGGAGCATTGTGATGACAGGGGTCATGGGCATTGTGATGAGAGGGTGAATGGAGCATTGTGATGAAAATTGTCCTGGAGCATTGTGATGACATCGGTCATGGAGAACAGTGATGACAGGGATCATGCAACATTGTGATGACAACGGCATGGAGCATGGTGATGACATGGGTCATCGAGCATTGTGATGACCAGGGTCATGGAGCATTGTGTTGACACAGGCATGGAGCATTGTGATGAGAAGGGAACTGGAGCATTGTGATGACAAGGGCATGGGGCATTGTGATTATAGGGGCCAAGGTGCACTGTGCTGAAAAGGGCATGGTGTATTGTGATGAAAAGGGCATGGAGAATTGTGATTACATGGACAGGGAACATTGTGATCACAGAGGTCATGGAAGATTGTGATGACAAGTGTCATGGAACATTGTGCTGACAGGGATCATGGAGCATTGTGATGAGAAAGGTTTTTGAGCATTGTGATGACAGGTGTCATGGGGCATTGTGATGACAGTGGTCATGGAGCAGTGTGATGAAAGGTGTCATGGAGTGCTGTGATTACAGGGGCCATGGAGCATTGTGATGAGCAAAGGCAATGGAGCATTGAGATGACAGGGGCAATGGAGCCTTGTGATGACAACTGTCCTGGAACCTTGTGATGACACGGTTCAGGGAGCATTGTGATGACAAGGGTCATGGCGAATTGTGATGACAGATGTCAGGTGGCATTGTGATGATAGTGGTCGTCTAGAACTGTGATGAAATGTATCATGGAACACTGTGATGACAGGGGCCATGGAGCATTGTGATGACAAGTGTCAAGGAGCATTGTGGTGACACGGGGATGGAGCCTTATGTTGACAAGACTTCTGGAGCATTGTGATGACTAGTGCATGAAGCATTGTGATTACAGGGGCCATGGAGCCTTGTGATGACAAGGGTCATCGACCATTGTGATGACAGGGGTCATGGAGCATTGTGATGACAAGGAACATGGCGAATTGTGATGACAGGGTTCATGGGGCATTGTGATGACAGGGGGCATGGAACATTGTGATGAAAATGGTCCTGGAGCATTGTGAAGACAGCGGTTTCGGAGAATTGTGATGACAGTAATTCTGCAGCATTGTGATGACTAGGGTCATGGATCATTGTGATGGCAGGGGTCAGTGAACTTTGTGACCACAAGGTTCATGAAGCATTGTGATGAAAGGGGTCAGTGAACATTGTGACGACAATGTTCATGAAGCATTGTGATGACAAGGGCTTGGAGCATTGTGATGAAATGAGTCATCGAGAATTGTGATGACAGGGGTCATGGAGCATTGTGTTGACATGGGTATGGAGCACTGTAATGAGAAGAGATGTGGAGCATTGTAATGACAAGGGCATGGAGCATTTTGAGTAGAGGGTCCAAGGAGCATTGTGCTGACAAGTGCATGGTGCATTGTGATGAGAAGTGGTATGGACCATTGTGATGAAAATGTTACTGGAGCATTGTGAAAAAAGCGGTCATGGATCATTGTGATGACAGGGTTCATGGAGCTTTGTGATGACAAGGGCCATGGAGCATGGTGATGACAGGGGTCATGGGGCATTGTGATGACAGGTGGCATTGGGAATTGTGATGAAAGGTTCATGGAGCACTCTGATGAAAGTTTTCCTGGAGCATTGTGATGAAAAGAACCATGGATTATTGTGATGACAAGTGACATGGAGCATAGTGATGACAACTGTCATGGAATATTTTGCTGACAGGAATCATGGAGCATTGTGATGAGTGGGGCCATGGAGCATTGTGATGAAAGACGTCATGGGGCATTGTTATGACAGCGGTCATGGAGCATTGTGATGAAAGGGATCATGGAGCAATGTGATTACACGGGCTATGGAGCATTGTGAATACATAGGACATATAGCATTGTGATGAGAGGTGTCATGGAGCATTGTGATGAAAGTGGTCATGGATCATTTTGATGACAAGTGACCTGGAACATTGTGATGACACGGTTCATGGAGCACTGTCATGACAAGGGCAATGGCGAATTGTGATGTCAGGTGTCACGGGGAAATGTGATGACAGTGGTCATCTAGAATTGTCATGAAAGGTATCATGGAGCACTGTGATGACAAGGGCTATGGAGCATTGTGATGACATAGGCCATGGAACGTTGTGATGACAAGGGCATGGAGCATATTGATTACAGGGGCCAAGGAGCATTTTGATTACAGTGGCCAAGGAGCATTGTGCTGACAAGGCAATGTGCATTGTGATGACAAGTGGCATGGAGCATTGTGATGAAAGTTGTAATTGACCATTGTGATTACATGTGTCCTGGAAACTTGTGATGACACAGTTCAAGGAGCATTGTGTAGACAAGGGCCATGGCGAATTGTGATATAAGGTGTCATGGGGCATTTTGATGAGAGTGGTCATCTAGCATTGTGATGAAAGGTATCATGGAGCACTGTGATGACAGGGGCCATGTAGCATTCTGATGACAATGGCCATGGAGCATTGTGATGACACGGGCATGAGACATTATGATGACAAGAGGTCTGGAGCATTGTGATGACCATGGCATGGAGCATTGTGATGACAAGGGCCATCCAGCATTTTCATGACAGTTGTCATGGAGCATTGAAATGACAAAGGCCATGGAGCATTGTGATGACAGGGGTCATGGGCATTGTGATGAGAGGGTGAATGGAGCATTGTGATGAAAATTGTCCTGGAGCATTGTGATGACATCGGTCATGGAGAACAGTGATGACAGGGATCATGCAACATTGTGATGACAACGGCATGGAGCATGGTGATGACATGGGTCATCGAGCATTGTGATGACCAGGGTCATGGAGCATTGTGTTGACACAGGCATGGAGCATTGTGATGAGAAGGGAACTGGAGCATTGTGATGACAAGGGCATGGGGCATTGTGATTATAGGGGCCAAGGTGCACTGTGCTGAAAAGGGCATGGTGTATTGTGATGAAAAGGGCATGGAGAATTGTGATTACATGGACAGGGAACATTGTGATCACAGAGGTCATGGAAGATTGTGATGACAAGTGTCATGGAACATTGTGCTGACAGGGATCATGGAGCATTGTGATGAGAAAGGTTTTTGAGCATTGTGATGACAGGTGTCATGGGGCATTGTGATGACAGTGGTCATGGAGCAGTGTGATGAAAGGTGTCATGGAGTGCTGTGATTACAGGGGCCATGGAGCATTGTGATGAGCAAAGGCAATGGAGCATTGAGATGACAGGGGCAATGGAGCCTTGTGATGACAACTGTCCTGGAACCTTGTGATGACACGGTTCAGGGAGCATTGTGATGACAAGGGTCATGGCGAATTGTGATGACAGATGTCAGGTGGCATTGTGATGATAGTGGTCGTCTAGAACTGTGATGAAATGTATCATGGAACACTGTGATGACAGGGGCCATGGAGCATTGTGATGACAAGTGTCAAGGAGCATTGTGGTGACACGGGGATGGAGCCTTATGTTGACAAGACTTCTGGAGCATTGTGATGACTAGTGCATGAAGCATTGTGATTACAGGGGCCATGGAGCCTTGTGATGACAAGGGTCATCGACCATTGTGATGACAGGGGTCATGGAGCATTGTGATGACAAGGAACATGGCGAATTGTGATGACAGGGTTCATGGGGCATTGTGATGACAGGGGGCATGGAACATTGTGATGAAAATGGTCCTGGAGCATTGTGAAGACAGCGGTTTCGGAGAATTGTGATGACAGTAATTCTGCAGCATTGTGATGACTAGGGTCATGGATCATTGTGATGGCAGGGGTCAGTGAACTTTGTGACCACAAGGTTCATGAAGCATTGTGATGAAAGGGGTCAGTGAACATTGTGACGACAATGTTCATGAAGCATTGTGATGACAAGGGCTTGGAGCATTGTGATGAAATGAGTCATCGAGAATTGTGATGACAGGGGTCATGGAGCATTGTGTTGACATGGGTATGGAGCACTGTAATGAGAAGAGATGTGGAGCATTGTAATGACAAGGGCATGGAGCATTTTGAGTAGAGGGTCCAAGGAGCATTGTGCTGACAAGTGCATGGTGCATTGTGATGAGAAGTGGTATGGACCATTGTGATGAAAATGTTACTGGAGCATTGTGAAAAAAGCGGTCATGGATCATTGTGATGACAGGGTTCATGGAGCTTTGTGATGACAAGGGCCATGGAGCATGGTGATGACAGGGGTCATGGGGCATTGTGATGACAGGTGGCATTGGGAATTGTGATGAAAGGTTCATGGAGCACTCTGATGAAAGTTTTCCTGGAGCATTGTGATGAAAAGAACCATGGATTATTGTGATGACAAGTGACATGGAGCATAGTGATGACAACTGTCATGGAATATTTTGCTGACAGGAATCATGGAGCATTGTGATGAGTGGGGCCATGGAGCATTGTGATGAAAGACGTCATGGGGCATTGTTATGACAGCGGTCATGGAGCATTGTGATGAAAGGGATCATGGAGCAATGTGATTACACGGGCTATGGAGCATTGTGAATACATAGGACATATAGCATTGTGATGAGAGGTGTCATGGAGCATTGTGATGAAAGTGGTCATGGATCATTTTGATGACAAGTGACCTGGAACATTGTGATGACACGGTTCATGGAGCACTGTCATGACAAGGGCAATGGCGAATTGTGATGTCAGGTGTCACGGGGAAATGTGATGACAGTGGTCATCTAGAATTGTCATGAAAGGTATCATGGAGCACTGTGATGACAAGGGCTATGGAGCATTGTGATGACATAGGCCATGGAACGTTGTGATGACAAGGGCATGGAGCATATTGATTACAGGGGCCAAGGAGCATTTTGATTACAGTGGCCAAGGAGCATTGTGCTGACAAGGCAATGTGCATTGTGATGACAAGTGGCATGGAGCATTGTGATGAAAGTTGTAATTGACCATTGTGATTACATGTGTCCTGGAAACTTGTGATGACACAGTTCAAGGAGCATTGTGTAGACAAGGGCCATGGCGAATTGTGATATAAGGTGTCATGGGGCATTTTGATGAGAGTGGTCATCTAGCATTGTGATGAAAGGTATCATGGAGCACTGTGATGACAGGGGCCATGTAGCATTCTGATGACAATGGCCATGGAGCATTGTGATGACACGGGCATGAGACATTATGATGACAAGAGGTCTGGAGCATTGTGATGACCATGGCATGGAGCATTGTGATGACAAGGGCCATCCAGCATTTTCATGACAGTTGTCATGGAGCATTGAAATGACAAAGGCCATGGAGCATTGTGATGACAGGGGTCATGGGCATTGTGATGAGAGGGTGAATGGAGCATTGTGATGAAAATTGTCCTGGAGCATTGTGATGACATCGGTCATGGAGAACAGTGATGACAGGGATCATGCAACATTGTGATGACAACGGCATGGAGCATGGTGATGACATGGGTCATCGAGCATTGTGATGACCAGGATCATGGAGCATTGTGTTGACACAGGCATGGAGCATTGTGATGAGAAGGGAACTGGAGCATTGTGATGACAAGGGCATGGGGCATTGTGATTATAGGGGCCAAGGTGCACTGTGCTGAAAAGGGCATGGTGTATTGTGATGAAAAGGGCATGGAGAATTGTGATTACATGGACAGGGAACATTGTGATCACAGAGGTCATGGAAGATTGTGATGACAAGTGTCATGGAACATTGTGCTGACAGGGATCATGGAGCATTGTGATGAGAAAGGTTTTTGAGCATTGTGATGACAGGTGTCATGGGGCATTGTGATGACAGTGGTCATGGAGCAGTGTGATGAAAGGTGTCATGGAGTGCTGTGATTACAGGGGCCATGGAGCATTGTGATGAGCAAAGGCAATGGAGCATTGAGATGACAGGGGCAATGGAGCCTTGTGATGACAACTGTCCTGGAACCTTGTGATGACACGGTTCAGGGAGCATTGTGATGACAAGGGTCATGGCGAATTGTGATGACAGATGTCAGGTGGCATTGTGATGATAGTGGTCGTCTAGAACTGTGATGAAATGTATCATGGAACACTGTGATGACAGGGGCCATGGAGCATTGTGATGACAAGTGTCAAGGAGCATTGTGGTGACACGGGGATGGAGCCTTATGTTGACAAGACTTCTGGAGCATTGTGATGACTAGTGCATGAAGCATTGTGATTACAGGGGCCATGGAGCCTTGTGATGACAAGGGTCATCGACCATTGTGATGACAGGGGTCATGGAGCATTGTGATGACAAGGAACATGGCGAATTGTGATGACAGGGTTCATGGGGCATTGTGATGACAGGGGGCATGGAACATTGTGATGAAAATGGTCCTGGAGCATTGTGAAGACAGCGGTTTCGGAGAATTGTGATGACAGTAATTCTGCAGCATTGTGATGACTAGGGTCATGGATCATTGTGATGGCAGGGGTCAGTGAACTTTGTGACCACAAGGTTCATGAAGCATTGTGATGAAAGGGGTCAGTGAACATTGTGACGACAATGTTCATGAAGCATTGTGATGACAAGGGCTTGGAGCATTGTGATGAAATGAGTCATCGAGAATTGTGATGACAGGGGTCATGGAGCATTGTGTTGACATGGGTATGGAGCACTGTAATGAGAAGAGATGTGGAGCATTGTAATGACAAGGGCATGGAGCATTTTGAGTAGAGGGTCCAAGGAGCATTGTGCTGACAAGTGCATGGTGCATTGTGATGAGAAGTGGTATGGACCATTGTGATGAAAATGTTACTGGAGCATTGTGAAAAAAGCGGTCATGGATCATTGTGATGACAGGGTTCATGGAGCTTTGTGATGACAAGGGCCATGGAGCATGGTGATGACAGGGGTCATGGGGCATTGTGATGACAGGTGGCATTGGGAATTGTGATGAAAGGTTCATGGAGCACTCTGATGAAAGTTTTCCTGGAGCATTGTGATGAAAAGAACCATGGATTATTGTGATGACAAGTGACATGGAGCATAGTGATGACAACTGTCATGGAATATTTTGCTGACAGGAATCATGGAGCATTGTGATGAGTGGGGCCATGGAGCATTGTGATGAAAGACGTCATGGGGCATTGTTATGACAGCGGTCATGGAGCATTGTGATGAAAGGGATCATGGAGCAATGTGATTACACGGGCTATGGAGCATTGTGAATACATAGGACATATAGCATTGTGATGAGAGGTGTCATGGAGCATTGTGATGAAAGTGGTCATGGATCATTTTGATGACAAGTGACCTGGAACATTGTGATGACACGGTTCATGGAGCACTGTCATGACAAGGGCAATGGCGAATTGTGATGTCAGGTGTCACGGGGAAATGTGATGACAGTGGTCATCTAGAATTGTCATGAAAGGTATCATGGAGCACTGTGATGACAAGGGCTATGGAGCATTGTGATGACATAGGCCATGGAACGTTGTGATGACAAGGGCATGGAGCATATTGATTACAGGGGCCAAGGAGCATTTTGATTACAGTGGCCAAGGAGCATTGTGCTGACAAGGCAATGTGCATTGTGATGACAAGTGGCATGGAGCATTGTGATGAAAGTTGTAATTGACCATTGTGATTACATGTGTCCTGGAAACTTGTGATGACACAGTTCAAGGAGCATTGTGTAGACAAGGGCCATGGCGAATTGTGATATAAGGTGTCATGGGGCATTTTGATGAGAGTGGTCATCTAGCATTGTGATGAAAGGTATCATGGAGCACTGTGATGACAGGGGCCATGTAGCATTCTGATGACAATGGCCATGGAGCATTGTGATGACACGGGCATGAGACATTATGATGACAAGAGGTCTGGAGCATTGTGATGACCATGGCATGGAGCATTGTGATGACAAGGGCCATCCAGCATTTTCATGACAGTTGTCATGGAGCATTGAAATGACAAAGGCCATGGAGCATTGTGATGACAGGGGTCATGGGCATTGTGATGAGAGGGTGAATGGAGCATTGTGATGAAAATTGTCCTGGAGCATTGTGATGACATCGGTCATGGAGAACAGTGATGACAGGGATCATGCAACATTGTGATGACAACGGCATGGAGCATGGTGATGACATGGGTCATCGAGCATTGTGATGACCAGGGTCATGGAGCATTGTGTTGACACAGGCATGGAGCATTGTGATGAGAAGGGAACTGGAGCATTGTGATGACAAGGGCATGGGGCATTGTGATTATAGGGGCCAAGGTGCACTGTGCTGAAAAGGGCATGGTGTATTGTGATGAAAAGGGCATGGAGAATTGTGATTACATGGACAGGGAACATTGTGATCACAGAGGTCATGGAAGATTGTGATGACAAGTGTCATGGAACATTGTGCTGACAGGGATCATGGAGCATTGTGATGAGAAAGGTTTTTGAGCATTGTGATGACAGGTGTCATGGGGCATTGTGATGACAGTGGTCATGGAGCAGTGTGATGAAAGGTGTCATGGAGTGCTGTGATTACAGGGGCCATGGAGCATTGTGATGAGCAAAGGCAATGGAGCATTGAGATGACAGGGGCAATGGAGCCTTGTGATGACAACTGTCCTGGAACCTTGTGATGACACGGTTCAGGGAGCATTGTGATGACAAGGGTCATGGCGAATTGTGATGACAGATGTCAGGTGGCATTGTGATGATAGTGGTCGTCTAGAACTGTGATGAAATGTATCATGGAACACTGTGATGACAGGGGCCATGGAGCATTGTGATGACAAGTGTCAAGGAGCATTGTGGTGACACGGGGATGGAGCCTTATGTTGACAAGACTTCTGGAGCATTGTGATGACTAGTGCATGAAGCATTGTGATTACAGGGGCCATGGAGCCTTGTGATGACAAGGGTCATCGACCATTGTGATGACAGGGGTCATGGAGCATTGTGATGACAAGGAACATGGCGAATTGTGATGACAGGGTTCATGGGGCATTGTGATGACAGGGGGCATGGAACATTGTGATGAAAATGGTCCTGGAGCATTGTGAAGACAGCGGTTTCGGAGAATTGTGATGACAGTAATTCTGCAGCATTGTGATGACTAGGGTCATGGATCATTGTGATGGCAGGGGTCAGTGAACTTTGTGACCACAAGGTTCATGAAGCATTGTGATGAAAGGGGTCAGTGAACATTGTGACGACAATGTTCATGAAGCATTGTGATGACAAGGGCTTGGAGCATTGTGATGAAATGAGTCATCGAGAATTGTGATGACAGGGGTCATGGAGCATTGTGTTGACATGGGTATGGAGCACTGTAATGAGAAGAGATGTGGAGCATTGTAATGACAAGGGCATGGAGCATTTTGAGTAGAGGGTCCAAGGAGCATTGTGCTGACAAGTGCATGGTGCATTGTGATGAGAAGTGGTATGGACCATTGTGATGAAAATGTTACTGGAGCATTGTGAAAAAAGCGGTCATGGATCATTGTGATGACAGGGTTCATGGAGCTTTGTGATGACAAGGGCCATGGAGCATGGTGATGACAGGGGTCATGGGGCATTGTGATGACAGGTGGCATTGGGAATTGTGATGAAAGGTTCATGGAGCACTCTGATGAAAGTTTTCCTGGAGCATTGTGATGAAAAGAACCATGGATTATTGTGATGACAAGTGACATGGAGCATAGTGATGACAACTGTCATGGAATATTTTGCTGACAGGAATCATGGAGCATTGTGATGAGTGGGGCCATGGAGCATTGTGATGAAAGACGTCATGGGGCATTGTTATGACAGCGGTCATGGAGCATTGTGATGAAAGGGATCATGGAGCAATGTGATTACACGGGCTATGGAGCATTGTGAATACATAGGACATATAGCATTGTGATGAGAGGTGTCATGGAGCATTGTGATGAAAGTGGTCATGGATCATTTTGATGACAAGTGACCTGGAACATTGTGATGACACGGTTCATGGAGCACTGTCATGACAAGGGCAATGGCGAATTGTGATGTCAGGTGTCACGGGGAAATGTGATGACAGTGGTCATCTAGAATTGTCATGAAAGGTATCATGGAGCACTGTGATGACAAGGGCTATGGAGCATTGTGATGACATAGGCCATGGAACGTTGTGATGACAAGGGCATGGAGCATATTGATTACAGGGGCCAAGGAGCATTTTGATTACAGTGGCCAAGGAGCATTGTGCTGACAAGGCAATGTGCATTGTGATGACAAGTGGCATGGAGCATTGTGATGAAAGTTGTAATTGACCATTGTGATTACATGTGTCCTGGAAACTTGTGATGACACAGTTCAAGGAGCATTGTGTAGACAAGGGCCATGGTGAATTGTGATATAAGGTGTCATGGGGCATTTTGATGAGAGTGGTCATCTAGCATTGTGATGAAAGGTATCATGGAGCACTGTGATGACAGGGGCCATGTAGCATTCTGATGACAATGGCCATGGAGCATTGTGATGACACGGGCATGAGACATTATGATGACAAGAGGTCTGGAGCATTGTGATGACCATGGCATGGAGCATTGTGATGACAAGGGCCATCCAGCATTTTCATGACAGTTGTCATGGAGCATTGAAATGACAAAGGCCATGGAGCATTGTGATGACAGGGGTCATGGGCATTGTGATGAGAGGGTGAATGGAGCATTGTGATGAAAATTGTCCTGGAGCATTGTGATGACATCGGTCATGGAGAACAGTGATGACAGGGATCATGCAACATTGTGATGACAACGGCATGGAGCATGGTGATGACATGGGTCATCGAGCATTGTGATGACCAGGGTCATGGAGCATTGTGTTGACACAGGCATGGAGCATTGTGATGAGAAGGGAACTGGAGCATTGTGATGACAAGGGCATGGGGCATTGTGATTATAGGGGCCAAGGTGCACTGTGCTGAAAAGGGCATGGTGTATTGTGATGAAAAGGGCATGGAGAATTGTGATTACATGGACAGGGAACATTGTGATCACAGAGGTCATGGAAGATTGTGATGACAAGTGTCATGGAACATTGTGCTGACAGGGATCATGGAGCATTGTGATGAGAAAGGTTTTTGAGCATTGTGATGACAGGTGTCATGGGGCATTGTGATGACAGTGGTCATGGAGCAGTGTGATGAAAGGTGTCATGGAGTGCTGTGATTACAGGGGCCATGGAGCATTGTGATGAGCAAAGGCAATGGAGCATTGAGATGACAGGGGCAATGGAGCCTTGTGATGACAACTGTCCTGGAACCTTGTGATGACACGGTTCAGGGAGCATTGTGATGACAAGGGTCATGGCGAATTGTGATGACAGATGTCAGGTGGCATTGTGATGATAGTGGTCGTCTAGAACTGTGATGAAATGTATCATGGAACACTGTGATGACAGGGGCCATGGAGCATTGTGATGACAAGTGTCAAGGAGCATTGTGGTGACACGGGGATGGAGCCTTATGTTGACAAGACTTCTGGAGCATTGTGATGACTAGTGCATGAAGCATTGTGATTACAGGGGCCATGGAGCCTTGTGATGACAAGGGTCATCGACCATTGTGATGACAGGGGTCATGGAGCATTGTGATGACAAGGAACATGGCGAATTGTGATGACAGGGTTCATGGGGCATTGTGATGACAGGGGGCATGGAACATTGTGATGAAAATGGTCCTGGAGCATTGTGAAGACAGCGGTTTCGGAGAATTGTGATGACAGTAATTCTGCAGCATTGTGATGACTAGGGTCATGGATCATTGTGATGGCAGGGGTCAGTGAACTTTGTGACCACAAGGTTCATGAAGCATTGTGATGAAAGGGGTCAGTGAACATTGTGACGACAATGTTCATGAAGCATTGTGATGACAAGGGCTTGGAGCATTGTGATGAAATGAGTCATCGAGAATTGTGATGACAGGGGTCATGGAGCATTGTGTTGACATGGGTATGGAGCACTGTAATGAGAAGAGATGTGGAGCATTGTAATGACAAGGGCATGGAGCATTTTGAGTAGAGGGTCCAAGGAGCATTGTGCTGACAAGTGCATGGTGCATTGTGATGAGAAGTGGTATGGACCATTGTGATGAAAATGTTACTGGAGCATTGTGAAAAAAGCGGTCATGGATCATTGTGATGACAGGGTTCATGGAGCTTTGTGATGACAAGGGCCATGGAGCATGGTGATGACAGGGGTCATGGGGCATTGTGATGACAGGTGGCATTGGGAATTGTGATGAAAGGTTCATGGAGCACTCTGATGAAAGTTTTCCTGGAGCATTGTGATGAAAAGAACCATGGATTATTGTGATGACAAGTGACATGGAGCATAGTGATGACAACTGTCATGGAATATTTTGCTGACAGGAATCATGGAGCATTGTGATGAGTGGGGCCATGGAGCATTGTGATGAAAGACGTCATGGGGCATTGTTATGACAGCGGTCATGGAGCATTGTGATGAAAGGGATCATGGAGCAATGTGATTACACGGGCTATGGAGCATTGTGAATACATAGGACATATAGCATTGTGATGAGAGGTGTCATGGAGCATTGTGATGAAAGTGGTCATGGATCATTTTGATGACAAGTGACCTGGAACATTGTGATGACACGGTTCATGGAGCACTGTCATGACAAGGGCAATGGCGAATTGTGATGTCAGGTGTCACGGGGAAATGTGATGACAGTGGTCATCTAGAATTGTCATGAAAGGTATCATGGAGCACTGTGATGACAAGGGCTATGGAGCATTGTGATGACATAGGCCATGGAACGTTGTGATGACAAGGGCATGGAGCATATTGATTACAGGGGCCAAGGAGCATTTTGATTACAGTGGCCAAGGAGCATTGTGCTGACAAGGCAATGTGCATTGTGATGACAAGTGGCATGGAGCATTGTGATGAAAGTTGTAATTGACCATTGTGATTACATGTGTCCTGGAAACTTGTGATGACACAGTTCAAGGAGCATTGTGTAGACAAGGGCCATGGCGAATTGTGATATAAGGTGTCATGGGGCATTTTGATGAGAGTGGTCATCTAGCATTGTGATGAAAGGTATCATGGAGCACTGTGATGACAGGGGCCATGTAGCATTCTGATGACAATGGCCATGGAGCATTGTGATGACACGGGCATGAGACATTATGATGACAAGAGGTCTGGAGCATTGTGATGACCATGGCATGGAGCTTTGTGATGACAAGGGCCATCCAGCATTTTCATGACAGTTGTCATGGAGCATTGAAATGACAAAGGCCATGGAGCATTGTGATGACAGGGGTCATGGGCATTGTGATGAGAGGGTGAATGGAGCATTGTGATGAAAATTGTCCTGGAGCATTGTGATGACATCGGTCATGGAGAACAGTGATGACAGGGATCATGCAACATTGTGATGACAACGGCATGGAGCATGGTGATGACATGGGTCATCGAGCATTGTGATGACCAGGGTCATGGAGCATTGTGTTGACACAGGCATGGAGCATTGTGATGAGAAGGGAACTGGAGCATTGTGATGACAAGGGCATGGAGCATTGTGATTATAGGGGCCAAGGTGCACTGTGCTGAAAAGGGCATGGTGTATTGTGCTGAAAAGGGCATGGAGAATTGTGATTACATGGACAGGGAACATTGTGATCACAGAGGTCATGGAAGATTGTGATGACAAGTGTCATGGAACATTGTGCTGACAGGGATCATGGAGCATTGTGATGAGAAAGGTTTTTGAGCATTGTGATGACAGGTGTCATGGGGCATTGTGATGACAGTGGTCATGGAGCAGTGTGATGAAAGGTGTCATGGAGTGCTGTGATTACAGGGGCCATGGAGCATTGTGATGAGCAAAGGCAATGGAGCATTGAGATGACAGGGGCAATGGAGCCTTGTGATGACAACTGTCCTGGAACCTTGTGATGACACGGTTCAGGGAGCATTGTGATGACAAGGGTCATGGCGAATTGTGATGACAGATGTCAGGTGGCATTGTGATGATAGTGGTCGTCTAGAACTGTGATGAAATGTATCATGGAACACTGTGATGACAGGGGCCATGGAGCATTGTGATGACAAGTGTCAAGGAGCATTGTGGTGACACGGGGATGGAGCCTTATGTTGACAAGACTTCTGGAGCATTGTGATGACTAGTGCATGAAGCATTGTGATTACAGGGGCCATGGAGCCTTGTGATGACAAGGGTCATCGACCATTGTGATGACAGGGGTCATGGAGCATTGTGATGACAAGGAACATGGCGAATTGTGATGACAGGGTTCATGGGGCATTGTGATGACAGGGGGCATGGAACATTGTGATGAAAATGGTCCTGGAGCATTGTGAAGACAGCGGTTTCGGAGAATTGTGATGACAGTAATTCTGCAGCATTGTGATGACTAGGGTCATGGATCATTGTGATGGCAGGGGTCAGTGAACTTTGTGACCACAAGGTTCATGAAGCATTGTGATGAAAGGGGTCAGTGAACATTGTGACGACAATGTTCATGAAGCATTGTGATGACAAGGGCTTGGAGCATTGTGATGAAATGAGTCATCGAGAATTGTGATGACAGGGGTCATGGAGCATTGTGTTGACATGGGTATGGAGCACTGTAATGAGAAGAGATGTGGAGCATTGTAATGACAAGGGCATGGAGCATTTTGAGTAGAGGGTCCAAGGAGCATTGTGCTGACAAGTGCATGGTGCATTGTGATGAGAAGTGGTATGGACCATTGTGATGAAAATGTTACTGGAGCATTGTGAAAAAAGCGGTCATGGATCATTGTGATGACAGGGTTCATGGAGCTTTGTGATGACAAGGGCCATGGAGCATGGTGATGACAGGGGTCATGGGGCATTGTGATGACAGGTGGCATTGGGAATTGTGATGAAAGGTTCATGGAGCACTCTGATGAAAGTTTTCCTGGAGCATTGTGATGAAAAGAACCATGGATTATTGTGATGACAAGTGACATGGAGCATAGTGATGACAACTGTCATGGAATATTTTGCTGACAGGAATCATGGAGCATTGTGATGAGTGGGGCCATGGAGCATTGTGATGAAAGACGTCATGGGGCATTGTTATGACAGCGGTCATGGAGCATTGTGATGAAAGGGATCATGGAGCAATGTGATTACACGGGCTATGGAGCATTGTGAATACATAGGACATATAGCATTGTGATGAGAGGTGTCATGGAGCATTGTGATGAAAGTGGTCATGGATCATTTTGATGACAAGTGACCTGGAACATTGTGATGACACGGTTCATGGAGCACTGTCATGACAAGGGCAATGGCGAATTGTGATGTCAGGTGTCACGGGGAAATGTGATGACAGTGGTCATCTAGAATTGTCATGAAAGGTATCATGGAGCACTGTGATGACAAGGGCTATGGAGCATTGTGATGACATAGGCCATGGAACGTTGTGATGACAAGGGCATGGAGCATATTGATTACAGGGGCCAAGGAGCATTTTGATTACAGTGGCCAAGGAGCATTGTGCTGACAAGGCAATGTGCATTGTGATGACAAGTGGCATGGAGCATTGTGATGAAAGTTGTAATTGACCATTGTGATTACATGTGTCCTGGAAACTTGTGATGACACAGTTCAAGGAGCATTGTGTAGACAAGGGCCATGGCGAATTGTGATATAAGGTGTCATGGGGCATTTTGATGAGAGTGGTCATCTAGCATTGTGATGAAAGGTATCATGGAGCACTGTGATGACAGGGGCCATGTAGCATTCTGATGACAATGGCCATGGAGCATTGTGATGACACGGGCATGAGACATTATGATGACAAGAGGTCTGGAGCATTGTGATGACCATGGCATGGAGCATTGTGATGACAAGGGCCATCCAGCATTTTCATGACAGTTGTCATGGAGCATTGAAATGACAAAGGCCATGGAGCATTGTGATGACAGGGGTCATGGGCATTGTGATGAGAGGGTGAATGGAGCATTGTGATGAAAATTGTCCTGGAGCATTGTGATGACATCGGTCATGGAGAACAGTGATGACAGGGATCATGCAACATTGTGATGACAACGGCATGGAGCATGGTGATGACATGGGTCATCGAGCATTGTGATGACCAGGGTCATGGAGCATTGTGTTGACACAGGCATGGAGCATTGTGATGAGAAGGGAACTGGAGCATTGTGATGACAAGGGCATGGGGCATTGTGATTATAGGGGCCAAGGTGCACTGTGCTGAAAAGGGCATGGTGTATTGTGATGAAAAGGGCATGGAGAATTGTGATTACATGGACAGGGAACATTGTGATCACAGAGGTCATGGAAGATTGTGATGACAAGTGTCATGGAACATTGTGCTGACAGGGATCATGGAGCATTGTGATGAGAAAGGTTTTTGAGCATTGTGATGACAGGTGTCATGGGGCATTGTGATGACAGTGGTCATGGAGCAGTGTGATGAAAGGTGTCATGGAGTGCTGTGATTACAGGGGCCATGGAGCATTGTGATGAGCAAAGGCAATGGAGCATTGAGATGACAGGGGCAATGGAGCCTTGTGATGACAACTGTCCTGGAACCTTGTGATGACACGGTTCAGGGAGCATTGTGATGACAAGGGTCATGGCGAATTGTGATGACAGATGTCAGGTGGCATTGTGATGATAGTGGTCGTCTAGAACTGTGATGAAATGTATCATGGAACACTGTGATGACAGGGGCCATGGAGCATTGTGATGACAAGTGTCAAGGAGCATTGTGGTGACACGGGGATGGAGCCTTATGTTGACAAGACTTCTGGAGCATTGTGATGACTAGTGCATGAAGCATTGTGATTACAGGGGCCATGGAGCCTTGTGATGACAAGGGTCATCGACCATTGTGATGACAGGGGTCATGGAGCATTGTGATGACAAGGAACATGGCGAATTGTGATGACAGGGTTCATGGGGCATTGTGATGACAGGGGGCATGGAACATTGTGATGAAAATGGTCCTGGAGCATTGTGAAGACAGCGGTTTCGGAGAATTGTGATGACAGTAATTCTGCAGCATTGTGATGACTAGGGTCATGGATCATTGTGATGGCAGGGGTCAGTGAACTTTGTGACCACAAGGTTCATGAAGCATTGTGATGAAAGGGGTCAGTGAACATTGTGACGACAATGTTCATGAAGCATTGTGATGACAAGGGCTTGGAGCATTGTGATGAAATGAGTCATCGAGAATTGTGATGACAGGGGTCATGGAGCATTGTGTTGACATGGGTATGGAGCACTGTAATGAGAAGAGATGTGGAGCATTGTAATGACAAGGGCATGGAGCATTTTGAGTAGAGGGTCCAAGGAGCATTGTGCTGACAAGTGCATGGTGCATTGTGATGAGAAGTGGTATGGACCATTGTGATGAAAATGTTACTGGAGCATTGTGAAAAAAGCGGTCATGGATCATTGTGATGACAGGGTTCATGGAGCTTTGTGATGACAAGGGCCATGGAGCATGGTGATGACAGGGGTCATGGGGCATTGTGATGACAGGTGGCATTGGGAATTGTGATGAAAGGTTCATGGAGCACTCTGATGAAAGTTTTCCTGGAGCATTGTGATGAAAAGAACCATGGATTATTGTGATGACAAGTGACATGGAGCATAGTGATGACAACTGTCATGGAATATTTTGCTGACAGGAATCATGGAGCATTGTGATGAGTGGGGCCATGGAGCATTGTGATGAAAGACGTCATGGGGCATTGTTATGACAGCGGTCATGGAGCATTGTGATGAAAGGGATCATGGAGCAATGTGATTACACGGGCTATGGAGCATTGTGAATACATAGGACATATAGCATTGTGATGAGAGGTGTCATGGAGCATTGTGATGAAAGTGGTCATGGATCATTTTGATGACAAGTGACCTGGAACATTGTGATGACACGGTTCATGGAGCACTGTCATGACAAGGGCAATGGCGAATTGTGATGTCAGGTGTCACGGGGAAATGTGATGACAGTGGTCATCTAGAATTGTCATGAAAGGTATCATGGAGCACTGTGATGACAAGGGCTATGGAGCATTGTGATGACATAGGCCATGGAACGTTGTGATGACAAGGGCATGGAGCATATTGATTACAGGGGCCAAGGAGCATTTTGATTACAGTGGCCAAGGAGCATTGTGCTGACAAGGCAATGTGCATTGTGATGACAAGTGGCATGGAGCATTGTGATGAAAGTTGTAATTGACCATTGTGATTACATGTGTCCTGGAAACTTGTGATGACACAGTTCAAGGAGCATTGTGTAGACAAGGGCCATGGCGAATTGTGATATAAGGTGTCATGGGGCATTTTGATGAGAGTGGTCATCTAGCATTGTGATGAAAGGTATCATGGAGCACTGTGATGACAGGGGCCATGTAGCATTCTGATGACAATGGCCATGGAGCATTGTGATGACACGGGCATGAGACATTATGATGACAAGAGGTCTGGAGCATTGTGATGACCATGGCATGGAGCATTGTGATGACAAGGGCCATCCAGCATTTTCATGACAGTTGTCATGGAGCATTGAAATGACAAAGGCCATGGAGCATTGTGATGACAGGGGTCATGGGCATTGTGATGAGAGGGTGAATGGAGCATTGTGATGAAAATTGTCCTGGAGCATTGTGATGACATCGGTCATGGAGAACAGTGATGACAGGGATCATGCAACATTGTGATGACAACGGCATGGAGCATGGTGATGACATGGGTCATCGAGCATTGTGATGACCAGGGTCATGGAGCATTGTGTTGACACAGGCATGGAGCATTGTGATGAGAAGGGAACTGGAGCATTGTGATGACAAGGGCATGGGGCATTGTGATTATAGGGGCCAAGGTGCACTGTGCTGAAAAGGGCATGGTGTATTGTGATGAAAAGGGCATGGAGAATTGTGATTACATGGACAGGGAACATTGTGATCACAGAGGTCATGGAAGATTGTGATGACAAGTGTCATGGAACATTGTGCTGACAGGGATCATGGAGCATTGTGATGAGAAAGGTTTTTGAGCATTGTGATGACAGGTGTCATGGGGCATTGTGATGACAGTGGTCATGGAGCAGTGTGATGAAAGGTGTCATGGAGTGCTGTGATTACAGGGGCCATGGAGCATTGTGATGAGCAAAGGCAATGGAGCATTGAGATGACAGGGGCAATGGAGCCTTGTGATGACAACTGTCCTGGAACCTTGTGATGACACGGTTCAGGGAGCATTGTGATGACAAGGGTCATGGCGAATTGTGATGACAGATGTCAGGTGGCATTGTGATGATAGTGGTCGTCTAGAACTGTGATGAAATGTATCATGGAACACTGTGATGACAGGGGCCATGGAGCATTGTGATGACAAGTGTCAAGGAGCATTGTGGTGACACGGGGATGGAGCCTTATGTTGACAAGACTTCTGGAGCATTGTGATGACTAGTGCATGAAGCATTGTGATTACAGGGGCCATGGAGCCTTGTGATGACAAGGGTCATCGACCATTGTGATGACAGGGGTCATGGAGCATTGTGATGACAAGGAACATGGCGAATTGTGATGACAGGGTTCATGGGGCATTGTGATGACAGGGGGCATGGAACATTGTGATGAAAATGGTCCTGGAGCATTGTGAAGACAGCGGTTTCGGAGAATTGTGATGACAGTAATTCTGCAGCATTGTGATGACTAGGGTCATGGATCATTGTGATGGCAGGGGTCAGTGAACTTTGTGACCACAAGGTTCATGAAGCATTGTGATGAAAGGGGTCAGTGAACATTGTGACGACAATGTTCATGAAGCATTGTGATGACAAGGGCTTGGAGCATTGTGATGAAATGAGTCATCGAGAATTGTGATGACAGGGGTCATGGAGCATTGTGTTGACATGGGTATGGAGCACTGTAATGAGAAGAGATGTGGAGCATTGTAATGACAAGGGCATGGAGCATTTTGAGTAGAGGGTCCAAGGAGCATTGTGCTGACAAGTGCATGGTGCATTGTGATGAGAAGTGGTATGGACCATTGTGATGAAAATGTTACTGGAGCATTGTGAAAAAAGCGGTCATGGATCATTGTGATGACAGGGTTCATGGAGCTTTGTGATGACAAGGGCCATGGAGCATGGTGATGACAGGGGTCATGGGGCATTGTGATGACAGGTGGCATTGGGAATTGTGATGAAAGGTTCATGGAGCACTCTGATGAAAGTTTTCCTGGAGCATTGTGATGAAAAGAACCATGGATTATTGTGATGACAAGTGACATGGAGCATAGTGATGACAACTGTCATGGAATATTTTGCTGACAGGAATCATGGAGCATTGTGATGAGTGGGGCCATGGAGCATTGTGATGAAAGACGTCATGGGGCATTGTTATGACAGCGGTCATGGAGCATTGTGATGAAAGGGATCATGGAGCAATGTGATTACACGGGCTATGGAGCATTGTGAATACATAGGACATATAGCATTGTGATGAGAGGTGTCATGGAGCATTGTGATGAAAGTGGTCATGGATCATTTTGATGACAAGTGACCTGGAACATTGTGATGACACGGTTCATGGAGCACTGTCATGACAAGGGCAATGGCGAATTGTGATGTCAGGTGTCACGGGGAAATGTGATGACAGTGGTCATCTAGAATTGTCATGAAAGGTATCATGGAGCACTGTGATGACAAGGGCTATGGAGCATTGTGATGACATAGGCCATGGAACGTTGTGATGACAAGGGCATGGAGCATATTGATTACAGGGGCCAAGGAGCATTTTGATTACAGTGGCCAAGGAGCATTGTGCTGACAAGGCAATGTGCATTGTGATGACAAGTGGCATGGAGCATTGTGATGAAAGTTGTAATTGACCATTGTGATTACATGTGTCCTGGAAACTTGTGATGACACAGTTCAAGGAGCATTGTGTAGACAAGGGCCATGGCGAATTGTGATATAAGGTGTCATGGGGCATTTTGATGAGAGTGGTCATCTAGCATTGTGATGAAAGGTATCATGGAGCACTGTGATGACAGGGGCCATGTAGCATTCTGATGACAATGGCCATGGAGCATTGTGATGACACGGGCATGAGACATTATGATGACAAGAGGTCTGGAGCATTGTGATGACCATGGCATGGAGCATTGTGATGACAAGGGCCATCCAGCATTTTCATGACAGTTGTCATGGAGCATTGAAATGACAAAGGCCATGGAGCATTGTGATGACAGGGGTCATGGGCATTGTGATGAGAGGGTGAATGGAGCATTGTGATGAAAATTGTCCTGGAGCATTGTGATGACATCGGTCATGGAGAACAGTGATGACAGGGATCATGCAACATTGTGATGACAACGGCATGGAGCATGGTGATGACATGGGTCATCGAGCATTGTGATGACCAGGGTCATGGAGCATTGTGTTGACACAGGCATGGAGCATTGTGATGAGAAGGGAACTGGAGCATTGTGATGACAAGGGCATGGGGCATTGTGATTATAGGGGCCAAGGTGCACTGTGCTGAAAAGGGCATGGTGTATTGTGATGAAAAGGGCATGGAGAATTGTGATTACATGGACAGGGAACATTGTGATCACAGAGGTCATGGAAGATTGTGATGACAAGTGTCATGGAACATTGTGCTGACAGGGATCATGGAGCATTGTGATGAGAAAGGTTTTTGAGCATTGTGATGACAGGTGTCATGGGGCATTGTGATGACAGTGGTCATGGAGCAGTGTGATGAAAGGTGTCATGGAGTGCTGTGATTACAGGGGCCATGGAGCATTGTGATGAGCAAAGGCAATGGAGCATTGAGATGACAGGGGCAATGGAGCCTTGTGATGACAACTGTCCTGGAACCTTGTGATGACACGGTTCAGGGAGCATTGTGATGACAAGGGTCATGGCGAATTGTGATGACAGATGTCAGGTGGCATTGTGATGATAGTGGTCGTCTAGAACTGTGATGAAATGTATCATGGAACACTGTGATGACAGGGGCCATGGAGCATTGTGATGACAAGTGTCAAGGAGCATTGTGGTGACACGGGGATGGAGCCTTATGTTGACAAGACTTCTGGAGCATTGTGATGACTAGTGCATGAAGCATTGTGATTACAGGGGCCATGGAGCCTTGTGATGACAAGGGTCATCGACCATTGTGATGACAGGGGTCATGGAGCATTGTGATGACAAGGAACATGGCGAATTGTGATGACAGGGTTCATGGGGCATTGTGATGACAGGGGGCATGGAACATTGTGATGAAAATGGTCCTGGAGCATTGTGAAGACAGCGGTTTCGGAGAATTGTGATGACAGTAATTCTGCAGCATTGTGATGACTAGGGTCATGGATCATTGTGATGGCAGGGGTCAGTGAACTTTGTGACCACAAGGTTCATGAAGCATTGTGATGAAAGGGGTCAGTGAACATTGTGACGACAATGTTCATGAAGCATTGTGATGACAAGGGCTTGGAGCATTGTGATGAAATGAGTCATCGAGAATTGTGATGACAGGGGTCATGGAGCATTGTGTTGACATGGGTATGGAGCACTGTAATGAGAAGAGATGTGGAGCATTGTAATGACAAGGGCATGGAGCATTTTGAGTAGAGGGTCCAAGGAGCATTGTGCTGACAAGTGCATGGTGCATTGTGATGAGAAGTGGTATGGACCATTGTGATGAAAATGTTACTGGAGCATTGTGAAAAAAGCGGTCATGGATCATTGTGATGACAGGGTTCATGGAGCTTTGTGATGACAAGGGCCATGGAGCATGGTGATGACAGGGGTCATGGGGCATTGTGATGACAGGTGGCATTGGGAATTGTGATGAAAGGTTCATGGAGCACTCTGATGAAAGTTTTCCTGGAGCATTGTGATGAAAAGAACCATGGATTATTGTGATGACAAGTGACATGGAGCATAGTGATGACAACTGTCATGGAATATTTTGCTGACAGGAATCATGGAGCATTGTGATGAGTGGGGCCATGGAGCATTGTGATGAAAGACGTCATGGGGCATTGTTATGACAGCGGTCATGGAGCATTGTGATGAAAGGGATCATGGAGCAATGTGATTACACGGGCTATGGAGCATTGTGAATACATAGGACATATAGCATTGTGATGAGAGGTGTCATGGAGCATTGTGATGAAAGTGGTCATGGATCATTTTGATGACAAGTGACCTGGAACATTGTGATGACACGGTTCATGGAGCACTGTCATGACAAGGGCAATGGCGAATTGTGATGTCAGGTGTCACGGGGAAATGTGATGACAGTGGTCATCTAGAATTGTCATGAAAGGTATCATGGAGCACTGTGATGACAAGGGCTATGGAGCATTGTGATGACATAGGCCATGGAACGTTGTGATGACAAGGGCATGGAGCATATTGATTACAGGGGCCAAGGAGCATTTTGATTACAGTGGCCAAGGAGCATTGTGCTGACAAGGCAATGTGCATTGTGATGACAAGTGGCATGGAGCATTGTGATGAAAGTTGTAATTGACCATTGTGATTACATGTGTCCTGGAAACTTGTGATGACACAGTTCAAGGAGCATTGTGTAGACAAGGGCCATGGCGAATTGTGATATAAGGTGTCATGGGGCATTTTGATGAGAGTGGTCATCTAGCATTGTGATGAAAGGTATCATGGAGCACTGTGATGACAGGGGCCATGTAGCATTCTGATGACAATGGCCATGGAGCATTGTGATGACACGGGCATGAGACATTATGATGACAAGAGGTCTGGAGCATTGTGATGACCATGGCATGGAGCATTGTGATGACAAGGGCCATCCAGCATTTTCATGACAGTTGTCATGGAGCATTGAAATGACAAAGGCCATGGAGCATTGTGATGACAGGGGTCATGGGCATTGTGATGAGAGGGTGAATGGAGCATTGTGATGAAAATTGTCCTGGAGCATTGTGATGACATCGGTCATGGAGAACAGTGATGACAGGGATCATGCAACATTGTGATGACAACGGCATGGAGCATGGTGATGACATGGGTCATCGAGCATTGTGATGACCAGGGTCATGGAGCATTGTGTTGACACAGGCATGGAGCATTGTGATGAGAAGGGAACTGGAGCATTGTGATGACAAGGGCATGGGGCATTGTGATTATAGGGGCCAAGGTGCACTGTGCTGAAAAGGGCATGGTGTATTGTGATGAAAAGGGCATGGAGAATTGTGATTACATGGACAGGGAACATTGTGATCACAGAGGTCATGGAAGATTGTGATGACAAGTGTCATGGAACATTGTGCTGACAGGGATCATGGAGCATTGTGATGAGAAAGGTTTTTGAGCATTGTGATGACAGGTGTCATGGGGCATTGTGATGACAGTGGTCATGGAGCAGTGTGATGAAAGGTGTCATGGAGTGCTGTGATTACAGGGGCCATGGAGCATTGTGATGAGCAAAGGCAATGGAGCATTGAGATGACAGGGGCAATGGAGCCTTGTGATGACAACTGTCCTGGAACCTTGTGATGACACGGTTCAGGGAGCATTGTGATGACAAGGGTCATGGCGAATTGTGATGACAGATGTCAGGTGGCATTGTGATGATAGTGGTCGTCTAGAACTGTGATGAAATGTATCATGGAACACTGTGATGACAGGGGCCATGGAGCATTGTGATGACAAGTGTCAAGGAGCATTGTGGTGACACGGGGATGGAGCCTTATGTTGACAAGACTTCTGGAGCATTGTGATGACTAGTGCATGAAGCATTGTGATTACAGGGGCCATGGAGCCTTGTGATGACAAGGGTCATCGACCATTGTGATGACAGGGGTCATGGAGCATTGTGATGACAAGGAACATGGCGAATTGTGATGACAGGGTTCATGGGGCATTGTGATGACAGGGGGCATGGAACATTGTGATGAAAATGGTCCTGGAGCATTGTGAAGACAGCGGTTTCGGAGAATTGTGATGACAGTAATTCTGCAGCATTGTGATGACTAGGGTCATGGATCATTGTGATGGCAGGGGTCAGTGAACTTTGTGACCACAAGGTTCATGAAGCATTGTGATGAAAGGGGTCAGTGAACATTGTGACGACAATGTTCATGAAGCATTGTGATGACAAGGGCTTGGAGCATTGTGATGAAATGAGTCATCGAGAATTGTGATGACAGGGGTCATGGAGCATTGTGTTGACATGGGTATGGAGCACTGTAATGAGAAGAGATGTGGAGCATTGTAATGACAAGGGCATGGAGCATTTTGAGTAGAGGGTCCAAGGAGCATTGTGCTGACAAGTGCATGGTGCATTGTGATGAGAAGTGGTATGGACCATTGTGATGAAAATGTTACTGGAGCATTGTGAAAAAAGCGGTCATGGATCATTGTGATGACAGGGTTCATGGAGCTTTGTGATGACAAGGGCCATGGAGCATGGTGATGACAGGGGTCATGGGGCATTGTGATGACAGGTGGCATTGGGAATTGTGATGAAAGGTTCATGGAGCACTCTGATGAAAGTTTTCCTGGAGCATTGTGATGAAAAGAACCATGGATTATTGTGATGACAAGTGACATGGAGCATAGTGATGACAACTGTCATGGAATATTTTGCTGACAGGAATCATGGAGCATTGTGATGAGTGGGGCCATGGAGCATTGTGATGAAAGACGTCATGGGGCATTGTTATGACAGCGGTCATGGAGCATTGTGATGAAAGGGATCATGGAGCAATGTGATTACACGGGCTATGGAGCATTGTGAATACATAGGACATATAGCATTGTGATGAGAGGTGTCATGGAGCATTGTGATGAAAGTGGTCATGGATCATTTTGATGACAAGTGACCTGGAACATTGTGATGACACGGTTCATGGAGCACTGTCATGACAAGGGCAATGGCGAATTGTGATGTCAGGTGTCACGGGGAAATGTGATGACAGTGGTCATCTAGAATTGTCATGAAAGGTATCATGGAGCACTGTGATGACAAGGGCTATGGAGCATTGTGATGACATAGGCCATGGAACGTTGTGATGACAAGGGCATGGAGCATATTGATTACAGGGGCCAAGGAGCATTTTGATTACAGTGGCCAAGGAGCATTGTGCTGACAAGGCAATGTGCATTGTGATGACAAGTGGCATGGAGCATTGTGATGAAAGTTGTAATTGACCATTGTGATTACATGTGTCCTGGAAACTTGTGATGACACAGTTCAAGGAGCATTGTGTAGACAAGGGCCATGGCGAATTGTGATATAAGGTGTCATGGGGCATTTTGATGAGAGTGGTCATCTAGCATTGTGATGAAAGGTATCATGGAGCACTGTGATGACAGGGGCCATGTAGCATTCTGATGACAATGGCCATGGAGCATTGTGATGACACGGGCATGAGACATTATGATGACAAGAGGTCTGGAGCATTGTGATGACCATGGCATGGAGCATTGTGATGACAAGGGCCATCCAGCATTTTCATGACAGTTGTCATGGAGCATTGAAATGACAAAGGCCATGGAGCATTGTGATGACAGGGGTCATGGGCATTGTGATGAGAGGGTGAATGGAGCATTGTGATGAAAATTGTCCTGGAGCATTGTGATGACATCGGTCATGGAGAACAGTGATGACAGGGATCATGCAACATTGTGATGACAACGGCATGGAGCATGGTGATGACATGGGTCATCGAGCATTGTGATGACCAGGGTCATGGAGCATTGTGTTGACACAGGCATGGAGCATTGTGATGAGAAGGGAACTGGAGCATTGTGATGACAAGGGCATGGGGCATTGTGATTATAGGGGCCAAGGTGCACTGTGCTGAAAAGGGCATGGTGTATTGTGATGAAAAGGGCATGGAGAATTGTGATTACATGGACAGGGAACATTGTGATCACAGAGGTCATGGAAGATTGTGATGACAAGTGTCATGGAACATTGTGCTGACAGGGATCATGGAGCATTGTGATGAGAAAGGTTTTTGAGCATTGTGATGACAGGTGTCATGGGGCATTGTGATGACAGTGGTCATGGAGCAGTGTGATGAAAGGTGTCATGGAGTGCTGTGATTACAGGGGCCATGGAGCATTGTGATGAGCAAAGACAATGGAGCATTGAGATGACAGGGGCAATGGAGCCTTGTGATGACAACTGTCCTGGAACCTTGTGATGACACGGTTCAGGGAGCATTGTGATGACAAGGGTCATGGCGAATTGTGATGACAGATGTCAGGTGGCATTGTGATGATAGTGGTCGTCTAGAACTGTGATGAAATGTATCATGGAACACTGTGATGACAGGGGCCATGGAGCATTGTGATGACAAGTGTCAAGGAGCATTGTGGTGACACGGGGATGGAGCCTTATGTTGACAAGACTTCTGGAGCATTGTGATGACTAGTGCATGAAGCATTGTGATTACAGGGGCCATGGAGCCTTGTGATGACAAGGGTCATCGACCATTGTGATGACAGGGGTCATGGAGCATTGTGATGACAAGGAACATGGCGAATTGTGATGACAGGGTTCATGGGGCATTGTGATGACAGGGGGCATGGAACATTGTGATGAAAATGGTCCTGGAGCATTGTGAAGACAGCGGTTTCGGAGAATTGTGATGACAGTAATTCTGCAGCATTGTGATGACTAGGGTCATGGATCATTGTGATGGCAGGGGTCAGTGAACTTTGTGACCACAAGGTTCATGAAGCATTGTGATGAAAGGGGTCAGTGAACATTGTGACGACAATGTTCATGAAGCATTGTGATGACAAGGGCTTGGAGCATTGTGATGAAATGAGTCATCGAGAATTGTGATGACAGGGGTCATGGAGCATTGTGTTGACATGGGTATGGAGCACTGTAATGAGAAGAGATGTGGAGCATTGTAATGACAAGGGCATGGAGCATTTTGAGTAGAGGGTCCAAGGAGCATTGTGCTGACAAGTGCATGGTGCATTGTGATGAGAAGTGGTATGGACCATTGTGATGAAAATGTTACTGGAGCATTGTGAAAAAAGCGGTCATGGATCATTGTGATGACAGGGTTCATGGAGCTTTGTGATGACAAGGGCCATGGAGCATGGTGATGACAGGGGTCATGGGGCATTGTGATGACAGGTGGCATTGGGAATTGTGATGAAAGGTTCATGGAGCACTCTGATGAAAGTTTTCCTGGAGCATTGTGATGAAAAGAACCATGGATTATTGTGATGACAAGTGACATGGAGCATAGTGATGACAACTGTCATGGAATATTTTGCTGACAGGAATCATGGAGCATTGTGATGAGTGGGGCCATGGAGCATTGTGATGAAAGACGTCATGGGGCATTGTTATGACAGCGGTCATGGAGCATTGTGATGAAAGGGATCATGGAGCAATGTGATTACACGGGCTATGGAGCATTGTGAATACATAGGACATATAGCATTGTGATGAGAGGTGTCATGGAGCATTGTGATGAAAGTGGTCATGGATCATTTTGATGACAAGTGACCTGGAACATTGTGATGACACGGTTCATGGAGCACTGTCATGACAAGGGCAATGGCGAATTGTGATGTCAGGTGTCACGGGGAAATGTGATGACAGTGGTCATCTAGAATTGTCATGAAAGGTATCATGGAGCACTGTGATGACAAGGGCTATGGAGCATTGTGATGACATAGGCCATGGAACGTTGTGATGACAAGGGCATGGAGCATATTGATTACAGGGGCCAAGGAGCATTTTGATTACAGTGGCCAAGGAGCATTGTGCTGACAAGGCAATGTGCATTGTGATGACAAGTGGCATGGAGCATTGTGATGAAAGTTGTAATTGACCATTGTGATTACATGTGTCCTGGAAACTTGTGATGACACAGTTCAAGGAGCATTGTGTAGACAAGGGCCATGGCGAATTGTGATATAAGGTGTCATGGGGCATTTTGATGAGAGTGGTCATCTAGCATTGTGATGAAAGGTATCATGGAGCACTGTGATGACAGGGGCCATGTAGCATTCTGATGACAATGGCCATGGAGCATTGTGATGACACGGGCATGAGACATTATGATGACAAGAGGTCTGGAGCATTGTGATGACCATGGCATGGAGCATTGTGATGACAAGGGCCATCCAGCATTTTCATGACAGTTGTCATGGAGCATTGAAATGACAAAGGCCATGGAGCATTGTGATGACAGGGGTCATGGGCATTGTGATGAGAGGGTGAATGGAGCATTGTGATGAAAATTGTCCTGGAGCATTGTGATGACATCGGTCATGGAGAACAGTGATGACAGGGATCATGCAACATTGTGATGACAACGGCATGGAGCATGGTGATGACATGGGTCATCGAGCATTGTGATGACCAGGGTCATGGAGCATTGTGTTGACACAGGCATGGAGCATTGTGATGAGAAGGGAACTGGAGCATTGTGATGACAAGGGCATGGGGCATTGTGATTATAGGGGCCAAGGTGCACTGTGCTGAAAAGGGCATGGTGTATTGTGATGAAAAGGGCATGGAGAATTGTGATTACATGGACAGGGAACATTGTGATCACAGAGGTCATGGAAGATTGTGATGACAAGTGTCATGGAACATTGTGCTGACAGGGATCATGGAGCATTGTGATGAGAAAGGTTTTTGAGCATTGTGATGACAGGTGTCATGGGGCATTGTGATGACAGTGGTCATGGAGCAGTGTGATGAAAGGTGTCATGGAGTGCTGTGATTACAGGGGCCATGGAGCATTGTGATGAGCAAAGGCAATGGAGCATTGAGATGACAGGGGCAATGGAGCCTTGTGATGACAACTGTCCTGGAACCTTGTGATGACACGGTTCAGGGAGCATTGTGATGACAAGGGTCATGGCGAATTGTGATGACAGATGTCAGGTGGCATTGTGATGATAGTGGTCATCTAGAACTGTGATGAAATGTATCATGGAACACTGTGATGACAGGGGCCATGGAGCATTGTGATGACAAGTGTCAAGGAGCATTGTGGTGACACGGGGATGGAGCCTTATGTTGACAAGACTTCTGGAGCATTGTGATGACTAGTGCATGAAGCATTGTGATTACAGGGGCCATGGAGCCTTGTGATGACAAGGGTCATCGACCATTGTGATGACAGGGGTCATGGAGCATTGTGATGACAAGGAACATGGCGAATTGTGATGACAGGATACATGGGGCATTGTGATGACAGGGGGCATGGAACATTGTGATGAAAGTGGTCCTGGAGCATTGTGAAGACAGCGGTTTCGGAGAATTGTGATGACAGTAATTCTGCAGCATTGTGATGACTAGGGTCATGGATCATTGTGATGGCAGGGGTCAGTGAACTTTGTGACCACAAGTTTCATGAAGCATTGTGATGAAAGGGGTCAGTGAACATTGTGACGACAATGTTCATGAAGCATTGTGATGACAAGGGCTTGGAGCATTGTGATGAAATGGGTCATCGAGAATTGTGATGACAGGGGTCATGGAGCATTGTGTTGACATGGGTATGGAGCACTGTAATGAGAAGAGATGTGGAGCATTGTAATGACAAGGGCATGGAGCATTTTGAGTACAGGTGCCAAGAAGCATTGTGCTGACAAGTGCATGGTGCATTGTGATGAGAAGTGGTATGGACCATTGTGATGAAAATGTTACTGGAGCATTGTGAAAAAAGCGGTCATGGATCATTGTGATGACAGGGTTCATGGAGCTTTGTGATGACAAGGGCCATGGAGCATGGTGATGACAGGGGTCATGGGGCATTGTGATGACAGGTGGCATTGGGAATTGTGATGAAAGGGTCATGGAGCACTCTGATGAAAGTTTTCCTGGAGCATTGTGATGAAAAGAACCATGGATTATTGTGATGACAAGTGCCATGGAACATTGTGATGACAAGTGTCATGGAATATTTTGCTGATAGGAATCATGGAGCATTGTGATGAGTGGGGCCATGGAGCATTGTGATGAAAGACTTCATGGGGCATTGTTATGACAGCAGTCATGGAGCATTGTGATGAAAGGGATCATGGAGCAATGTGATTACAGGGGCCATGGAGCATTGTGAATACATAGGACATAGAGCATTGTGATGAGAGGTGTCATCGAGCATTGTGATGAAAGTGGTCATGGATCATTTTGATGACAACTGACCTGGAACATTGTGATGACACGGTTCATGGAGCACTGTGATGACAAGGGCAATGGCGAATTGTGATGACAGGTGTCATGGGGAAATGTGATGACAGTGGTCATCTAGAATTGTCATGAAAGGTATCATGGAGCACTGTGATGACAAGGGCTATGGAGCATTGTGATGACATAGGCCATGGAACATTGTGATGACACGGGCATGGAGCATTGTGATGATAGGGATCATGGAACATTGTGATGACAACGGCATGGAGCATTGTGATGACATTGGGTCATTGAGCATTGTGATGACCAGGGTCATGGAGCATTGTGTTGACACAGGCATGGAGCATTGTGATGAGAAGAGAACTGGAGCATTGTGATGACAAGTGCATGGAGCATTGTGATTATAGGGGCCAAGGAGCACCGTGCTGACAAGGGCATGGTGTATTGTGATGAGAAGTGGTATGGACCATTGTGATGAAAGGGGTACTGGAGCATTGTGAGGAAAGGGGTCATGGATCATTGTGATGACAGGGTTCATGGAGCTTTGTGATGACAAGGACCATGGAGCATGGTGATGACAGGGGTCATGGGGCATTGTGATGACAGGTGGCATTGGGAATTGTGATGAAAGGTTCATGGAGCACTCTGATGAAAGTTTTCCTGGAGCATTGTGATGAAAAGAACCATGGATTATTGTGATGACAAGTGCCATGGATCATTGTGAGGACAAGTGTCATGGAATATTTTGCTGACAGGAATCATGGAGCATTGTGATGAGTGGGGTCATCGGGCATTGTGATGAAAGGGATCATGGAGCAATGTGATTACAGGGGCCATGGAGCATTGTGAATACATAGGACATAGAGCATTGTGATGAGAGGTGTCATGGAGCCTTGTGATGAAAGTGGTCATGGATCATTTTGATGACAAGTGACCTGGAACATTGTGATGACACGGTTCATGGAGCACTGTAATGACAAGGGCAATGGCGAATTGTGATGACAGGTGTCATGGGGAAATGTGATGACAGTGGTCAACTCGAATTGTCATGAAAGGTATCATGGAGCACTGTGATGACAAGGGCTATGGAGCATTGTGATGACATAGGCCATGGAACATTGTGATGACAAGTGTTATGGAGCATTGTGATGACACGGGCATGGAGCATTGTGATGACAAGGGTCATCGAGCATTGTGATGACAGGGGCCCTGGAGCATTGTGTTGACACGAGCATTGAGCAATGTGATGAGAAGAGATCTGGAGCATTGTGATGACAAGGGCATGGAGCATTTTGATTACAGGGGCCAAGGAGCATTGTGCTGACAAGGCATTGTGCACTGTCATGACAAGTGGCCTGGAGCATTGTGATGAAAGTTGTAATTGACCATTGTGATTACATGTGTCCTGGAAACTTATGATGACACAGTTCAAGGAGCATTGTGATGACAAGGGCCATGGCGAATTGTGATATAAGGTGTCACGGGGCATTTTGATGACAGTGGTCATCTAACATTGTGATGAAAGGTATCATGGAGCACTGTGATGACAGGGGCCATGTAACATTCTGATGACAAAGGTCATGGAGCATTATGATGACACAGGCATGGGACATTATGATGACAAGCGGTCTGGAGCATTGTGATGAAAAGGGCATGGAGCATTGTGATTATAGGGGCCATGGAGCATTGTGATGACCGTGGCATGGAGAATTGTGATGACATGGGTCATCGAGCATTGTAATGACCAGGGTCTTGGAGCATTGTGTTGACACAGGCATGGAGCATTGTGATGAGAAGAGAACTGGAGCATTGTGATGACAAGGGCATGGAGCATTGTGATTATAGGGACCAAGGAGCACTGTGCTGACAAGGGCATGGTGTATTGTGATGAAAAGGGCATGGAGAATTGTGATGACATGAACAGGGAACATTGTGATCACAGAGGTCATGGAAAATTGTGATGACAAGTGTCATGGAACATTGTGCTGACAGGGATCATGGAGCTTTGTGATGAGAAAGGTTTTCGAGCATTTTGATGACAGGTGTCATGGGGCATTGTGATGACACTGGTCATGGAGCAGTGTGATGAAAGGTGTCATGGAGCGCTGTGATTACAGGGGCCATTTAGCATTGTGATGAGCAAAGGCAACGGAGCATTGAGATGACAGGGGCAATGGAGCCTTGTGATGAAAACTGTCCTGGAACCTTGTGATGACACGGTTCATGGAGCATTGTGATGGCATGGGCCATGGCGAATTGTGATGACAGGTGTCATGGGGCATTGAGATGACAGGGTGCATGGAGCATTGCAGTGAATGTGGTCATAGAGCATTGTGATGAAAAGCACCATGGAGCATTGTGATGACAAGGGTCATAGAGCATGGTGATGACACAAGTCATGGAGCATTGTGATAACATGAGATCTGGAGCGCAGTGATGACAAGTGTCATGGAACATTGTGATGAAAGTGATCATGGAGCAATGTGATTACATGGGCCATGCAGGAATGTGAATACATAGACCATGGAGCATTGTGATGACAGGGGTCATGGAACATTGTGATGATTGTGGTCACGGATCATTGTGATGACAAGTGTCCTGGAACATTGTGATGACATGGCTCATGGAACATTGTGATTACAAGGGCCATGGCGAATTGTGGTGACAAGTGTCATGGGGCACTGTGATGTCATTGGTCACCTAGGATTGTGATGAAAGGTATCATGGAGCACTGTGATGACAGGGGCCGTGGAGCATTGTGATGACAAATGCCATGGAGCATTGTGATGACAAGTGTCATGGAGCATTGTATGACATTTGCATGGTGCATTATGATGACAAGAGTTCTGGAGCATTATGATGACAAAGGCATGGAGCATTGTGATTACAGGGGCCATGGAGCTATGTGATGACATGGGCAGGGAACACTGTGATGGCAGGTGTCATGGTTCGTTGTGATGACAACTGTCATGGAACATTGTGGTGAGAGGTGTCATGGAGCATTCTGAGTACATAGGCCATGGAGCATTGTGATGTCGGGGTCACGGGAATTGTAATGAAAATTGTCATGGATCATTGTGATGACAAGTGTCCCAGAACATTGTGATGACCAGGTTCATGGAGCATTGTGAAGACAAAGACCATGGCGAATTGTGATGACAGGTGTCATGGAGCATTTTGATGACAATGGCCATGGAACATTCTGATGACAAGTGTCATGGACCATTGTGAAGACAAGGGCATGGAGCATTATGATGACAAGAGTTCTGGAGCATTGTGATGCTAAAGGCATGGAGCATTGTGATTACAGGGGCCATGGAGCATTGTGATGACAAGTGTCATGGAGCACTGTATGACATTTGCATGGTGCATTATGATGACAAGAGTTCTGGAGCATTGTGATGCCAAAGGCATGGAGCATTGTGATTACAGGGGCCATGGAGCATTGTGATGAAAATGGCATGGAGCATTGTGATGAAAGGGGTACTGGAGCATTGTGAGGAAAGGGGTCATGGATCATTGTGATGACAGGGGTCATGGAGATTTGTGATGACAAGGGCCATGGAGGATTGTGATGACAGGGGTCAGGGGGCATTGTGATGACAGGGGGCATGCAACACTGTGATGAAAGTTGTCCTGGAGAATTGTGAAGAAAAGCACCATGGAGCATTGTGATGTCGAGAGCCATGGAGCATTGTAATGACAAGTATCATGGAGAATTGTGATGCCATGCATCATGGAGCATTGTGATGACACGGTCATGGAACATTGGGCTGACAGGGATCATGGAGCATTGTGATGGGTGTGGCCTTGGAGCATTGTGATGACAGGCATCACTGCGCATTTTGATAACAGTGGGCATCTAGCATTGTGATGAAAGGTATCATGGAGCACTGTGATGGCAGTGGCCATGGAGCATTGTGATGACAAAGGCCTTGGAGCATTGTGATGACATGTGCATGGAGCATTATGATGACAAGAGTTCTGGAGCATTGTGATGGCAAGGGCATGGAGCATTGTGATTACAAGGTTCATCGAGCATTGTGATGACAGTGGTCATGGAATGTTGTGATGTCAACAGCCATGGCGCATTGTGAGCACAGGTGTCATGGGGCATTGTAATGACAGTGCTCATGGAGCATTGTGATGAAAGGCATCATGGTGTAATGTGATTACAGGGACCACGGAGAATGGTGAAAACATAGGGCATGGAGCATTGTGATGACAGGGGTCATGAAATATTGTGACGAAAGTGGTCATGGATCACTGTGATGACAAGTTTCCTGGAACATTGTGATGACACGGTTCAGGGAGCATTGTGATGACAAGGGCCATGGCGAATTGTGATGACAGATGTCAGGTGGCATGGTGATGATAGTGGTCATCTAGAATTGTGATGAAATGTATCATGGAGCACTGTGATGACAGGGGCCATGGAGCATTGTGATGACAAGTGTCAAGGAGCATTGTGGTGACACGGGAATGGAGCATTATGTTGAAAAGAGTTCTGGAGCGTTGTGATGACTAGTGCATGAAGCCTTGTGATTACAGGGGCCATGGAGCACGGTGATGACAAGGGTCATCGAGCATTGTGATGACAGGGGTCATGGAGCATTGTGATGACAAGGAACATGGCGAATTGTGATGACAAGTGTCATGGGGCACTGTGATGTCATTGGTCACCTAGGATTGTGATGAAAGGTATCATGGAGCACTGTGATGACAGGGGCCGTGGAGCATTGTGATGACAAATGCCATGGAGCATTGTGATGACAAGTGTCATGGAGCATTGTATGACATTTGCATGGTGCATTATGATGACAAGAGTTCTGGAGCATTATGATGACAAAGGCATGGAGCATTGTGATTACAGGGGCCATGGAGCTATGTGATGACATGGGCAGGGAACACTGTGATGGCAGGTGTCATGGATCATCGTGATGACAACTGTCATGGAACATTGTGGTGAGAGGTGTCATGGAGCATTCTGAGTACATAGGCCATGGAGCATTGTGATGTCGGGGTCATGGGAATTGTAATGAAAATTGTCATGGATCATTGTGATGACAAGTGTCCCAGAATATTGTGATGACCAGGTTCATGGAGCATTGTGAAGACAAGGGCCATGGCGAATTGTGATGACAGGTGTCATGGAGCATTTTGATGACAATGGCCATGGAACATTCTGATGACAAGTGTCATGGACCATTGTGAAGACAAGGGTATGGAGCATTATGATGACAAGTGTTCTGGAGCATTGTGATGCCAAAGGCATGGGGCATTGTGATTACGGGGGCCATGGAGCATTGTGATGAAAATGGCATGGAGCATTGTGATGAAAGGGGTACTGGAACATTGTGAGGAAAGGGGTCATGGATCATTGTGATGACAGGGGTCATTGAGATTTGTGATGACAAGGGCCATGGAGGATTGTGATGACAGGGGTCAGGGGGCATTGTGATAACAGGGGGCATGGAACACTGTGATGAAAGTTGTCCTGGAGAATTGTGAAAAAAGCACCATGGAGCATTGTGATGTCGAGAGCCATGGAGCATTGTAATGACAAGTATCATGGAGAATTGTGATGCCATGCGTCATGGAGCATTGTGATGACACGGTCATGGAACATTGTGCTGACAGGGATCATGGAACATTGTTATGGGTGTGGCCTTGGAGCATAGTGATGACAGGCATCATTGGGCATTTTGATAACAGTGGGCATCTAGCATTGTGATGAAAGGTATCATGGAGCACTGTGATGGCAGTGGCCATGGAGCATTGTGATGACAAAGGCCTTGGAGCATTGTGATGACATATGCATGGAGCATTATGATGACAAGAGTTCTGGAGCATTGTGATGACAAGAGTTCTGGAGCATTGTGATTACAAGGTTCATCGAGCATTGTGATGACAGTGGTCATGGAATGTTGTGATGTCAACGGGCATGGCGCATTTTGAGCACAGGTGTCATGGGGCATTGTAATGACAGTGCTCATGGAGCATTGTGATGAAAGGCATCATGGTGTAATGTGATTACAGGGGACACGGAGAATAGTGAAAACATAGGGCATGGAGCATTGTGATGACAGGGGTCATGAAACATTGTGACAAAAGTGGTCATGGATCACTGTGATGACAAGTTTCCTGGAACATTGTGAGGACACGGTTCAGGGAGCATTGTGATGACAAGGGCCATGGCGAATAGTGATGACAGATGTCAGGTGGCATTGTGATGATAGTGGTCACCTAGAATTGTGATGATATGTATCATGGAGCACTGTGATGACAGGGGCCATGGAGCATTGTGACGACAAGTGTCAAGGAGCATTGTGGTGACATGGGAATGGAGCATTATGTTGACAAGTGTTCTGGAGCGTTGTGATGACTAGTGCATGAAGCATTGTGATTACAGGGGCCATGGAGCATTGTGATGACAAGGGTCATGGAGCATTGTGATGACAGGGGGCATGGAGAATTGTGATGACAGTAATTATGCAGCATTGTGATGCCTAGGGTCATGGAGCAATGTGATGACAGGGGTCAGTGAACATTGTGACGACAAGGTTCATGAAGCATTGTGATGACAAGGGCTTGGAGCACTGTGATGAAATGGGTCATTGAGGATTGTGATGTCAAGGGTCATGGAGCATTGCGTTGACATGGGTATGGAGCATTGTAATGAGAAGAGATCTGGAGCATTGTAATGACAAGGGCATGGAGCATTTTGAGTACAGGGGCCAAGGAGCATTGTGTTGACAAGAGCATGGTGCGTTGTGATGAGAAGTGGTAGGGACCATTGTGATGAAAATGTTACTGGAGCATTGTGAAGAAAGCGGTCATGGATCATTGTGATGACAGGGTTCATGGAGCTTTGTGATGACAAGGGCCATGGAGCATGGTGATGGCAGGGGTCATGGGGCATTGTGATGACAGGTGGCATTGGGAATTGTGATGAAAGGGTCATGGAGCACTCTGATGAAAGTTTTCCTGGAGCATTGTGATGAAAAGTGCCATGGAGCATTGTGAGGACAAGTGTCATGGAATAATTTGCTGACAGGAGTCATGGAGCATTGTGATGAGTGGGGCCATGGAGCATTGTGATGAAAGACATCATGGGGCATTGTTATGACAGCGGTCATGGAGCATTGTGATGAAAGGTATCATGGAGCAATGTGATTACAGGGGCCATGGAGCATTGTGAATACATAGGACATAGAGCATTGTGATGAGAGGTGTCATGGAGCATTGTGATGAAAGTGGTCATGGATCATTTTGATGACAAGTGACCTGGAACGCTGTGATGACACGGTTCATGGAGCACTGTGATGACAAGGGCAATGGCGAATTGTGATGACAGGTGTCATGGGGAAATGTGACGACAGTGGTCATCTAGAATTCTCATGAAAGGTATCATGGAGCACTCTGATGACAAGGGCTATGGAGCATTGTGATGACAAGTGTTATGGGGCATTGTGATGACACGGGCATGGAGCATTGTGATGACAAGGGTCATCGAGCATTGTGATGACAGGGGCCCTGGAGCATTGTGTTGACACGAACATTCAGCACTGTGATGAGAAGAGATCTGGAGCATTGTGTGACAAGGGCATGGAGCATTTTGATTATAGGGGCCAAGGAGCATTGTGATGACAAGTAGCATGGAGCATGGTGATGAAAGTTTTTATAGACCTTTGTGATTACATGTGTCCTGGAAACTTGTGATGACACAGTTCAAGGAGCATTGTGATGACAAGGGCCATGGCGAATTGTGATATAAGGTGTCACGGGGCATATTGATGACAGTGGTCATCTAGCATTGTGATGAAAGGTATCATGGAGCACTGTGATGACACGGGCCATATAGCATTCTGATGAAAAAGGCCATGGAGCATTGTGATGACACGGGCATGGAGCATTGTGTTTATAGGGGCCATGGAGCATTGTGATGAGCATGCCATGGAGCATTGTGATGACAAGGGCCATCCAGCATTTTCATGACAGTTGTCATGGAGCATTGAAATGACAAAGGCCATAGAGCATTGAGATGACATGGGTCAAGGGCATTGTGATGAGAGGGTGAATGGAGAATTGTGATGAAAATTGTCCTAGAGCATTGTGATAACCTCGGTCACGGAGAACAGTGATGACAGGGATCATGCAACATTGTGATGACAATGGCATGGAGCATTGTGATGACATGGGTCATCGAGCATTCTGATGACCAGGGTCATGGAGCATTGTATTGACACAGGCATGGAGCATTGTGATGAGAAGAGAACTGGAGCGTTGTGATGACAAGGGCATGGAGCATTGTGATTATAGGGGCCAAGGAGCGCTGTGCTGACAAGGGCAAGGTGTATTGTGATTAAAAGGGCATGGAGAATTGTGATGACATGGACAGGAAACATTGTGCTGACACGATCATGGAGCATTGTGATGAGAAAAGTTTTCGAGCATTGTGATGACAGGTGTCATGAGGCATTGTGATGACAGTGGTCATGGAGCAGTGTGATGAAAGGTGTCATGGAGTGCTGTGATTACAGGGGATATGGAGCATTGTGATGAGCAAAGGCAACGGTGCATTGAGATGACAGGGGCAATGGAGCCTTGTGATGAAAACTGTCCTGGAACCTTGTGATGACACCGTTCATGGAGCATTGTGATGGCATAGGCCATGGCGAATTGTGATGACAGGTGTCATGGGGCATTGGGATGACAGAGCGCATGGAACATTGCAGTGAATGTGGTCATGGAGCATTGTGATGAAAAGCACCATGGAGAATTGGGATGACAGGGGGCATGGAGCATTGCAGTGAATGTGGTCATAGAGCATTGTGATGAAAAGCAACATGGAGCATTGTGATGACAAGGGCCATAGAGAATGGTGATGACACTAGTCATGGAGCATTGTGATGAACAGGGAATGGAGCATTGTGATAACATGAGATCTGGAGCATAGTGATGACAAGTGTCATGGAACATTGTGATGAAAGTGATCATGGAGCAAAGTGATTACATGGGCCATGGAGCAATGTGAATACATAGGCCATGGAGCACTGTGATGACAGCGGTCATGGAACATTGTGATGAATGTGGTCATGGATCATTGTGATGACAAGTGTCATGGAATATTGTCATGACACGGCTGATGGAACATTGTGATGACAAGGGCCATGGCGAATTGTGGTGACAAGTGTCATGGGGCACTGTGATGACAGTGGTCACCTAGGATTGTGATGAAAGGTATCATGGAGCACTGTGATGACAGGGGAAGTAGAGCATTGTGATGACAAATGCCATGGAGCATTGTGATGACAAGTGTCATGGAGCATTGTGAATACAAGGGCCATGGCGAATTGTGATGAGAGATGTCATGGAGCATTTTGATGACAATGGCCATGGAACATTCTGATGACAAGTGTCATGGACCATTTTGAAGACAAGGGCATGGAGCATTATGATGACAAGTGTTCTGGAGCATTGTGATGCCAAAGGCATGGAGCATTGTGATTACAGGGGCCATGGAGTATTGTGATGAAAGGGGTACTGGAGCATTGTGAGGAAAGGGGTCATGGAGCATTGTGATGACAGGGTTCATGGAGATTTGTGATGACAAGGTCCATGGAGGATTGTGATGACAGGGGTCATGGAGCACTGTGATGACAGGGGCCATGGAGCATTGTGATGACAAGTGTCAAGGAGCATTGTGGTGACACGGGGATGGAGCATTATGTTGACAAGAGTTCTGGAGCATTGTGATGACTAGAGCATGAAACACTGTGATTACAGGGGCCATGGAGCATTGTGATGACAAGGGTCATCGAGCATTGTGATGACAGGGGTCATGAAGCATTGTGATGACAAGGGCCATCCAGCATTTTCATGACAGTTGTCATGGAGCATTGAAATGAGAAAGGCCATGGAGCATTGTGATGATAGGGGTCATGAGCATTGTGATGAGTGGGTGAATGGAGCATTTTGATGAAAATTGTCCTAGAGCATTGTGATGACATCGGTCACGGAGAACAGTGATGACAGGGATCATGCAACATTGTGATGACAATGGCATGGAGCATTGTGATGACATGGGTCATCGAGCATTGTGATGACCAGGGTCATGGAGCATTGTGATGACATGGGTCATCGAGCATTGTGATGACCAGGGTCATGGAGCATTGTGTTGACACAGGCATGGAGCATTGTGATGAGAAGAGAACTGGAGCATTGTGATGACAAGGGCATGGAGCATTGTGATTATAGGGGCCAAGGAGCACTGTGCTGACAAGGGCATGGTGTATTGTGATGAAAAGGGCATGGAGAATTGTGATGACATGGACAGGGAATATTGTGATCACAGAGGTCATGGAAAATTGTGATGACAAGTGTCATGGAACATTGTGCTGACAGGGATCATGGAGCATTGTGATGAGCAAAGGCAATGGAGCATTGAGATGACAGGGGCAATGGAGCATTGTGATGACAAGTGTCAAGGAGCATTGTGGTGACACGGGAATGGAGCATTATGTTGGAAAGAGTTCTGGGGCGTTGTGATGACTAGTGCATGAAGCCTTGTGATTACAGGGGCCATGGAGCATGGTGATGACAAGGGTCATCGAGCATTGTGATGACAGGGGTCATGGAGCATTGTGATGACAAGGAACATGGCGAATGGTGATGACAAGTGTCATGGGGCACTGTGATGTCATTGGTCACCTAGGATTGTGATGAAAGGTATCATGGAGCACTGTGATGACAGGGGCCGTGGAGCATTGTGATGACAAATGCCATGGTGCATTGTGATGACAAGTGTCATGGAGCATTGTATGACATTTGCATGGTGCATTATGATGACAAGAGTTCTGGAGCATTATGATGACAAAGGCATGGAGCATTGTGATTACAGGGGCCATGGAGCAATGTGATGACATGGGCAGGGAACACTGTGATGGCAGGTGTCATGGATCATCGTGATGACAACTGTCATGGAACATTGTGGTGAGAGGTGTCATGGAGCATTCTGAGTACATAGGCCATGGAGCATTGTGATGTCGGGGTCATGGGAATTGTAATGAAAATTGTCATGGATCATTGTGATGACCAGTGTCCCAGAACATTGTGATGACCAGGTTCATGGAGCATTGTGAAGACAAGGGCCATGGCGAATTGTGATGACAGGTGTCATGGAGCATTTTGATGACAATGGCCATGGAACATTCTGATGACAAGTGTCATGGACCATTGTGAAGACAAGGGCATGGAGCATTATGATGACAAGAGTTCTGGAGCATTGTGATGCCAAAGGCATGGGGCATTGTGATTACGGGGGCCATGGAGCATTGTGATGAAAATGGCATGGAGCATTGTGATGAAAGGGGTACTGGAGCATTGTGAGGAAAGGGGTCATGGATCATTGTGATGACAGGGGTCATTGAGATTTGTGATGACAAGGGCCATGGAGGATTGTGATGACAGGGGTCAGGGGCATTGTGATAACAGGGGGCATGGAACACTGTGATGAAAGTTGTCCTGGAGAATTGTGAAAAAAGCACCATGGAGCATTGTGATGTCGAGAGCCATGGAGCATTGTAATGACAAGTATCATGGAGAATTGTGATGCCATGCGTCATGGAGCATTGTGATGACACGGTCATGGAACATTGTGCTGACAGGGATCATGGAACATTGTGATGGGTGTGGCCTTGGAGCATTGTGATGACAGGCATCATTGGGCATTTTGATAACAGTGGGCATCTAGCATTGTGATGAAAGGTATCCTGGAGCACTGTGATGGCAGTGGCCATGGAGCATTGTGATGACAAAGGCCTTGGAGCATTGTGATGACATATGCATGGAGCATTATGATGACAAGAGTTCTGGAGCATTGTGATGACAAGAATTCTGGAGCATTGTGATTACAAGGTTCATCGAGCATTGTGATGACAGTGGTCATGGAATATTGTGATGTCAACGGGCATGGCGCATTTTGAGCACAGGTGTCATGGGGCATTGTAATGACAGTGCTCATGGAGCATTGTGATGAAAGGCATCATGGTGTAATGTGATTACAGGGGACACGGAGAATAGTGAAAACATAGGGCATGGAGCATTGTGATGACAGGGGTCATGAAACATTGTGACAAAAGTGGTCATGGATCACTGTGATGACAAGTTTCCTGGAACATTGTGAGGACACGGTTCAGGGAGCATTGTGATGACAAGGGCCATGGCGAATAGTGATGACAGATGTCAGGTGGCATTGTGATGATAGTGGTCATCTAGAATTGTGATGATATGTATCATGGAGCACTGTGATGACAGGGGCCATGGAGCATTGTGACGACAAGTGTCAAGGAGCATTGTGGTGACACGGGAATGGAGCATTATGTTGACAAGTGTTCTGGAGCGTTGTGATGACTAGTGCATGAAGCATTGTGATTACAGGGGCCATGGAGCATGGTGATGACAATGGTCATCGAGCATTGTGATGACAGGGGTCATGGAATACTGTGATGAAAGTTGTCGTGGAGAATTGTGAAGAAAAGCACCATGGAGCATTGTGAGGTAGAGAGCCATGGAGCATTGTAATGACAAGTATCATGGAGAATTGTGATGCCATGCGTCTTGGAGCATTGTGATGACACGCTCATGGAATATTGTGCTGACAGGGATCATGGAGCATTGTGATGGGAGTGGCCTTGGAGCATTGTGATGACAGGGATCATGGAGCAATGTGATTACAGGGGCCATGGAGCATTGTGAATACATAGGACATAGGGCATTGTAATGAGAGGTGTCATCGAGCATTGTGATGAAAGTGGTCATGGATCATTTTGATGACAAGTGACCTGGAACATTGTGATGACACGGTTCATGGGGCACTGTGATGACAAGGGCAATAGCGAATTGTGATGACAGGTGTCACAGGGAAATATGACTACAGTGGTCATCTAGAATTGTCATGAAAGTTATCATGGAGCACTGTGATGAAAAGGACCATGGAACATTGTGATGACATAGAACATGGAACATTGTGATGACAAGTGTTATGGAGCATTGTGCTGAAACGGGCATGGAGCATTGTGATGATAAGGGTCATTGAGCATTGTGATAACAGGGGCCCAGGAGAATTGTGTTGACACGAGCATTGAGCAGTGTGATGAGAAGAGATCTGGAGCATTGTGATGACAAGGGCATGGAGCATTTTGATTACAGGGGTCAAGGAGCATTGTGATGACACGTTTCAGGGAGCATTGTGATGACAAGGGCCATGGCGAATTGTGATGACAGATGTCAGGTGGCATTGTGATGATAGTGGTCATCTAGAATTGTGATGATATGTATCATGGAGCACTGTGATGACAGGGGCCATGGAGCATTGTGACGACAAGTGTCAAGGAGCATTGTGGTGATATGGGAATGGAGCATTATGTTGACAAGTGTTCTGGAGCGTTGTGATGACTAGTGCATGAAGCATTGTGATTACAGGGGCCATGGAGCATGGTGATGACAATGGTCATCGAGCATTGTGATGACAGGGGTCATGGAATACTGTGATGAAAGTTGTCGTGGAGAATTGTGAAGAAAAGCACCATGGAGCATTGTGATGTAGAGAACCATGGAGCATTGTAATGACAAGTATCATGGAGAATTGTGATGCCATGCGTCTTGGAGCATTGTGATGACACGCTCATGGAATACTGTGCTGACAGGGATCATGGAGCATTGTGATGACAAGTGTCAAGGAGCATTGTGGTGTCACGGGGATGGAGCATTATGTTGACAAGACTCCTGGAGCATTGTGATGACTAGTGCATGAAGCATTGTGATTACAGGGGCCATGGAGCATTGTGATGACAAGGGTCATCGAGCATTGTGATGACAGGGGTCATGGAGCATTGTGATGACAAGGAACCTGGCGAATTGTGATGACAGGTTTCATGGGGCATTGTGATGACAGGGGGCATGGAACATTGTGATGAAAATGGCCCTGGAGCATTGTGATGACAGCGGTCACGGAGAATTGTGATGACAGTAATTATGCAGCATTGTGATGCCTAGGGTCATGGAGCAATGTGATGACAGGGGTCAGTGAACATTGTGACGACAAGGTTCATGAAGCATTGTGATGACAAGTGCTTGGAGCACTGTGATGAAATGGGTCATTGAGGATTGTGATGTCAAGGGTCATGGAGCATTGCGTTGACATGGGTATGGAGCATTGTAATGAGAAGAGATCTGGAGCAATGTAATGACAAGGGCATGGAGCATTTTGAGTACAGGGGCCAAGGAGCATTGTGTTGACAAGAGCATGGTGCGTTGTGATGAGAAGTGGTATGGACCATTGTGATGAAAATGTTACTGGAGCATTGTGAAGAAAGCGGTCATGGATCATTGTGATGACAGGGTTCATGGAGCTTTGTGATGACAAGGGCCATGGAGCATGGTGATGGCAGGGGTCATGGGGCATTGTGATGACAGGTGGCATTGGGAATTGTGATGAAAGGGTCATGGAGCACTCTGATGAAAGTTTTCCTGGAGCATTGTGATGAAAAGTGCCATGGAGCATTGTGAGGACAAGTGTCATGGAATAATTTGCTGACAGGAGTCATGGAGCATTGTGATGAGTGGGGCCATGGAGCATTGTGATGAAAGACATCATGGGGCATTGTTATGACAGCGGTCATGGAGCATTGTGATGAAAGGTATCATGGAGCAATGTGATTACAGGGGCCATGGAGCATTGTGAATACATAGGACATAGAGCATTGTGATGAGAGGTGTCATGGAGCATTGTGATGAAAGTGGTCATGGATCATTTTGATGACAAGTGACCTGGAACGCTGTGATGACACGGTTCATGGAGCACTGTGATGACAAGGGCAATGGCGAATTGTGATGACAGGTGTCATGGGGAAATGTGACGACAGTGGTCATCTAGAATTCTCATGAAAGGTATCATGGAGCACTCTGATGACAAGGGCTATGGAGCATTGTGATGACAAGTGTTATGGGGCATTGTGATGACACGGGCATGGAGCATTGTGATGACAAGGGTCATCGAGCATTGTGATGACAGGGGCCCTGGAGCATTGTGTTGACACGAACATTCAGCACTGTGATGAGAAGAGATCTGGAGCATTGTGTGACAAGGGCATGGAGCATTTTGATTATAGGGGCCAAGGAGCATTGTGATGACAAGTAGCATGGAGCATGGTGATGAAAGTTTTTATAGACCTTTGTGATTACATGTGTCCTGGAAACTTGTGATGACACAGTTCAAGGAGCATTGTGATGACAAGGGCCATGGCGAATTGTGATATAAGGTGTCACGGGGCATATTGATGACAGTGGTCATCTAGCATTGTGATGAAAGGTATCATGGAGCACTGTGATGACACGGGCCATATAGCATTCTGATGAAAAAGGCCATGGAGCATTGTGATGACACGGGCATGGAGCATTGTGTTTATAGGGGCCATGGAGCATTGTGATGAGCATGCCATGGAGCATTGTGATGAAAAGGGCCATCCAGCATTTTCATGACAGTTGTCATGGAGCATTGAAATGACAAAGGCCATAGAGCATTGTGATGACATGGGTCAAGGGCATTGTGATGAGAGGGTGAATGGAGAATTGTGATGAAAATTGTCCTAGAGCATTGTGATAACCTCGGTCACGGAGAACAGTGATGACAGGGATCATGCAACATTGTGATGACAATGGCATGGAGCATTGTGATGACATGGGTCATCGAGCATTCTGATGACCAGGGTCATGGAGCATTGTATTGACACAGGCATGGAGCATTGTGATGAGAAGAGAACTGGAGCATTGTGATGACAAGGGCATGGAGCATTGTGATTATAGGCGCCAAGGAGCGCTGTGCTGACAAGGGCAAGGTGTATTGTGATTAAAAGGGCATGGAGAATTGTGATGACATGGACAGGAAACATTGTGCTGACACGATCATGGAGCATTGTGATGAGAAAAGTTTTCGAGCATTGTGATGACAGGTGTCATGAGGCATTGTGATGACAGTGGTCATGGAGCAGTGTGATGAAAGGTGTCATGGAGTGCTGTGATTACAGGGGATATGGAGCATTGTGATGAGCAAAGGCAACGGAGCATTGAGATGACAGGGGCAATGGAGCCTTGTGATGAAAACTGTCCTGGAACCTTGTGATGACACCGTTCATGGAGCATTGTGATGGCATAGGCCATGGCGAATTATGATGACAGGTGTCATGGGGCATTGGGATGACAGAGCGCATGGAACATTGCAGTGAATGTGGTCATGGAGCATTGTGATGAAAAGCACCATGGAGAATTGGGATGACAGGGGGCATGGAGCATTGCAGTGAATGTGGTCATAGAGCATTGTGATGAAAAGCAACATGGAGCATTGTGATGACAAGGGCCATAGAGAATGGTGATGACACTAGTCATGGAGCATTGTGATGAAAAGGGAATGGAGCATTGTGATAACATGAGATCTGGAGCATAGTGATGACAAGTGTCATGGAACATTGTGATGAAAGTGATCATGGAGCAAAGTGATTACATGGGCCATGGAGCAATGTGAATACATAGGCCATGGAGCACTGTGGTGACAGCGGTCATGGAACATTGTGATGAATGTGGTCATGGATCATTGTGATGACAAGTGTCATGGAATATTGTCATGACACGGCTGATGGAACATTGTGATGACAAGGGCCATGGCGAATTGTGATGACAGATGTCAGGTGGCATTGTGATGATAGTGGTCATCTAGAATTGTGATGATATGTATCATGGAGCACTGTGATGACAGGGGCCATGGAGCATTGTGACGACAAGTGTCAAGGAGCATTGTGGTGATATGGGAATGGAGCATTATGTTGACAAGTGTTCTGGAGCGTTGTGATGACTAGTGCATGAAGCATTGTGATTACAGGGGCCATGGAGCATGGTGATGACAATGGTCATCGAGCATTGTGATGACAGGGGTCATGGAATACTGTGATGAAAGTTGTCGTGGAGAATTGTGAAGAAAAGCACCATGGAGCATTGTGATGTAGAGAACCATGGAGCATTGTAATGACAAGTATCATGGAGAATTGTGATGCCATGCGTCTTGGAGCATTGTGATGACACGCTCATGGAATACTGTGCTGACAGGGATCATGGAGCATTGTGATGACAAGTGTCAAGGAGCATTGTGGTGTCACGGGGATGGAGCATTATGTTGACAAGACTCCTGGAGCATTGTGATGACTAGTGCATGAAGCATTGTGATTACAGGGGCCATGGAGCATTGTGATGACAAGGGTCATCGAGCATTGTGATGACAGGGGTCATGGAGCATTGTGATGACAAGGAACCTGGCGAATTGTGATGACAGGTTTCATGGGGCATTGTGATGACAGGGGGCATGGAACATTGTGATGAAAATGGCCCTGGAGCATTGTGATGACAGCGGTCACGGAGAATTGTGATGACAGTAATTATGCAGCATTGTGATGCCTAGGGTCATGGAGCAATGTGATGACAGGGGTCAGTGAACATTGTGACGACAAGGTTCATGAAGCATTGTGATGACAAGTGCTTGGAGCACTGTGATGAAATGGGTCATTGAGGATTGTGATGTCAAGGGTCATGGAGCATTGCGTTGACATGGGTATGGAGCATTGTAATGAGAAGAGATCTGGAGCAATGTAATGACAAGGGCATGGAGCATTTTGAGTACAGGGGCCAAGGAGCATTGTGTTGACAAGAGCATGGTGCGTTGTGATGAGAAGTGGTATGGACCATTGTGATGAAAATGTTACTGGAGCATTGTGAAGAAAGCGGTCATGGATCATTGTGATGACAGGGTTCATGGAGCTTTGTGATGACAAGGGCCATGGAGCATGGTGATGGCAGGGGTCATGGGGCATTGTGATGACAGGTGGCATTGGGAATTGTGATGAAAGGGTCATGGAGCACTCTGATGAAAGTTTTCCTGGAGCATTGTGATGAAAAGTGCCATGGAGCATTGTGAGGACAAGTGTCATGGAATAATTTGCTGACAGGAGTCATGGAGCATTGTGATGAGTGGGGCCATGGAGCATTGTGATGAAAGACATCATGGGGCATTGTTATGACAGCGGTCATGGAGCATTGTGATGAAAGGTATCATGGAGCAATGTGATTACAGGGGCCATGGAGCATTGTGAATACATAGGACATAGAGCATTGTGATGAGAGGTGTCATGGAGCATTGTGATGAAAGTGGTCATGGATCATTTTGATGACAAGTGACCTGGAACGCTGTGATGACACGGTTCATGGAGCACTGTGATGACAAGGGCAATGGCGAATTGTGATGACAGGTGTCATGGGGAAATGTGACGACAGTGGTCATCTAGAATTCTCATGAAAGGTATCATGGAGCACTCTGATGACAAGGGCTATGGAGCATTTTGATGACAAGTGTTATGGGGCATTGTGATGACACGGGCATGGAGCATTGTGATGACAAGGGTCATCGAGCATTGTGATGACAGGGGCCCTGGAGCATTGTGTTGACACGAACATTCAGCACTGTGATGAGAAGAGATCTGGAGCATTGTGTGACAAGGGCATGGAGCATTTTGATTATAGGGGCCAAGGAGCATTGTGATGACAAGTAGCATGGAGCATGGTGATGAAAGTTTTTATAGACCTTTGTGATTACATGTGTCCTGGAAACTTGTGATGACACAGTTCAAGGAGCATTGTGATGACAAGGGCCATGGCGAATTGTGATATAAGGTGTCACGGGGCATATTGATGACAGTGGTCATCTAGCATTGTGATGAAAGGTATCATGGAGCACTGTGATGACACGGGCCATATAGCATTCTGATGAAAAAGGCCATGGAGCATTGTGATGACACGGGCATGGAGCATTGTGTTTATAGGGGCCATGGAGCATTGTGATGAGCATGCCATGGAGCATTGTGATGAAAAGGGCCATCCAGCATTTTCATGACAGTTGTCATGGAGCATTGAAATGACAAAGGCCATAGAGCATTGTGATGACATGGGTCAAGGGCATTGTGATGAGAGGGTGAATGGAGAATTGTGATGAAAATTGTCCTAGAGCATTGTGATAACCTCGGTCACGGAGAACAGTGATGACAGGGATCATGCAACATTGTGATGACAATGGCATGGAGCATTGTGATGACATGGGTCATCGAGCATTCTGATGACCAGGGTCATGGAGCATTGTATTGACACAGGCATGGAGCATTGTGATGAGAAGAGAACTGGAGCATTGTGATGACAAGGGCATGGAGCATTGTGATTATAGGCGCCAAGGAGCGCTGTGCTGACAAGGGCAAGGTGTATTGTGATTAAAAGGGCATGGAGAATTGTGATGACATGGACAGGAAACATTGTGCTGACACGATCATGGAGCATTGTGATGAGAAAAGTTTTCGAGCATTGTGATGACAGGTGTCATGAGGCATTGTGATGACAGTGGTCATGGAGCAGTGTGATGAAAGGTGTCATGGAGTGCTGTGATTACAGGGGATATGGAGCATTGTGATGAGCAAAGGCAACGGAGCATTGAGATGACAGGGGCAATGGAGCCTTGTGATGAAAACTGTCCTGGAACCTTGTGATGACACCGTTCATGGAGCATTGTGATGGCATAGGCCATGGCGAATTGTGATGACAGGTGTCATGGGGCATTGGGATGACAGAGCGCATGGAACATTGCAGTGAATGTGGTCATGGAGCATTGTGATGAAAAGCACCATGGAGAATTGGGATGACAGGGGGCATGGAGCATTGCAGTGAATGTGGTCATAGAGCATTGTGATGAAAAGCAACATGGAGCATTGTGATGACAAGGGCCATAGAGAATGGTGATGACACTAGTCATGGAGCATTGTGATGAAAAGGGAATGGAGCATTGTGATAACATGAGATCTGGAGCATAGTGATGACAAGTGTCATGGAACATTGTGATGAAAGTGATCATGGAGCAAAGTGATTACATGGGCCATGGAGCAATGTGAATACATAGGCCATGGAGCACTGTGGTGACAGCGGTCATGGAACATTGTGATGAATGTGGTCATGGATCATTGTGATGACAAGTGTCATGGAATATTGTCATGACACGGCTGATGGAACATTGTGATGACAAGGGCCATGGCGAATTGTGATGACAGATGTCAGGTGGCATTGTGATGATAGTGGTCATCTAGAATTGTGATGATATGTATCATGGAGCACTGTGATGACAGGGGCCATGGAGCATTGTGACGACAAGTGTCAAGGAGCATTGTGGTGATATGGGAATGGAGCATTATGTTGACAAGTGTTCTGGAGCGTTGTGATGACTAGTGCATGAAGCATTGTGATTACAGGGGCCATGGAGCATGGTGATGACAATGGTCATCGAGCATTGTGATGACAGGGGTCATGGAATACTGTGATGAAAGTTGTCGTGGAGAATTGTGAAGAAAAGCACCATGGAGCATTGTGATGTAGAGAACCATGGAGCATTGTAATGACAAGTATCATGGAGAATTGTGATGCCATGCGTCTTGGAGCATTGTGATGACACGCTCATGGAATACTGTGCTGACAGGGATCATGGAGCATTGTGATGACAAGTGTCAAGGAGCATTGTGGTGTCACGGGGATGGAGCATTATGTTGACAAGACTCCTGGAGCATTGTGATGACTAGTGCATGAAGCATTGTGATTACAGGGGCCATGGAGCATTGTGATGACAAGGGTCATCGAGCATTGTGATGACAGGGGTCATGGAGCATTGTGATGACAAGGAACCTGGCGAATTGTGATGACAGGTTTCATGGGGCATTGTGATGACAGGGGGCATGGAACATTGTGATGAAAATGGCCCTGGAGCATTGTGATGACAGCGGTCACGGAGAATTGTGATGACAGTAATTATGCAGCATTGTGATGCCTAGGGTCATGGAGCAATGTGATGACAGGGGTCAGTGAACATTGTGACGACAAGGTTCATGAAGCATTGTGATGACAAGTGCTTGGAGCACTGTGATGAAATGGGTCATTGAGGATTGTGATGTCAAGGGTCATGGAGCATTGCGTTGACATGGGTATGGAGCATTGTAATGAGAAGAGATCTGGAGCAATGTAATGACAAGGGCATGGAGCATTTTGAGTACAGGGGCCAAGGAGCATTGTGTTGACAAGAGCATGGTGCGTTGTGATGAGAAGTGGTATGGACCATTGTGATGAAAATGTTACTGGAGCATTGTGAAGAAAGCGGTCATGGATCATTGTGATGACAGGGTTCATGGAGCTTTGTGATGACAAGGGCCATGGAGCATGGTGATGGCAGGGGTCATGGGGCATTGTGATGACAGGTGGCATTGGGAATTGTGATGAAAGGGTCATGGAGCACTCTGATGAAAGTTTTCCTGGAGCATTGTGATGAAAAGTGCCATGGAGCATTGTGAGGACAAGTGTCATGGAATAATTTGCTGACAGGAGTCATGGAGCATTGTGATGAGTGGGGCCATGGAGCATTGTGATGAAAGACATCATGGGGCATTGTTATGACAGCGGTCATGGAGCATTGTGATGAAAGGTATCATGGAGCAATGTGATTACAGGGGCCATGGAGCATTGTGAATACATAGGACATAGAGCATTGTGATGAGAGGTGTCATGGAGCATTGTGATGAAAGTGGTCATGGATCATTTTGATGACAAGTGACCTGGAACGCTGTGATGACACGGTTCATGGAGCACTGTGATGACAAGGGCAATGGCGAATTGTGATGACAGGTGTCATGGGGAAATGTGACGACAGTGGTCATCTAGAATTCTCATGAAAGGTATCATGGAGCACTCTGATGACAAGGGCTATGGAGCATTGTGATGACAAGTGTTATGGGGCATTGTGATGACACGGGCATGGAGCATTGTGATGACAAGGGTCATCGAGCATTGTGATGACAGGGGCCCTGGAGCATTGTGTTGACACGAACATTCAGCACTGTGATGAGAAGAGATCTGGAGCATTGTGTGACAAGGGCATGGAGCATTTTGATTATAGGGGCCAAGGAGCATTGTGATGACAAGTAGCATGGAGCATGGTGATGAAAGTTTTTATAGACCTTTGTGATTACATGTGTCCTGGAAACTTGTGATGACACAGTTCAAGGAGCATTGTGATGACAAGGGCCATGGCGAATTGTGATATAAGGTGTCACGGGGCATATTGATGACAGTGGTCATCTAGCATTGTGATGAAAGGTATCATGGAGCACTGTGATGACACGGGCCATATAGCATTCTGATGAAAAAGGCCATGGAGCATTGTGATGACACGGGCATGGAGCATTGTGTTTATAGGGGCCATGGAGCATTGTGATGAGCATGCCATGGAGCATTGTGATGAAAAGGGCCATCCAGCATTTTCATGACAGTTGTCATGGAGCATTGAAATGACAAAGGCCATAGAGCATTGTGATGACATGGGTCAAGGGCATTGTGATGAGAGGGTGAATGGAGAATTGTGATGAAAATTGTCCTAGAGCATTGTGATAACCTCGGTCACGGAGAACAGTGATGACAGGGATCATGCAACATTGTGATGACAATGGCATGGAGCATTGTGATGACATGGGTCATCGAGCATTCTGATGACCAGGGTCATGGAGCATTGTATTGACACAGGCATGGAGCATTGTGATGAGAAGAGAACTGGAGCATTGTGATGACAAGGGCATGGAGCATTGTGATTATAGGCGCCAAGGAGCGCTGTGCTGACAAGGGCAAGGTGTATTGTGATTAAAAGGGCATGGAGAATTGTGATGACATGGACAGGAAACATTGTGCTGACACGATCATGGAGCATTGTGATGAGAAAAGTTTTCGAGCATTGTGATGACAGGTGTCATGAGGCATTGTGATGACAGTGGTCATGGAGCAGTGTGATGAAAGGTGTCATGGAGTGCTGTGATTACAGGGGATATGGAGCATTGTGATGAGCAAAGGCAACGGAGCATTGAGATGACAGGGGCAATGGAGCCTTGTGATGAAAACTGTCCTGGAACCTTGTGATGACACCGTTCATGGAGCATTGTGATGGCATAGGCCATGGCGAATTGTGATGACAGGTGTCATGGGGCATTGGGATGACAGAGCGCATGGAACATTGCAGTGAATGTGGTCATGGAGCATTGTGATGAAAAGCACCATGGAGAATTGGGATGACAGGGGGCATGGAGCATTGCAGTGAATGTGGTCATAGAGCATTGTGATGAAAAGCAACATGGAGCATTGTGATGACAAGGGCCATAGAGAATGGTGATGACACTAGTCATGGAGCATTGTGATGAAAAGGGAATGGAGCATTGTGATAACATGAGATCTGGAGCATAGTGATGACAAGTGTCATGGAACATTGTGATGAAAGTGATCATGGAGCAAAGTGATTACATGGGCCATGGAGCAATGTGAATACATAGGCCATGGAGCACTGTGGTGACAGCGGTCATGGAACATTGTGATGAATGTGGTCATGGATCATTGTGATGACAAGTGTCATGGAATATTGTCATGACACGGCTGATGGAACATTGTGATGACAAGGGCCATGGCGAATTGTGATGACAGATGTCAGGTGGCATTGTGATGATAGTGGTCATCTAGAATTGTGATGATATGTATCATGGAGCACTGTGATGACAGGGGCCATGGAGCATTGTGACGACAAGTGTCAAGGAGCATTGTGGTGATATGGGAATGGAGCATTATGTTGACAAGTGTTCTGGAGCGTTGTGATGACTAGTGCATGAAGCATTGTGATTACAGGGGCCATGGAGCATGGTGATGACAATGGTCATCGAGCATTGTGATGACAGGGGTCATGGAATACTGTGATGAAAGTTGTCGTGGAGAATTGTGAAGAAAAGCACCATGGAGCATTGTGATGTAGAGAACCATGGAGCATTGTAATGACAAGTATCATGGAGAATTGTGATGCCATGCGTCTTGGAGCATTGTGATGACACGCTCATGGAATACTGTGCTGACAGGGATCATGGAGCATTGTGATGACAAGTGTCAAGGAGCATTGTGGTGTCACGGGGATGGAGCATTATGTTGACAAGACTCCTGGAGCATTGTGATGACTAGTGCATGAAGCATTGTGATTACAGGGGCCATGGAGCATTGTGATGACAAGGGTCATCGAGCATTGTGATGACAGGGGTCATGGAGCATTGTGATGACAAGGAACCTGGCGAATTGTGATGACAGGTTTCATGGGGCATTGTGATGACAGGGGGCATGGAACATTGTGATGAAAATGGCCCTGGAGCATTGTGATGACAGCGGTCACGGAGAATTGTGATGACAGTAATTATGCAGCATTGTGATGCCTAGGGTCATGGAGCAATGTGATGACAGGGGTCAGTGAACATTGTGACGACAAGGTTCATGAAGCATTGTGATGACAAGTGCTTGGAGCACTGTGATGAAATGGGTCATTGAGGATTGTGATGTCAAGGGTCATGGAGCATTGCGTTGACATGGGTATGGAGCATTGTAATGAGAAGAGATCTGGAGCAATGTAATGACAAGGGCATGGAGCATTTTGAGTACAGGGGCCAAGGAGCATTGTGTTGACAAGAGCATGGTGCGTTGTGATGAGAAGTGGTATGGACCATTGTGATGAAAATGTTACTGGAGCATTGTGAAGAAAGCGGTCATGGATCATTGTGATGACAGGGTTCATGGAGCTTTGTGATGACAAGGGCCATGGAGCATGGTGATGGCAGGGGTCATGGGGCATTGTGATGACAGGTGGCATTGGGAATTGTGATGAAAGGGTCATGGAGCACTCTGATGAAAGTTTTCCTGGAGCATTGTGATGAAAAGTGCCATGGAGCATTGTGAGGACAAGTGTCATGGAATAATTTGCTGACAGGAGTCATGGAGCATTGTGATGAGTGGGGCCATGGAGCATTGTGATGAAAGACATCATGGGGCATTGTTATGACAGCGGTCATGGAGCATTGTGATGAAAGGTATCATGGAGCAATGTGATTACAGGGGCCATGGAGCATTGTGAATACATAGGACATAGAGCATTGTGATGAGAGGTGTCATGGAGCATTGTGATGAAAGTGGTCATGGATCATTTTGATGACAAGTGACCTGGAACGCTGTGATGACACGGTTCATGGAGCACTGTGATGACAAGGGCAATGGCGAATTGTGATGACAGGTGTCATGGGGAAATGTGACGACAGTGGTCATCTAGAATTCTCATGAAAGGTATCATGGAGCACTCTGATGACAAGGGCTATGGAGCATTGTGATGACAAGTGTTATGGGGCATTGTGATGACACGGGCATGGAGCATTGTGATGACAAGGGTCATCGAGCATTGTGATGACAGGGGCCCTGGAGCATTGTGTTGACACGAACATTCAGCACTGTGATGAGAAGAGATCTGGAGCATTGTGTGACAAGGGCATGGAGCATTTTGATTATAGGGGCCAAGGAGCATTGTGATGACAAGTAGCATGGAGCATGGTGATGAAAGTTTTTATAGACCTTTGTGATTACATGTGTCCTGGAAACTTGTGATGACACAGTTCAAGGAGCATTGTGATGACAAGGGCCATGGCGAATTGTGATATAAGGTGTCACGGGGCATATTGATGACAGTGGTCATCTAGCATTGTGATGAAAGGTATCATGGAGCACTGTGATGACACGGGCCATATAGCATTCTGATGAAAAAGGCCATGGAGCATTGTGATGACACGGGCATGGAGCATTGTGTTTATAGGGGCCATGGAGCATTGTGATGAGCATGCCATGGAGCATTGTGATGAAAAGGGCCATCCAGCATTTTCATGACAGTTGTCATGGAGCATTGAAATGACAAAGGCCATAGAGCATTGTGATGACATGGGTCAAGGGCATTGTGATGAGAGGGTGAATGGAGAATTGTGATGAAAATTGTCCTAGAGCATTGTGATAACCTCGGTCACGGAGAACAGTGATGACAGGGATCATGCAACATTGTGATGACAATGGCATGGAGCATTGTGATGACATGGGTCATCGAGCATTCTGATGACCAGGGTCATGGAGCATTGTATTGACACAGGCATGGAGCATTGTGATGAGAAGAGAACTGGAGCATTGTGATGACAAGGGCATGGAGCATTGTGATTATAGGCGCCAAGGAGCGCTGTGCTGACAAGGGCAAGGTGTATTGTGATTAAAAGGGCATGGAGAATTGTGATGACATGGACAGGAAACATTGTGCTGACACGATCATGGAGCATTGTGATGAGAAAAGTTTTCGAGCATTGTGATGACAGGTGTCATGAGGCATTGTGATGACAGTGGTCATGGAGCAGTGTGATGAAAGGTGTCATGGAGTGCTGTGATTACAGGGGATATGGAGCATTGTGATGAGCAAAGGCAACGGAGCATTGAGATGACAGGGGCAATGGAGCCTTGTGATGAAAACTGTCCTGGAACCTTGTGATGACACCGTTCATGGAGCATTGTGATGGCATAGGCCATGGCGAATTGTGATGACAGGTGTCATGGGGCATTGGGATGACAGAGCGCATGGAACATTGCAGTGAATGTGGTCATGGAGCATTGTGATGAAAAGCACCATGGAGAATTGGGATGACAGGGGGCATGGAGCATTGCAGTGAATGTGGTCATAGAGCATTGTGATGAAAAGCAACATGGAGCATTGTGATGACAAGGGCCATAGAGAATGGTGATGACACTAGTCATGGAGCATTGTGATGAAAAGGGAATGGAGCATTGTGATAACATGAGATCTGGAGCATAGTGATGACAAGTGTCATGGAACATTGTGATGAAAGTGATCATGGAGCAAAGTGATTACATGGGCCATGGAGCAATGTGAATACATAGGCCATGGAGCACTGTGGTGACAGCGGTCATGGAACATTGTGATGAATGTGGTCATGGATCATTGTGATGACAAGTGTCATGGAATATTGTCATGACACGGCTGATGGAACATTGTGATGACAAGGGCCATGGCGAATTGTGATGACAGATGTCAGGTGGCATTGTGATGATAGTGGTCATCTAGAATTGTGATGATATGTATCATGGAGCACTGTGATGACAGGGGCCATGGAGCATTGTGACGACAAGTGTCAAGGAGCATTGTGGTGATATGGGAATGGAGCATTATGTTGACAAGTGTTCTGGAGCGTTGTGATGACTAGTGCATGAAGCATTGTGATTACAGGGGCCATGGAGCATGGTGATGACAATGGTCATCGAGCATTGTGATGACAGGGGTCATGGAATACTGTGATGAAAGTTGTCGTGGAGAATTGTGAAGAAAAGCACCATGGAGCATTGTGATGTAGAGAACCATGGAGCATTGTAATGACAAGTATCATGGAGAATTGTGATGCCATGCGTCTTGGAGCATTGTGATGACACGCTCATGGAATACTGTGCTGACAGGGATCATGGAGCATTGTGATGACAAGTGTCAAGGAGCATTGTGGTGTCACGGGGATGGAGCATTATGTTGACAAGACTCCTGGAGCATTGTGATGACTAGTGCATGAAGCATTGTGATTACAGGGGCCATGGAGCATTGTGATGACAAGGGTCATCGAGCATTGTGATGACAGGGGTCATGGAGCATTGTGATGACAAGGAACCTGGCGAATTGTGATGACAGGTTTCATGGGGCATTGTGATGACAGGGGGCATGGAACATTGTGATGAAAATGGCCCTGGAGCATTGTGATGACAGCGGTCACGGAGAATTGTGATGACAGTAATTATGCAGCATTGTGATGCCTAGGGTCATGGAGCAATGTGATGACAGGGGTCAGTGAACATTGTGACGACAAGGTTCATGAAGCATTGTGATGACAAGTGCTTGGAGCACTGTGATGAAATGGGTCATTGAGGATTGTGATGTCAAGGGTCATGGAGCATTGCGTTGACATGGGTATGGAGCATTGTAATGAGAAGAGATCTGGAGCAATGTAATGACAAGGGCATGGAGCATTTTGAGTACAGGGGCCAAGGAGCATTGTGTTGACAAGAGCATGGTGCGTTGTGATGAGAAGTGGTATGGACCATTGTGATGAAAATGTTACTGGAGCATTGTGAAGAAAGCGGTCATGGATCATTGTGATGACAGGGTTCATGGAGCTTTGTGATGACAAGGGCCATGGAGCATGGTGATGGCAGGGGTCATGGGGCATTGTGATGACAGGTGGCATTGGGAATTGTGATGAAAGGGTCATGGAGCACTCTGATGAAAGTTTTCCTGGAGCATTGTGATGAAAAGTGCCATGGAGCATTGTGAGGACAAGTGTCATGGAATAATTTGCTGACAGGAGTCATGGAGCATTGTGATGAGTGGGGCCATGGAGCATTGTGATGAAAGACATCATGGGGCATTGTTATGACAGCGGTCATGGAGCATTGTGATGAAAGGTATCATGGAGCAATGTGATTACAGGGGCCATGGAGCATTGTGAATACATAGGACATAGAGCATTGTGATGAGAGGTGTCATGGAGCATTGTGATGAAAGTGGTCATGGATCATTTTGATGACAAGTGACCTGGAACGCTGTGATGACACGGTTCATGGAGCACTGTGATGACAAGGGCAATGGCGAATTGTGATGACAGGTGTCATGGGGAAATGTGACGACAGTGGTCATCTAGAATTCTCATGAAAGGTATCATGGAGCACTCTGATGACAAGGGCTATGGAGCATTGTGATGACAAGTGTTATGGGGCATTGTGATGACACGGGCATGGAGCATTGTGATGACAAGGGTCATCGAGCATTGTGATGACAGGGGCCCTGGAGCATTGTGTTGACACGAACATTCAGCACTGTGATGAGAAGAGATCTGGAGCATTGTGTGACAAGGGCATGGAGCATTTTGATTATAGGGGCCAAGGAGCATTGTGATGACAAGTAGCATGGAGCATGGTGATGAAAGTTTTTATAGACCTTTGTGATTACATGTGTCCTGGAAACTTGTGATGACACAGTTCAAGGAGCATTGTGATGACAAGGGCCATGGCGAATTGTGATATAAGGTGTCACGGGGCATATTGATGACAGCGGTCATCTAGCATTGTGATGAAAGGTATCATGGAGCACTGTGATGACACGGGCCATATAGCATTCTGATGAAAAAGGCCATGGAGCATTGTGATGACACGGGCATGGAGCATTGTGTTTATAGGGGCCATGGAGCATTGTGATGAGCATGCCATGGAGCATTGTGATGAAAAGGGCCATCCAGCATTTTCATGACAGTTGTCATGGAGCATTGAAATGACAAAGGCCATAGAGCATTGTGATGACATGGGTCAAGGGCATTGTGATGAGAGGGTGAATGGAGAATTGTGATGAAAATTGTCCTAGAGCATTGTGATAACCTCGGTCACGGAGAACAGTGATGACAGGGATCATGCAACATTGTGATGACAATGGCATGGAGCATTGTGATGACATGGGTCATCGAGCATTCTGATGACCAGGGTCATGGAGCATTGTATTGACACAGGCATGGAGCATTGTGATGAGAAGAGAACTGGAGCATTGTGATGACAAGGGCATGGAGCATTGTGATTATAGGCGCCAAGGAGCGCTGTGCTGACAAGGGCAAGGTGTATTGTGATTAAAAGGGCATGGAGAATTGTGATGACATGGACAGGAAACATTGTGCTGACACGATCATGGAGCATTGTGATGAGAAAAGTTTTCGAGCATTGTGATGACAGGTGTCATGAGGCATTGTGATGACAGTGGTCATGGAGCAGTGTGATGAAAGGTGTCATGGAGTGCTGTGATTACAGGGGATATGGAGCATTGTGATGAGCAAAGGCAACGGAGCATTGAGATGACAGGGGCAATGGAGCCTTGTGATGAAAACTGTCCTGGAACCTTGTGATGACACCGTTCATGGAGCATTGTGATGGCATAGGCCATGGCGAATTGTGATGACAGGTGTCATGGGGCATTGGGATGACAGAGCGCATGGAACATTGCAGTGAATGTGGTCATGGAGCATTGTGATGAAAAGCACCATGGAGAATTGGGATGACAGGGGGCATGGAGCATTGCAGTGAATGTGGTCATAGAGCATTGTGATGAAAAGCAACATGGAGCATTGTGATGACAAGGGCCATAGAGAATGGTGATGACACTAGTCATGGAGCATTGTGATGAAAAGGGAATGGAGCATTGTGATAACATGAGATCTGGAGCATAGTGATGACAAGTGTCATGGAACATTGTGATGAAAGTGATCATGGAGCAAAGTGATTACATGGGCCATGGAGCAATGTGAATACATAGGCCATGGAGCACTGTGGTGACAGCGGTCATGGAACATTGTGATGAATGTGGTCATGGATCATTGTGATGACAAGTGTCATGGAATATTGTCATGACACGGCTGATGGAACATTGTGATGACAAGGGCCATGGCGAATTGTGATGACAGATGTCAGGTGGCATTGTGATGATAGTGGTCATCTAGAATTGTGATGATATGTATCATGGAGCACTGTGATGACAGGGGCCATGGAGCATTGTGACGACAAGTGTCAAGGAGCATTGTGGTGATATGGGAATGGAGCATTATGTTGACAAGTGTTCTGGAGCGTTGTGATGACTAGTGCATGAAGCATTGTGATTACAGGGGCCATGGAGCATGGTGATGACAATGGTCATCGAGCATTGTGATGACAGGGGTCATGGAATACTGTGATGAAAGTTGTCGTGGAGAATTGTGAAGAAAAGCACCATGGAGCATTGTGATGTAGAGAACCATGGAGCATTGTAATGACAAGTATCATGGAGAATTGTGATGCCATGCGTCTTGGAGCATTGTGATGACACGCTCATGGAATACTGTGCTGACAGGGATCATGGAGCATTGTGATGACAAGTGTCAAGGAGCATTGTGGTGTCACGGGGATGGAGCATTATGTTGACAAGACTCCTGGAGCATTGTGATGACTAGTGCATGAAGCATTGTGATTACAGGGGCCATGGAGCATTGTGATGACAAGGGTCATCGAGCATTGTGATGACAGGGGTCATGGAGCATTGTGATGACAAGGAACCTGGCGAATTGTGATGACAGGTTTCATGGGGCATTGTGATGACAGGGGGCATGGAACATTGTGATGAAAATGGCCCTGGAGCATTGTGATGACAGCGGTCACGGAGAATTGTGATGACAGTAATTATGCAGCATTGTGATGCCTAGGGTCATGGAGCAATGTGATGACAGGGGTCAGTGAACATTGTGACGACAAGGTTCATGAAGCATTGTGATGACAAGTGCTTGGAGCACTGTGATGAAATGGGTCATTGAGGATTGTGATGTCAAGGGTCATGGAGCATTGCGTTGACATGGGTATGGAGCATTGTAATGAGAAGAGATCTGGAGCAATGTAATGACAAGGGCATGGAGCATTTTGAGTACAGGGGCCAAGGAGCATTGTGTTGACAAGAGCATGGTGCGTTGTGATGAGAAGTGGTATGGACCATTGTGATGAAAATGTTACTGGAGCATTGTGAAGAAAGCGGTCATGGATCATTGTGATGACAGGGTTCATGGAGCTTTGTGATGACAAGGGCCATGGAGCATGGTGATGGCAGGGGTCATGGGGCATTGTGATGACAGGTGGCATTGGGAATTGTGATGAAAGGGTCATGGAGCACTCTGATGAAAGTTTTCCTGGAGCATTGTGATGAAAAGTGCCATGGAGCATTGTGAGGACAAGTGTCATGGAATAATTTGCTGACAGGAGTCATGGAGCATTGTGATGAGTGGGGCCATGGAGCATTGTGATGAAAGACATCATGGGGCATTGTTATGACAGCGGTCATGGAGCATTGTGATGAAAGGTATCATGGAGCAATGTGATTACAGGGGCCATGGAGCATTGTGAATACATAGGACATAGAGCATTGTGATGAGAGGTGTCATGGAGCATTGTGATGAAAGTGGTCATGGATCATTTTGATGACAAGTGACCTGGAACGCTGTGATGACACGGTTCATGGAGCACTGTGATGACAAGGGCAATGGCGAATTGTGATGACAGGTGTCATGGGGAAATGTGACGACAGTGGTCATCTAGAATTCTCATGAAAGGTATCATGGAGCACTCTGATGACAAGGGCTATGGAGCATTGTGATGACAAGTGTTATGGGGCATTGTGATGACACGGGCATGGAGCATTGTGATGACAAGGGTCATCGAGCATTGTGATGACAGGGGCCCTGGAGCATTGTGTTGACACGAACATTCAGCACTGTGATGAGAAGAGATCTGGAGCATTGTGTGACAAGGGCATGGAGCATTTTGATTATAGGGGCCAAGGAGCATTGTGATGACAAGTAGCATGGAGCATGGTGATGAAAGTTTTTATAGACCTTTGTGATTACATGTGTCCTGGAAACTTGTGATGACACAGTTCAAGGAGCATTGTGATGACAAGGGCCATGGCGAATTGTGATATAAGGTGTCACGGGGCATATTGATGACAGTGGTCATCTAGCATTGTGATGAAAGGTATCATGGAGCACTGTGATGACACGGGCCATATAGCATTCTGATGAAAAAGGCCATGGAGCATTGTGATGACACGGGCATGGAGCATTGTGTTTATAGGGGCCATGGAGCATTGTGATGAGCATGCCATGGAGCATTGTGATGAAAAGGGCCATCCAGCATTTTCATGACAGTTGTCATGGAGCATTGAAATGACAAAGGCCATAGAGCATTGTGATGACATGGGTCAAGGGCATTGTGATGAGAGGGTGAATGGAGAATTGTGATGAAAATTGTCCTAGAGCATTGTGATAACCTCGGTCACGGAGAACAGTGATGACAGGGATCATGCAACATTGTGATGACAATGGCATGGAGCATTGTGATGACATGGGTCATCGAGCATTCTGATGACCAGGGTCATGGAGCATTGTATTGACACAGGCATGGAGCATTGTGATGAGAAGAGAACTGGAGCATTGTGATGACAAGGGCATGGAGCATTGTGATTATAGGCGCCAAGGAGCGCTGTGCTGACAAGGGCAAGGTGTATTGTGATTAAAAGGGCATGGAGAATTGTGATGACATGGACAGGAAACATTGTGCTGACACGATCATGGAGCATTGTGATGAGAAAAGTTTTCGAGCATTGTGATGACAGGTGTCATGAGGCATTGTGATGACAGTGGTCATGGAGCAGTGTGATGAAAGGTGTCATGGAGTGCTGTGATTACAGGGGATATGGAGCATTGTGATGAGCAAAGGCAACGGAGCATTGAGATGACAGGGGCAATGGAGCCTTGTGATGAAAACTGTCCTGGAACCTTGTGATGACACCGTTCATGGAGCATTGTGATGGCATAGGCCATGGCGAATTGTGATGACAGGTGTCATGGGGCATTGGGATGACAGAGCGCATGGAACATTGCAGTGAATGTGGTCATGGAGCATTGTGATGAAAAGCACCATGGAGAATTGGGATGACAGGGGGCATGGAGCATTGCAGTGAATGTGGTCATAGAGCATTGTGATGAAAAGCAACATGGAGCATTGTGATGACAAGGGCCATAGAGAATGGTGATGACACTAGTCATGGAGCATTGTGATGAAAAGGGAATGGAGCATTGTGATAACATGAGATCTGGAGCATAGTGATGACAAGTGTCATGGAACATTGTGATGAAAGTGATCATGGAGCAAAGTGATTACATGGGCCATGGAGCAATGTGAATACATAGGCCATGGAGCACTGTGGTGACAGCGGTCATGGAACATTGTGATGAATGTGGTCATGGATCATTGTGATGACAAGTGTCATGGAATATTGTCATGACACGGCTGATGGAACATTGTGATGACAAGGGCCATGGCGAATTGTGATGACAGATGTCAGGTGGCATTGTGATGATAGTGGTCATCTAGAATTGTGATGATATGTATCATGGAGCACTGTGATGACAGGGGCCATGGAGCATTGTGACGACAAGTGTCAAGGAGCATTGTGGTGATATGGGAATGGAGCATTATGTTGACAAGTGTTCTGGAGCGTTGTGATGACTAGTGCATGAAGCATTGTGATTACAGGGGCCATGGAGCATGGTGATGACAATGGTCATCGAGCATTGTGATGACAGGGGTCATGGAATACTGTGATGAAAGTTGTCGTGGAGAATTGTGAAGAAAAGCACCATGGAGCATTGTGATGTAGAGAACCATGGAGCATTGTAATGACAAGTATCATGGAGAATTGTGATGCCATGCGTCTTGGAGCATTGTGATGACACGCTCATGGAATACTGTGCTGACAGGGATCATGGAGCATTGTGATGACAAGTGTCAAGGAGCATTGTGGTGTCACGGGGATGGAGCATTATGTTGACAAGACTCCTGGAGCATTGTGATGACTAGTGCATGAAGCATTGTGATTACAGGGGCCATGGAGCATTGTGATGACAAGGGTCATCGAGCATTGTGATGACAGGGGTCATGGAGCATTGTGATGACAAGGAACCTGGCGAATTGTGATGACAGGTTTCATGGGGCATTGTGATGACAGGGGGCATGGAACATTGTGATGAAAATGGCCCTGGAGCATTGTGATGACAGCGGTCACGGAGAATTGTGATGACAGTAATTATGCAGCATTGTGATGCCTAGGGTCATGGAGCAATGTGATGACAGGGGTCAGTGAACATTGTGACGACAAGGTTCATGAAGCATTGTGATGACAAGTGCTTGGAGCACTGTGATGAAATGGGTCATTGAGGATTGTGATGTCAAGGGTCATGGAGCATTGCGTTGACATGGGTATGGAGCATTGTAATGAGAAGAGATCTGGAGCAATGTAATGACAAGGGCATGGAGCATTTTGAGTACAGGGGCCAAGGAGCATTGTGTTGACAAGAGCATGGTGCGTTGTGATGAGAAGTGGTATGGACCATTGTGATGAAAATGTTACTGGAGCATTGTGAAGAAAGCGGTCATGGATCATTGTGATGACAGGGTTCATGGAGCTTTGTGATGACAAGGGCCATGGAGCATGGTGATGGCAGGGGTCATGGGGCATTGTGATGACAGGTGGCATTGGGAATTGTGATGAAAGGGTCATGGAGCACTCTGATGAAAGTTTTCCTGGAGCATTGTGATGAAAAGTGCCATGGAGCATTGTGAGGACAAGTGTCATGGAATAATTTGCTGACAGGAGTCATGGAGCATTGTGATGAGTGGGGCCATGGAGCATTGTGATGAAAGACATCATGGGGCATTGTTATGACAGCGGTCATGGAGCATTGTGATGAAAGGTATCATGGAGCAATGTGATTACAGGGGCCATGGAGCATTGTGAATACATAGGACATAGAGCATTGTGATGAGAGGTGTCATGGAGCATTGTGATGAAAGTGGTCATGGATCATTTTGATGACAAGTGACCTGGAACGCTGTGATGACACGGTTCATGGAGCACTGTGATGACAAGGGCAATGGCGAATTGTGATGACAGGTGTCATGGGGAAATGTGACGACAGTGGTCATCTAGAATTCTCATGAAAGGTATCATGGAGCACTCTGATGACAAGGGCTATGGAGCATTGTGATGACAAGTGTTATGGGGCATTGTGATGACACGGGCATGGAGCATTGTGATGACAAGGGTCATCGAGCATTGTGATGACAGGGGCCCTGGAGCATTGTGTTGACACGAACATTCAGCACTGTGATGAGAAGAGATCTGGAGCATTGTGTGACAAGGGCATGGAGCATTTTGATTATAGGGGCCAAGGAGCATTGTGATGACAAGTAGCATGGAGCATGGTGATGAAAGTTTTTATAGACCTTTGTGATTACATGTGTCCTGGAAACTTGTGATGACACAGTTCAAGGAGCATTGTGATGACAAGGGCCATGGCGAATTGTGATATAAGGTGTCACGGGGCATATTGATGACAGTGGTCATCTAGCATTGTGATGAAAGGTATCATGGAGCACTGTGATGACACGGGCCATATAGCATTCTGATGAAAAAGGCCATGGAGCATTGTGATGACACGGGCATGGAGCATTGTGTTTATAGGGGCCATGGAGCATTGTGATGAGCATGCCATGGAGCATTGTGATGAAAAGGGCCATCCAGCATTTTCATGACAGTTGTCATGGAGCATTGAAATGACAAAGGCCATAGAGCATTGTGATGACATGGGTCAAGGGCATTGTGATGAGAGGGTGAATGGAGAATTGTGATGAAAATTGTCCTAGAGCATTGTGATAACCTCGGTCACGGAGAACAGTGATGACAGGGATCATGCAACATTGTGATGACAATGGCATGGAGCATTGTGATGACATGGGTCATCGAGCATTCTGATGACCAGGGTCATGGAGCATTGTATTGACACAGGCATGGAGCATTGTGATGAGAAGAGAACTGGAGCATTGTGATGACAAGGGCATGGAGCATTGTGATTATAGGCGCCAAGGAGCGCTGTGCTGACAAGGGCAAGGTGTATTGTGATTAAAAGGGCATGGAGAATTGTGATGACATGGACAGGAAACATTGTGCTGACACGATCATGGAGCATTGTGATGAGAAAAGTTTTCGAGCATTGTGATGACAGGTGTCATGAGGCATTGTGATGACAGTGGTCATGGAGCAGTGTGATGAAAGGTGTCATGGAGTGCTGTGATTACAGGGGATATGGAGCATTGTGATGAGCAAAGGCAACGGAGCATTGAGATGACAGGGGCAATGGAGCCTTGTGATGAAAACTGTCCTGGAACCTTGTGATGACACCGTTCATGGAGCATTGTGATGGCATAGGCCATGGCGAATTGTGATGACAGGTGTCATGGGGCATTGGGATGACAGAGCGCATGGAACATTGCAGTGAATGTGGTCATGGAGCATTGTGATGAAAAGCACCATGGAGAATTGGGATGACAGGGGGCATGGAGCATTGCAGTGAATGTGGTCATAGAGCATTGTGATGAAAAGCAACATGGAGCATTGTGATGACAAGGGCCATAGAGAATGGTGATGACACTAGTCATGGAGCATTGTGATGAAAAGGGAATGGAGCATTGTGATAACATGAGATCTGGAGCATAGTGATGACAAGTGTCATGGAACATTGTGATGAAAGTGATCATGGAGCAAAGTGATTACATGGGCCATGGAGCAATGTGAATACATAGGCCATGGAGCACTGTGGTGACAGCGGTCATGGAACATTGTGATGAATGTGGTCATGGATCATTGTGATGACAAGTGTCATGGAATATTGTCATGACACGGCTGATGGAACATTGTGATGACAAGGGCCATGGCGAATTGTGATGACAGATGTCAGGTGGCATTGTGATGATAGTGGTCATCTAGAATTGTGATGATATGTATCATGGAGCACTGTGATGACAGGGGCCATGGAGCATTGTGACGACAAGTGTCAAGGAGCATTGTGGTGATATGGGAATGGAGCATTATGTTGACAAGTGTTCTGGAGCGTTGTGATGACTAGTGCATGAAGCATTGTGATTACAGGGGCCATGGAGCATGGTGATGACAATGGTCATCGAGCATTGTGATGACAGGGGTCATGGAATACTGTGATGAAAGTTGTCGTGGAGAATTGTGAAGAAAAGCACCATGGAGCATTGTGATGTAGAGAACCATGGAGCATTGTAATGACAAGTATCATGGAGAATTGTGATGCCATGCGTCTTGGAGCATTGTGATGACACGCTCATGGAATACTGTGCTGACAGGGATCATGGAGCATTGTGATGACAAGTGTCAAGGAGCATTGTGGTGTCACGGGGATGGAGCATTATGTTGACAAGACTCCTGGAGCATTGTGATGACTAGTGCATGAAGCATTGTGATTACAGGGGCCATGGAGCATTGTGATGACAAGGGTCATCGAGCATTGTGATGACAGGGGTCATGGAGCATTGTGATGACAAGGAACCTGGCGAATTGTGATGACAGGTTTCATGGGGCATTGTGATGACAGGGGGCATGGAACATTGTGATGAAAATGGCCCTGGAGCATTGTGATGACAGCGGTCACGGAGAATTGTGATGACAGTAATTATGCAGCATTGTGATGCCTAGGGTCATGGAGCAATGTGATGACAGGGGTCAGTGAACATTGTGACGACAAGGTTCATGAAGCATTGTGATGACAAGTGCTTGGAGCACTGTGATGAAATGGGTCATTGAGGATTGTGATGTCAAGGGTCATGGAGCATTGCGTTGACATGGGTATGGAGCATTGTAATGAGAAGAGATCTGGAGCAATGTAATGACAAGGGCATGGAGCATTTTGAGTACAGGGGCCAAGGAGCATTGTGTTGACAAGAGCATGGTGCGTTGTGATGAGAAGTGGTATGGACCATTGTGATGAAAATGTTACTGGAGCATTGTGAAGAAAGCGGTCATGGATCATTGTGATGACAGGGTTCATGGAGCTTTGTGATGACAAGGGCCATGGAGCATGGTGATGGCAGGGGTCATGGGGCATTGTGATGACAGGTGGCATTGGGAATTGTGATGAAAGGGTCATGGAGCACTCTGATGAAAGTTTTCCTGGAGCATTGTGATGAAAAGTGCCATGGAGCATTGTGAGGACAAGTGTCATGGAATAATTTGCTGACAGGAGTCATGGAGCATTGTGATGAGTGGGGCCATGGAGCATTGTGATGAAAGACATCATGGGGCATTGTTATGACAGCGGTCATGGAGCATTGTGATGAAAGGTATCATGGAGCAATGTGATTACAGGGGCCATGGAGCATTGTGAATACATAGGACATAGAGCATTGTGATGAGAGGTGTCATGGAGCATTGTGATGAAAGTGGTCATGGATCATTTTGATGACAAGTGACCTGGAACGCTGTGATGACACGGTTCATGGAGCACTGTGATGACAAGGGCAATGGCGAATTGTGATGACAGGTGTCATGGGGAAATGTGACGACAGTGGTCATCTAGAATTCTCATGAAAGGTATCATGGAGCACTCTGATGACAAGGGCTATGGAGCATTGTGATGACAAGTGTTATGGGGCATTGTGATGACACGGGCATGGAGCATTGTGATGACAAGGGTCATCGAGCATTGTGATGACAGGGGCCCTGGAGCATTGTGTTGACACGAACATTCAGCACTGTGATGAGAAGAGATCTGGAGCATTGTGTGACAAGGGCATGGAGCATTTTGATTATAGGGGCCAAGGAGCATTGTGATGACAAGTAGCATGGAGCATGGTGATGAAAGTTTTTATAGACCTTTGTGATTACATGTGTCCTGGAAACTTGTGATGACACAGTTCAAGGAGCATTGTGATGACAAGGGCCATGGCGAATTGTGATATAAGGTGTCACGGGGCATATTGATGACAGTGGTCATCTAGCATTGTGATGAAAGGTATCATGGAGCACTGTGATGACACGGGCCATATAGCATTCTGATGAAAAAGGCCATGGAGCATTGTGATGACACGGGCATGGAGCATTGTGTTTATAGGGGCCATGGAGCATTGTGATGAGCATGCCATGGAGCATTGTGATGAAAAGGGCCATCCAGCATTTTCATGACAGTTGTCATGGAGCATTGAAATGACAAAGGCCATAGAGCATTGTGATGACATGGGTCAAGGGCATTGTGATGAGAGGGTGAATGGAGAATTGTGATGAAAATTGTCCTAGAGCATTGTGATAACCTCGGTCACGGAGAACAGTGATGACAGGGATCATGCAACATTGTGATGACAATGGCATGGAGCATTGTGATGACATGGGTCATCGAGCATTCTGATGACCAGGGTCATGGAGCATTGTATTGACACAGGCATGGAGCATTGTGATGAGAAGAGAACTGGAGCATTGTGATGACAAGGGCATGGAGCATTGTGATTATAGGCGCCAAGGAGCGCTGTGCTGACAAGGGCAAGGTGTATTGTGATTAAAAGGGCATGGAGAATTGTGATGACATGGACAGGAAACATTGTGCTGACACGATCATGGAGCATTGTGATGAGAAAAGTTTTCGAGCATTGTGATGACAGGTGTCATGAGGCATTGTGATGACAGTGGTCATGGAGCAGTGTGATGAAAGGTGTCATGGAGTGCTGTGATTACAGGGGATATGGAGCATTGTGATGAGCAAAGGCAACGGAGCATTGAGATGACAGGGGCAATGGAGCCTTGTGATGAAAACTGTCCTGGAACCTTGTGATGACACCGTTCATGGAGCATTGTGATGGCATAGGCCATGGCGAATTGTGATGACAGGTGTCATGGGGCATTGGGATGACAGAGCGCATGGAACATTGCAGTGAATGTGGTCATGGAGCATTGTGATGAAAAGCACCATGGAGAATTGGGATGACAGGGGGCATGGAGCATTGCAGTGAATGTGGTCATAGAGCATTGTGATAAAAAGCAACATGGAGCATTGTGATGACAAGGGCCATAGAGAATGGTGATGACACTAGTCATGGAGCATTGTGATGAAAAGGGAATGGAGCATTGTGATAACATGAGATCTGGAGCATAGTGATGACAAGTGTCATGGAACATTGTGATGAAAGTGATCATGGAGCAAAGTGATTACATGGGCCATGGAGCAATGTGAATACATAGGCCATGGAGCACTGTGGTGACAGCGGTCATGGAACATTGTGATGAATGTGGTCATGGATCATTGTGATGACAAGTGTCATGGAATATTGTCATGACACGGCTGATGGAACATTGTGATGACAAGGGCCATGGCGAATTGTGATGACAGATGTCAGGTGGCATTGTGATGATAGTGGTCATCTAGAATTGTGATGATATGTATCATGGAGCACTGTGATGACAGGGGCCATGGAGCATTGTGACGACAAGTGTCAAGGAGCATTGTGGTGATATGGGAATGGAGCATTATGTTGACAAGTGTTCTGGAGCGTTGTGATGACTAGTGCATGAAGCATTGTGATTACAGGGGCCATGGAGCATGGTGATGACAATGGTCATCGAGCATTGTGATGACAGGGGTCATGGAATACTGTGATGAAAGTTGTCGTGGAGAATTGTGAAGAAAAGCACCATGGAGCATTGTGATGTAGAGAACCATGGAGCATTGTAATGACAAGTATCATGGAGAATTGTGATGCCATGCGTCTTGGAGCATTGTGATGACACGCTCATGGAATACTGTGCTGACAGGGATCATGGAGCATTGTGATGACAAGTGTCAAGGAGCATTGTGGTGTCACGGGGATGGAGCATTATGTTGACAAGACTCCTGGAGCATTGTGATGACTAGTGCATGAAGCATTGTGATTACAGGGGCCATGGAGCATTGTGATGACAAGGGTCATCGAGCATTGTGATGACAGGGGTCATGGAGCATTGTGATGACAAGGAACCTGGCGAATTGTGATGACAGGTTTCATGGGGCATTGTGATGACAGGGGGCATGGAACATTGTGATGAAAATGGCCCTGGAGCATTGTGATGACAGCGGTCACGGAGAATTGTGATGACAGTAATTATGCAGCATTGTGATGCCTAGGGTCATGGAGCAATGTGATGACAGGGGTCAGTGAACATTGTGACGACAAGGTTCATGAAGCATTGTGATGACAAGTGCTTGGAGCACTGTGATGAAATGGGTCATTGAGGATTGTGATGTCAAGGGTCATGGAGCATTGCGTTGACATGGGTATGGAGCATTGTAATGAGAAGAGATCTGGAGCAATGTAATGACAAGGGCATGGAGCATTTTGAGTACAGGGGCCAAGGAGCATTGTGTTGTCAAGAGCATGGTGCGTTGTGATGAGAAGTGGTATGGACCATTGTGATGAAAATGTTACTGGAGCATTGTGAAGAAAGCGGTCATGGATCATTGTGATGACAGGGTTCATGGAGCTTTGTGATGACAAGGGCCATGGAGCATGGTGATGGCAGGGGTCATGGGGCATTGTGATGACAGGTGGCATTGGGAATTGTGATGAAAGGGTCATGGAGCACTCTGATGAAAGTTTTCCTGGAGCATTGTGATGAAAAGTGCCATGGAGCATTGTGAGGACAAGTGTCATGGAATAATTTGCTGACAGGAGTCATGGAGCATTGTGATGAGTGGGGCCATGGAGCATTGTGATGAAAGACATCATGGGGCATTGTTATGACAGCGGTCATGGAGCATTGTGATGAAAGGTATCATGGAGCAATGTGATTACAGGGGCCATGGAGCATTGTGAATACATAGGACATAGAGCATTGTGATGAGAGGTGTCATGGAGCATTGTGATGAAAGTGGTCATGGATCATTTTGATGACAAGTGACCTGGAACGCTGTGATGACACGGTTCATGGAGCACTGTGATGACAAGGGCAATGGCGAATTGTGATGACAGGTGTCATGGGGAAATGTGACGACAGTGGTCATCTAGAATTCTCATGAAAGGTATCATGGAGCACTCTGATGACAAGGGCTATGGAGCATTGTGATGACAAGTGTTATGGGGCATTGTGATGACACGGGCATGGAGCATTGTGATGACAAGGGTCATCGAGCATTGTGATGACAGGGGCCCTGGAGCATTGTGTTGACACGAACATTCAGCACTGTGATGAGAAGAGATCTGGAGCATTGTGTGACAAGGGCATGGAGCATTTTGATTATAGGGGCCAAGGAGCATTGTGATGACAAGTAGCATGGAGCATGGTGATGAAAGTTTTTATAGACCTTTGTGATTACATGTGTCCTGGAAACTTGTGATGACACAGTTCAAGGAGCATTGTGATGACAAGGGCCATGGCGAATTGTGATATAAGGTGTCACGGGGCATATTGATGACAGTGGTCATCTAGCATTGTGATGAAAGGTATCATGGAGCACTGTGATGACACGGGCCATATAGCATTCTGATGAAAAAGGCCATGGAGCATTGTGATGACACGGGCATGGAGCATTGTGTTTATAGGGGCCATGGAGCATTGTGATGAGCATGCCATGGAGCATTGTGATGAAAAGGGCCATCCAGCATTTTCATGACAGTTGTCATGGAGCATTGAAATGACAAAGGCCATAGAGCATTGTGATGACATGGGTCAAGGGCATTGTGATGAGAGGGTGAATGGAGAATTGTGATGAAAATTGTCCTAGAGCATTGTGATAACCTCGGTCACGGAGAACAGTGATGACAGGGATCATGCAACATTGTGATGACAATGGCATGGAGCATTGTGATGACATGGGTCATCGAGCATTCTGATGACCAGGGTCATGGAGCATTGTATTGACACAGGCATGGAGCATTGTGATGAGAAGAGAACTGGAGCATTGTGATGACAAGGGCATGGAGCATTGTGATTATAGGCGCCAAGGAGCGCTGTGCTGACAAGGGCAAGGTGTATTGTGATTAAAAGGGCATGGAGAATTGTGATGACATGGACAGGAAACATTGTGCTGACACGATCATGGAGCATTGTGATGAGAAAAGTTTTCGAGCATTGTGATGACAGGTGTCATGAGGCATTGTGATGACAGTGGTCATGGAGCAGTGTGATGAAAGGTGTCATGGAGTGCTGTGATTACAGGGGATATGGAGCATTGTGATGAGCAAAGGCAACGGAGCATTGAGATGACAGGGGCAATGGAGCCTTGTGATGAAAACTGTCCTGGAACCTTGTGATGACACCGTTCATGGAGCATTGTGATGGCATAGGCCATGGCGAATTGTGATGACAGGTGTCATGGGGCATTGGGATGACAGAGCGCATGGAACATTGCAGTGAATGTGGTCATGGAGCATTGTGATGAAAAGCACCATGGAGAATTGGGATGACAGGGGGCATGGAGCATTGCAGTGAATGTGGTCATAGAGCATTGTGATGAAAAGCAACATGGAGCATTGTGATGACAAGGGCCATAGAGAATGGTGATGACACTAGTCATGGAGCATTGTGATGAAAAGGGAATGGAGCATTGTGATAACATGAGATCTGGAGCATAGTGATGACAAGTGTCATGGAACATTGTGATGAAAGTGATCATGGAGCAAAGTGATTACATGGGCCATGGAGCAATGTGAATACATAGGCCATGGAGCACTGTGGTGACAGCGGTCATGGAACATTGTGATGAATGTGGTCATGGATCATTGTGATGACAAGTGTCATGGAATATTGTCATGACACGGCTGATGGAACATTGTGATGACAAGGGCCATGGCGAATTGTGATGACAGATGTCAGGTGGCATTGTGATGATAGTGGTCATCTAGAATTGTGATGATATGTATCATGGAGCACTGTGATGACAGGGGCCATGGAGCATTGTGACGACAAGTGTCAAGGAGCATTGTGGTGATATGGGAATGGAGCATTATGTTGACAAGTGTTCTGGAGCGTTGTGATGACTAGTGCATGAAGCATTGTGATTACAGGGGCCATGGAGCATGGTGATGACAATGGTCATCGAGCATTGTGATGACAGGGGTCATGGAATACTGTGATGAAAGTTGTCGTGGAGAATTGTGAAGAAAAGCACCATGGAGCATTGTGATGTAGAGAACCATGGAGCATTGTAATGACAAGTATCATGGAGAATTGTGATGCCATGCGTCTTGGAGCATTGTGATGACACGCTCATGGAATACTGTGCTGACAGGGATCATGGAGCATTGTGATGACAAGTGTCAAGGAGCATTGTGGTGTCACGGGGATGGAGCATTATGTTGACAAGACTCCTGGAGCATTGTGATGACTAGTGCATGAAGCATTGTGATTACAGGGGCCATGGAGCATTGTGATGACAAGGGTCATCGAGCATTGTGATGACAGGGGTCATGGAGCATTGTGATGACAAGGAACCTGGCGAATTGTGATGACAGGTTTCATGGGGCATTGTGATGACAGGGGGCATGGAACATTGTGATGAAAATGGCCCTGGAGCATTGTGATGACAGCGGTCACGGAGAATTGTGATGACAGTAATTATGCAGCATTGTGATGCCTAGGGTCATGGAGCAATGTGATGACAGGGGTCAGTGAACATTGTGACGACAAGGTTCATGAAGCATTGTGATGACAAGTGCTTGGAGCACTGTGATGAAATGGGTCATTGAGGATTGTGATGTCAAGGGTCATGGAGCATTGCGTTGACATGGGTATGGAGCATTGTAATGAGAAGAGATCTGGAGCAATGTAATGACAAGGGCATGGAGCATTTTGAGTACAGGGGCCAAGGAGCATTGTGTTGACAAGAGCATGGTGCGTTGTGATGAGAAGTGGTATGGACCATTGTGATGAAAATGTTACTGGAGCATTGTGAAGAAAGCGGTCATGGATCATTGTGATGACAGGGTTCATGGAGCTTTGTGATGACAAGGGCCATGGAGCATGGTGATGGCAGGGGTCATGGGGCATTGTGATGACAGGTGGCATTGGGAATTGTGATGAAAGGGTCATGGAGCACTCTGATGAAAGTTTTCCTGGAGCATTGTGATGAAAAGTGCCATGGAGCATTGTGAGGACAAGTGTCATGGAATAATTTGCTGACAGGAGTCATGGAGCATTGTGATGAGTGGGGCCATGGAGCATTGTGATGAAAGACATCATGGGGCATTGTTATGACAGCGGTCATGGAGCATTGTGATGAAAGGTATCATGGAGCAATGTGATTACAGGGGCCATGGAGCATTGTGAATACATAGGACATAGAGCATTGTGATGAGAGGTGTCATGGAGCATTGTGATGAAAGTGGTCATGGATCATTTTGATGACAAGTGACCTGGAACGCTGTGATGACACGGTTCATGGAGCACTGTGATGACAAGGGCAATGGCGAATTGTGATGACAGGTGTCATGGGGAAATGTGACGACAGTGGTCATCTAGAATTCTCATGAAAGGTATCATGGAGCACTCTGATGACAAGGGCTATGGAGCATTGTGATGACAAGTGTTATGGGGCATTGTGATGACACGGGCATGGAGCATTGTGATGACAAGGGTCATCGAGCATTGTGATGACAGGGGCCCTGGAGCATTGTGTTGACACGAACATTCAGCACTGTGATGAGAAGAGATCTGGAGCATTGTGTGACAAGGGCATGGAGCATTTTGATTATAGGGGCCAAGGAGCATTGTGATGACAAGTAGCATGGAGCATGGTGATGAAAGTTTTTATAGACCTTTGTGATTACATGTGTCCTGGAAACTTGTGATGACACAGTTCAAGGAGCATTGTGATGACAAGGGCCATGGCGAATTGTGATATAAGGTGTCACGGGGCATATTGATGACAGTGGTCATCTAGCATTGTGATGAAAGGTATCATGGAGCACTGTGATGACACGGGCCATATAGCATTCTGATGAAAAAGGCCATGGAGCATTGTGATGACACGGGCATGGAGCATTGTGTTTATAGGGGCCATGGAGCATTGTGATGAGCATGCCATGGAGCATTGTGATGAAAAGGGCCATCCAGCATTTTCATGACAGTTGTCATGGAGCATTGAAATGACAAAGGCCATAGAGCATTGTGATGACATGGGTCAAGGGCATTGTGATGAGAGGGTGAATGGAGAATTGTGATGAAAATTGTCCTAGAGCATTGTGATAACCTCGGTCACGGAGAACAGTGATGACAGGGATCATGCAACATTGTGATGACAATGGCATGGAGCATTGTGATGACATGGGTCATCGAGCATTCTGATGACCAGGGTCATGGAGCATTGTATTGACACAGGCATGGAGCATTGTGATGAGAAGAGAACTGGAGCATTGTGATGACAAGGGCATGGAGCATTGTGATTATAGGCGCCAAGGAGCGCTGTGCTGACAAGGGCAAGGTGTATTGTGATTAAAAGGGCATGGAGAATTGTGATGACATGGACAGGAAACATTGTGCTGACACGATCATGGAGCATTGTGATGAGAAAAGTTTTCGAGCATTGTGATGACAGGTGTCATGAGGCATTGTGATGACAGTGGTCATGGAGCAGTGTGATGAAAGGTGTCATGGAGTGCTGTGATTACAGGGGATATGGAGCATTGTGATGAGCAAAGGCAACGGAGCATTGAGATGACAGGGGCAATGGAGCCTTGTGATGAAAACTGTCCTGGAACCTTGTGATGACACCGTTCATGGAGCATTGTGATGGCATAGGCCATGGCGAATTGTGATGACAGGTGTCATGGGGCATTGGGATGACAGAGCGCATGGAACATTGCAGTGAATGTGGTCATGGAGCATTGTGATGAAAAGCACCATGGAGAATTGGGATGACAGGGGGCATGGAGCATTGCAGTGAATGTGGTCATAGAGCATTGTGATGAAAAGCAACATGGAGCATTGTGATGACAAGGGCCATAGAGAATGGTGATGACACTAGTCATGGAGCATTGTGATGAAAAGGGAATGGAGCATTGTGATAACATGAGATCTGGAGCATAGTGATGACAAGTGTCATGGAACATTGTGATGAAAGTGATCATGGAGCAAAGTGATTACATGGGCCATGGAGCAATGTGAATACATAGGCCATGGAGCACTGTGGTGACAGCGGTCATGGAACATTGTGATGAATGTGGTCATGGATCATTGTGATGACAAGTGTCATGGAATATTGTCATGACACGGCTGATGGAACATTGTGATGACAAGGGCCATGGCGAATTGTGATGACAGATGTCAGGTGGCATTGTGATGATAGTGGTCATCTAGAATTGTGATGATATGTATCATGGAGCACTGTGATGACAGGGGCCATGGAGCATTGTGACGACAAGTGTCAAGGAGCATTGTGGTGATATGGGAATGGAGCATTATGTTGACAAGTGTTCTGGAGCGTTGTGATGACTAGTGCATGAAGCATTGTGATTACAGGGGCCATGGAGCATGGTGATGACAATGGTCATCGAGCATTGTGATGACAGGGGTCATGGAATACTGTGATGAAAGTTGTCGTGGAGAATTGTGAAGAAAAGCACCATGGAGCATTGTGATGTAGAGAACCATGGAGCATTGTAATGACAAGTATCATGGAGAATTGTGATGCCATGCGTCTTGGAGCATTGTGATGACACGCTCATGGAATACTGTGCTGACAGGGATCATGGAGCATTGTGATGACAAGTGTCAAGGAGCATTGTGGTGTCACGGGGATGGAGCATTATGTTGACAAGACTCCTGGAGCATTGTGATGACTAGTGCATGAAGCATTGTGATTACAGGGGCCATGGAGCATTGTGATGACAAGGGTCATCGAGCATTGTGATGACAGGGGTCATGGAGCATTGTGATGACAAGGAACCTGGCGAATTGTGATGACAGGTTTCATGGGGCATTGTGATGACAGGGGGCATGGAACATTGTGATGAAAATGGCCCTGGAGCATTGTGATGACAGCGGTCACGGAGAATTGTGATGACAGTAATTATGCAGCATTGTGATGCCTAGGGTCATGGAGCAATGTGATGACAGGGGTCAGTGAACATTGTGACGACAAGGTTCATGAAGCATTGTGATGACAAGTGCTTGGAGCACTGTGATGAAATGGGTCATTGAGGATTGTGATGTCAAGGGTCATGGAGCATTGCGTTGACATGGGTATGGAGCATTGTAATGAGAAGAGATCTGGAGCAATGTAATGACAAGGGCATGGAGCATTTTGAGTACAGGGGCCAAGGAGCATTGTGTTGACAAGAGCATGGTGCGTTGTGATGAGAAGTGGTATGGACCATTGTGATGAAAATGTTACTGGAGCATTGTGAAGAAAGCGGTCATGGATCATTGTGATGACAGGGTTCATGGAGCTTTGTGATGACAAGGGCCATGGAGCATGGTGATGGCAGGGGTCATGGGGCATTGTGATGACAGGTGGCATTGGGAATTGTGATGAAAGGGTCATGGAGCACTCTGATGAAAGTTTTCCTGGAGCATTGTGATGAAAAGTGCCATGGAGCATTGTGAGGACAAGTGTCATGGAATAATTTGCTGACAGGAGTCATGGAGCATTGTGATGAGTGGGGCCATGGAGCATTGTGATGAAAGACATCATGGGGCATTGTTATGACAGCGGTCATGGAGCATTGTGATGAAAGGTATCATGGAGCAATGTGATTACAGGGGCCATGGAGCATTGTGAATACATAGGACATAGAGCATTGTGATGAGAGGTGTCATGGAGCATTGTGATGAAAGTGGTCATGGATCATTTTGATGACAAGTGACCTGGAACGCTGTGATGACACGGTTCATGGAGCACTGTGATGACAAGGGCAATGGCGAATTGTGATGACAGGTGTCATGGGGAAATGTGACGACAGTGGTCATCTAGAATTCTCATGAAAGGTATCATGGAGCACTCTGATGACAAGGGCTATGGAGCATTGTGATGACAAGTGTTATGGGGCATTGTGATGACACGGGCATGGAGCATTGTGATGACAAGGGTCATCGAGCATTGTGATGACAGGGGCCCTGGAGCATTGTGTTGACACGAACATTCAGCACTGTGATGAGAAGAGATCTGGAGCATTGTGTGACAAGGGCATGGAGCATTTTGATTATAGGGGCCAAGGAGCATTGTGATGACAAGTAGCATGGAGCATGGTGATGAAAGTTTTTATAGACCTTTGTGATTACATGTGTCCTGGAAACTTGTGATGACACAGTTCAAGGAGCATTGTGATGACAAGGGCCATGGCGAATTGTGATATAAGGTGTCACGGGGCATATTGATGACAGCGGTCATCTAGCATTGTGATGAAAGGTATCATGGAGCACTGTGATGACACGGGCCATATAGCATTCTGATGAAAAAGGCCATGGAGCATTGTGATGACACGGGCATGGAGCATTGTGTTTATAGGGGCCATGGAGCATTGTGATGAGCATGCCATGGAGCATTGTGATGAAAAGGGCCATCCAGCATTTTCATGACAGTTGTCATGGAGCATTGAAATGACAAAGGCCATAGAGCATTGTGATGACATGGGTCAAGGGCATTGTGATGAGAGGGTGAATGGAGAATTGTGATGAAAATTGTCCTAGAGCATTGTGATAACCTCGGTCACGGAGAACAGTGATGACAGGGATCATGCAACATTGTGATGACAATGGCATGGAGCATTGTGATGACATGGGTCATCGAGCATTCTGATGACCAGGGTCATGGAGCATTGTATTGACACAGGCATGGAGCATTGTGATGAGAAGAGAACTGGAGCATTGTGATGACAAGGGCATGGAGCATTGTGATTATAGGCGCCAAGGAGCGCTGTGCTGACAAGGGCAAGGTGTATTGTGATTAAAAGGGCATGGAGAATTGTGATGACATGGACAGGAAACATTGTGCTGACACGATCATGGAGCATTGTGATGAGAAAAGTTTTCGAGCATTGTGATGACAGGTGTCATGAGGCATTGTGATGACAGTGGTCATGGAGCAGTGTGATGAAAGGTGTCATGGAGTGCTGTGATTACAGGGGATATGGAGCATTGTGATGAGCAAAGGCAACGGAGCATTGAGATGACAGGGGCAATGGAGCCTTGTGATGAAAACTGTCCTGGAACCTTGTGATGACACCGTTCATGGAGCATTGTGATGGCATAGGCCATGGCGAATTGTGATGACAGGTGTCATGGGGCATTGGGATGACAGAGCGCATGGAACATTGCAGTGAATGTGGTCATGGAGCATTGTGATGAAAAGCACCATGGAGAATTGGGATGACAGGGGGCATGGAGCATTGCAGTGAATGTGGTCATAGAGCATTGTGATGAAAAGCAACATGGAGCATTGTGATGACAAGGGCCATAGAGAATGGTGATGACACTAGTCATGGAGCATTGTGATGAAAAGGGAATGGAGCATTGTGATAACATGAGATCTGGAGCATAGTGATGACAAGTGTCATGGAACATTGTGATGAAAGTGATCATGGAGCAAAGTGATTACATGGGCCATGGAGCAATGTGAATACATAGGCCATGGAGCACTGTGGTGACAGCGGTCATGGAACATTGTGATGAATGTGGTCATGGATCATTGTGATGACAAGTGTCATGGAATATTGTCATGACACGGCTGATGGAACATTGTGATGACAAGGGCCATGGCGAATTGTGATGACAGATGTCAGGTGGCATTGTGATGATAGTGGTCATCTAGAATTGTGATGATATGTATCATGGAGCACTGTGATGACAGGGGCCATGGAGCATTGTGACGACAAGTGTCAAGGAGCATTGTGGTGATATGGGAATGGAGCATTATGTTGACAAGTGTTCTGGAGCGTTGTGATGACTAGTGCATGAAGCATTGTGATTACAGGGGCCATGGAGCATGGTGATGACAATGGTCATCGAGCATTGTGATGACAGGGGTCATGGAATACTGTGATGAAAGTTGTCGTGGAGAATTGTGAAGAAAAGCACCATGGAGCATTGTGATGTAGAGAACCATGGAGCATTGTAATGACAAGTATCATGGAGAATTGTGATGCCATGCGTCTTGGAGCATTGTGATGACACGCTCATGGAATACTGTGCTGACAGGGATCATGGAGCATTGTGATGACAAGTGTCAAGGAGCATTGTGGTGTCACGGGGATGGAGCATTATGTTGACAAGACTCCTGGAGCATTGTGATGACTAGTGCATGAAGCATTGTGATTACAGGGGCCATGGAGCATTGTGATGACAAGGGTCATCGAGCATTGTGATGACAGGGGTCATGGAGCATTGTGATGACAAGGAACCTGGCGAATTGTGATGACAGGTTTCATGGGGCATTGTGATGACAGGGGGCATGGAACATTGTGATGAAAATGGCCCTGGAGCATTGTGATGACAGCGGTCACGGAGAATTGTGATGACAGTAATTATGCAGCATTGTGATGCCTAGGGTCATGGAGCAATGTGATGACAGGGGTCAGTGAACATTGTGACGACAAGGTTCATGAAGCATTGTGATGACAAGTGCTTGGAGCACTGTGATGAAATGGGTCATTGAGGATTGTGATGTCAAGGGTCATGGAGCATTGCGTTGACATGGGTATGGAGCATTGTAATGAGAAGAGATCTGGAGCAATGTAATGACAAGGGCATGGAGCATTTTGAGTACAGGGGCCAAGGAGCATTGTGTTGACAAGAGCATGGTGCGTTGTGATGAGAAGTGGTATGGACCATTGTGATGAAAATGTTACTGGAGCATTGTGAAGAAAGCGGTCATGGATCATTGTGATGACAGGGTTCATGGAGCTTTGTGATGACAAGGGCCATGGAGCATGGTGATGGCAGGGGTCATGGGGCATTGTGATGACAGGTGGCATTGGGAATTGTGATGAAAGGGTCATGGAGCACTCTGATGAAAGTTTTCCTGGAGCATTGTGATGAAAAGTGCCATGGAGCATTGTGAGGACAAGTGTCATGGAATAATTTGCTGACAGGAGTCATGGAGCATTGTGATGAGTGGGGCCATGGAGCATTGTGATGAAAGACATCATGGGGCATTGTTATGACAGCGGTCATGGAGCATTGTGATGAAAGGTATCATGGAGCAATGTGATTACAGGGGCCATGGAGCATTGTGAATACATAGGACATAGAGCATTGTGATGAGAGGTGTCATGGAGCATTGTGATGAAAGTGGTCATGGATCATTTTGATGACAAGTGACCTGGAACGCTGTGATGACACGGTTCATGGAGCACTGTGATGACAAGGGCAATGGCGAATTGTGATGACAGGTGTCATGGGGAAATGTGACGACAGTGGTCATCTAGAATTCTCATGAAAGGTATCATGGAGCACTCTGATGACAAGGGCTATGGAGCATTGTGATGACAAGTGTTATGGGGCATTGTGATGACACGGGCATGGAGCATTGTGATGACAAGGGTCATCGAGCATTGTGATGACAGGGGCCCTGGAGCATTGTGTTGACACGAACATTCAGCACTGTGATGAGAAGAGATCTGGAGCATTGTGTGACAAGGGCATGGAGCATTTTGATTATAGGGGCCAAGGAGCATTGTGATGACAAGTAGCATGGAGCATGGTGATGAAAGTTTTTATAGACCTTTGTGATTACATGTGTCCTGGAAACTTGTGATGACACAGTTCAAGGAGCATTGTGATGACAAGGGCCATGGCGAATTGTGATATAAGGTGTCACGGGGCATATTGATGACAGTGGTCATCTAGCATTGTGATGAAAGGTATCATGGAGCACTGTGATGACACGGGCCATATAGCATTCTGATGAAAAAGGCCATGGAGCATTGTGATGACACGGGCATGGAGCATTGTGTTTATAGGGGCCATGGAGCATTGTGATGAGCATGCCATGGAGCATTGTGATGAAAAGGGCCATCCAGCATTTTCATGACAGTTGTCATGGAGCATTGAAATGACAAAGGCCATAGAGCATTGTGATGACATGGGTCAAGGGCATTGTGATGAGAGGGTGAATGGAGAATTGTGATGAAAATTGTCCTAGAGCATTGTGATAACCTCGGTCACGGAGAACAGTGATGACAGGGATCATGCAACATTGTGATGACAATGGCATGGAGCATTGTGATGACATGGGTCATCGAGCATTCTGATGACCAGGGTCATGGAGCATTGTATTGACACAGGCATGGAGCATTGTGATGAGAAGAGAACTGGAGCATTGTGATGACAAGGGCATGGAGCATTGTGATTATAGGCGCCAAGGAGCGCTGTGCTGACAAGGGCAAGGTGTATTGTGATTAAAAGGGCATGGAGAATTGTGATGACATGGACAGGAAACATTGTGCTGACACGATCATGGAGCATTGTGATGAGAAAAGTTTTCGAGCATTGTGATGACAGGTGTCATGAGGCATTGTGATGACAGTGGTCATGGAGCAGTGTGATGAAAGGTGTCATGGAGTGCTGTGATTACAGGGGATATGGAGCATTGTGATGAGCAAAGGCAACGGAGCATTGAGATGACAGGGGCAATGGAGCCTTGTGATGAAAACTGTCCTGGAACCTTGTGATGACACCGTTCATGGAGCATTGTGATGGCATAGGCCATGGCGAATTGTGATGACAGGTGTCATGGGGCATTGGGATGACAGAGCGCATGGAACATTGCAGTGAATGTGGTCATGGAGCATTGTGATGAAAAGCACCATGGAGAATTGGGATGACAGGGGGCATGGAGCATTGCAGTGAATGTGGTCATAGAGCATTGTGATGAAAAGCAACATGGAGCATTGTGATGACAAGGGCCATAGAGAATGGTGATGACACTAGTCATGGAGCATTGTGATGAAAAGGGAATGGAGCATTGTGATAACATGAGATCTGGAGCATAGTGATGACAAGTGTCATGGAACATTGTGATGAAAGTGATCATGGAGCAAAGTGATTACATGGGCCATGGAGCAATGTGAATACATAGGCCATGGAGCACTGTGGTGACAGCGGTCATGGAACATTGTGATGAATGTGGTCATGGATCATTGTGATGACAAGTGTCATGGAATATTGTCATGACACGGCTGATGGAACATTGTGATGACAAGGGCCATGGCGAATTGTGATGACAGATGTCAGGTGGCATTGTGATGATAGTGGTCATCTAGAATTGTGATGATATGTATCATGGAGCACTGTGATGACAGGGGCCATGGAGCATTGTGACGACAAGTGTCAAGGAGCATTGTGGTGATATGGGAATGGAGCATTATGTTGACAAGTGTTCTGGAGCGTTGTGATGACTAGTGCATGAAGCATTGTGATTACAGGGGCCATGGAGCATGGTGATGACAATGGTCATCGAGCATTGTGATGACAGGGGTCATGGAATACTGTGATGAAAGTTGTCGTGGAGAATTGTGAAGAAAAGCACCATGGAGCATTGTGATGTAGAGAACCATGGAGCATTGTAATGACAAGTATCATGGAGAATTGTGATGCCATGCGTCTTGGAGCATTGTGATGACACGCTCATGGAATACTGTGCTGACAGGGATCATGGAGCATTGTGATGACAAGTGTCAAGGAGCATTGTGGTGTCACGGGGATGGAGCATTATGTTGACAAGACTCCTGGAGCATTGTGATGACTAGTGCATGAAGCATTGTGATTACAGGGGCCATGGAGCATTGTGATGACAAGGGTCATCGAGCATTGTGATGACAGGGGTCATGGAGCATTGTGATGACAAGGAACCTGGCGAATTGTGATGACAGGTTTCATGGGGCATTGTGATGACAGGGGGCATGGAACATTGTGATGAAAATGGCCCTGGAGCATTGTGATGACAGCGGTCACGGAGAATTGTGATGACAGTAATTATGCAGCATTGTGATGCCTAGGGTCATGGAGCAATGTGATGACAGGGGTCAGTGAACATTGTGACGACAAGGTTCATGAAGCATTGTGATGACAAGTGCTTGGAGCACTGTGATGAAATGGGTCATTGAGGATTGTGATGTCAAGGGTCATGGAGCATTGCGTTGACATGGGTATGGAGCATTGTAATGAGAAGAGATCTGGAGCAATGTAATGACAAGGGCATGGAGCATTTTGAGTACAGGGGCCAAGGAGCATTGTGTTGACAAGAGCATGGTGCGTTGTGATGAGAAGTGGTATGGACCATTGTGATGAAAATGTTACTGGAGCATTGTGAAGAAAGCGGTCATGGATCATTGTGATGACAGGGTTCATGGAGCTTTGTGATGACAAGGGCCATGGAGCATGGTGATGGCAGGGGTCATGGGGCATTGTGATGACAGGTGGCATTGGGAATTGTGATGAAAGGGTCATGGAGCACTCTGATGAAAGTTTTCCTGGAGCATTGTGATGAAAAGTGCCATGGAGCATTGTGAGGACAAGTGTCATGGAATAATTTGCTGACAGGAGTCATGGAGCATTGTGATGAGTGGGGCCATGGAGCATTGTGATGAAAGACATCATGGGGCATTGTTATGACAGCGGTCATGGAGCATTGTGATGAAAGGTATCATGGAGCAATGTGATTACAGGGGCCATGGAGCATTGTGAATACATAGGACATAGAGCATTGTGATGAGAGGTGTCATGGAGCATTGTGATGAAAGTGGTCATGGATCATTTTGATGACAAGTGACCTGGAACGCTGTGATGACACGGTTCATGGAGCACTGTGATGACAAGGGCAATGGCGAATTGTGATGACAGGTGTCATGGGGAAATGTGACGACAGTGGTCATCTAGAATTCTCATGAAAGGTATCATGGAGCACTCTGATGACAAGGGCTATGGAGCATTGTGATGACAAGTGTTATGGGGCATTGTGATGACACGGGCATGGAGCATTGTGATGACAAGGGTCATCGAGCATTGTGATGACAGGGGCCCTGGAGCATTGTGTTGACACGAACATTCAGCACTGTGATGAGAAGAGATCTGGAGCATTGTGTGACAAGGGCATGGAGCATTTTGATTATAGGGGCCAAGGAGCATTGTGATGACAAGTAGCATGGAGCATGGTGATGAAAGTTTTTATAGACCTTTGTGATTACATGTGTCCTGGAAACTTGTGATGACACAGTTCAAGGAGCATTGTGATGACAAGGGCCATGGCGAATTGTGATATAAGGTGTCACGGGGCATATTGATGACAGTGGTCATCTAGCATTGTGATGAAAGGTATCATGGAGCACTGTGATGACACGGGCCATATAGCATTCTGATGAAAAAGGCCATGGAGCATTGTGATGACACGGGCATGGAGCATTGTGTTTATAGGGGCCATGGAGCATTGTGATGAGCATGCCATGGAGCATTGTGATGAAAAGGGCCATCCAGCATTTTCATGACAGTTGTCATGGAGCATTGAAATGACAAAGGCCATAGAGCATTGTGATGACATGGGTCAAGGGCATTGTGATGAGAGGGTGAATGGAGAATTGTGATGAAAATTGTCCTAGAGCATTGTGATAACCTCGGTCACGGAGAACAGTGATGACAGGGATCATGCAACATTGTGATGACAATGGCATGGAGCATTGTGATGACATGGGTCATCGAGCATTCTGATGACCAGGGTCATGGAGCATTGTATTGACACAGGCATGGAGCATTGTGATGAGAAGAGAACTGGAGCATTGTGATGACAAGGGCATGGAGCATTGTGATTATAGGCGCCAAGGAGCGCTGTGCTGACAAGGGCAAGGTGTATTGTGATTAAAAGGGCATGGAGAATTGTGATGACATGGACAGGAAACATTGTGCTGACACGATCATGGAGCATTGTGATGAGAAAAGTTTTCGAGCATTGTGATGACAGGTGTCATGAGGCATTGTGATGACAGTGGTCATGGAGCAGTGTGATGAAAGGTGTCATGGAGTGCTGTGATTACAGGGGATATGGAGCATTGTGATGAGCAAAGGCAACGGAGCATTGAGATGACAGGGGCAATGGAGCCTTGTGATGAAAACTGTCCTGGAACCTTGTGATGACACCGTTCATGGAGCATTGTGATGGCATAGGCCATGGCGAATTGTGATGACAGGTGTCATGGGGCATTGGGATGACAGAGCGCATGGAACATTGCAGTGAATGTGGTCATGGAGCATTGTGATGAAAAGCACCATGGAGAATTGGGATGACAGGGGGCATGGAGCATTGCAGTGAATGTGGTCATAGAGCATTGTGATGAAAAGCAACATGGAGCATTGTGATGACAAGGGCCATAGAGAATGGTGATGACACTAGTCATGGAGCATTGTGATGAAAAGGGAATGGAGCATTGTGATAACATGAGATCTGGAGCATAGTGATGACAAGTGTCATGGAACATTGTGATGAAAGTGATCATGGAGCAAAGTGATTACATGGGCCATGGAGCAATGTGAATACATAGGCCATGGAGCACTGTGGTGACAGCGGTCATGGAACATTGTGATGAATGTGGTCATGGATCATTGTGATGACAAGTGTCATGGAATATTGTCATGACACGGCTGATGGAACATTGTGATGACAAGGGCCATGGCGAATTGTGATGACAGATGTCAGGTGGCATTGTGATGATAGTGGTCATCTAGAATTGTGATGATATGTATCATGGAGCACTGTGATGACAGGGGCCATGGAGCATTGTGACGACAAGTGTCAAGGAGCATTGTGGTGATATGGGAATGGAGCATTATGTTGACAAGTGTTCTGGAGCGTTGTGATGACTAGTGCATGAAGCATTGTGATTACAGGGGCCATGGAGCATGGTGATGACAATGGTCATCGAGCATTGTGATGACAGGGGTCATGGAATACTGTGATGAAAGTTGTCGTGGAGAATTGTGAAGAAAAGCACCATGGAGCATTGTGATGTAGAGAACCATGGAGCATTGTAATGACAAGTATCATGGAGAATTGTGATGCCATGCGTCTTGGAGCATTGTGATGACACGCTCATGGAATACTGTGCTGACAGGGATCATGGAGCATTGTGATGACAAGTGTCAAGGAGCATTGTGGTGTCACGGGGATGGAGCATTATGTTGACAAGACTCCTGGAGCATTGTGATGACTAGTGCATGAAGCATTGTGATTACAGGGGCCATGGAGCATTGTGATGACAAGGGTCATCGAGCATTGTGATGACAGGGGTCATGGAGCATTGTGATGACAAGGAACCTGGCGAATTGTGATGACAGGTTTCATGGGGCATTGTGATGACAGGGGGCATGGAACATTGTGATGAAAATGGCCCTGGAGCATTGTGATGACAGCGGTCACGGAGAATTGTGATGACAGTAATTATGCAGCATTGTGATGCCTAGGGTCATGGAGCAATGTGATGACAGGGGTCAGTGAACATTGTGACGACAAGGTTCATGAAGCATTGTGATGACAAGTGCTTGGAGCACTGTGATGAAATGGGTCATTGAGGATTGTGATGTCAAGGGTCATGGAGCATTGCGTTGACATGGGTATGGAGCATTGTAATGAGAAGAGATCTGGAGCAATGTAATGACAAGGGCATGGAGCATTTTGAGTACAGGGGCCAAGGAGCATTGTGTTGACAAGAGCATGGTGCGTTGTGATGAGAAGTGGTATGGACCATTGTGATGAAAATGTTACTGGAGCATTGTGAAGAAAGCGGTCATGGATCATTGTGATGACAGGGTTCATGGAGCTTTGTGATGACAAGGGCCATGGAGCATGGTGATGGCAGGGGTCATGGGGCATTGTGATGACAGGTGGCATTGGGAATTGTGATGAAAGGGTCATGGAGCACTCTGATGAAAGTTTTCCTGGAGCATTGTGATGAAAAGTGCCATGGAGCATTGTGAGGACAAGTGTCATGGAATAATTTGCTGACAGGAGTCATGGAGCATTGTGATGAGTGGGGCCATGGAGCATTGTGATGAAAGACATCATGGGGCATTGTTATGACAGCGGTCATGGAGCATTGTGATGAAAGGTATCATGGAGCAATGTGATTACAGGGGCCATGGAGCATTGTGAATACATAGGACATAGAGCATTGTGATGAGAGGTGTCATGGAGCATTGTGATGAAAGTGGTCATGGATCATTTTGATGACAAGTGACCTGGAACGCTGTGATGACACGGTTCATGGAGCACTGTGATGACAAGGGCAATGGCGAATTGTGATGACAGGTGTCATGGGGAAATGTGACGACAGTGGTCATCTAGAATTCTCATGAAAGGTATCATGGAGCACTCTGATGACAAGGGCTATGGAGCATTGTGATGACAAGTGTTATGGGGCATTGTGATGACACGGGCATGGAGCATTGTGATGACAAGGGTCATCGAGCATTGTGATGACAGGGGCCCTGGAGCATTGTGTTGACACGAACATTCAGCACTGTGATGAGAAGAGATCTGGAGCATTGTGTGACAAGGGCATGGAGCATTTTGATTATAGGGGCCAAGGAGCATTGTGATGACAAGTAGCATGGAGCATGGTGATGAAAGTTTTTATAGACCTTTGTGATTACATGTGTCCTGGAAACTTGTGATGACACAGTTCAAGGAGCATTGTGATGACAAGGGCCATGGCGAATTGTGATATAAGGTGTCACGGGGCATATTGATGACAGTGGTCATCTAGCATTGTGATGAAAGGTATCATGGAGCACTGTGATGACACGGGCCATATAGCATTCTGATGAAAAAGGCCATGGAGCATTGTGATGACACGGGCATGGAGCATTGTGTTTATAGGGGCCATGGAGCATTGTGATGAGCATGCCATGGAGCATTGTGATGAAAAGGGCCATCCAGCATTTTCATGACAGTTGTCATGGAGCATTGAAATGACAAAGGCCATAGAGCATTGTGATGACATGGGTCAAGGGCATTGTGATGAGAGGGTGAATGGAGAATTGTGATGAAAATTGTCCTAGAGCATTGTGATAACCTCGGTCACGGAGAACAGTGATGACAGGGATCATGCAACATTGTGATGACAATGGCATGGAGCATTGTGATGACATGGGTCATCGAGCATTCTGATGACCAGGGTCATGGAGCATTGTATTGACACAGGCATGGAGCATTGTGATGAGAAGAGAACTGGAGCATTGTGATGACAAGGGCATGGAGCATTGTGATTATAGGCGCCAAGGAGCGCTGTGCTGACAAGGGCAAGGTGTATTGTGATTAAAAGGGCATGGAGAATTGTGATGACATGGACAGGAAACATTGTGCTGACACGATCATGGAGCATTGTGATGAGAAAAGTTTTCGAGCATTGTGATGACAGGTGTCATGAGGCATTGTGATGACAGTGGTCATGGAGCAGTGTGATGAAAGGTGTCATGGAGTGCTGTGATTACAGGGGATATGGAGCATTGTGATGAGCAAAGGCAACGGAGCATTGAGATGACAGGGGCAATGGAGCCTTGTGATGAAAACTGTCCTGGAACCTTGTGATGACACCGTTCATGGAGCATTGTGATGGCATAGGCCATGGCGAATTGTGATGACAGGTGTCATGGGGCATTGGGATGACAGAGCGCATGGAACATTGCAGTGAATGTGGTCATGGAGCATTGTGATGAAAAGCACCATGGAGAATTGGGATGACAGGGGGCATGGAGCATTGCAGTGAATGTGGTCATAGAGCATTGTGATGAAAAGCAACATGGAGCATTGTGATGACAAGGGCCATAGAGAATGGTGATGACACTAGTCATGGAGCATTGTGATGAAAAGGGAATGGAGCATTGTGATAACATGAGATCTGGAGCATAGTGATGACAAGTGTCATGGAACATTGTGATGAAAGTGATCATGGAGCAAAGTGATTACATGGGCCATGGAGCAATGTGAATACATAGGCCATGGAGCACTGTGGTGACAGCGGTCATGGAACATTGTGATGAATGTGGTCATGGATCATTGTGATGACAAGTGTCATGGAATATTGTCATGACACGGCTGATGGAACATTGTGATGACAAGGGCCATGGCGAATTGTGATGACAGATGTCAGGTGGCATTGTGATGATAGTGGTCATCTAGAATTGTGATGATATGTATCATGGAGCACTGTGATGACAGGGGCCATGGAGCATTGTGACGACAAGTGTCAAGGAGCATTGTGGTGATATGGGAATGGAGCATTATGTTGACAAGTGTTCTGGAGCGTTGTGATGACTAGTGCATGAAGCATTGTGATTACAGGGGCCATGGAGCATGGTGATGACAATGGTCATCGAGCATTGTGATGACAGGGGTCATGGAATACTGTGATGAAAGTTGTCGTGGAGAATTGTGAAGAAAAGCACCATGGAGCATTGTGATGTAGAGAACCATGGAGCATTGTAATGACAAGTATCATGGAGAATTGTGATGCCATGCGTCTTGGAGCATTGTGATGACACGCTCATGGAATACTGTGCTGACAGGGATCATGGAGCATTGTGATGACAAGTGTCAAGGAGCATTGTGGTGTCACGGGGATGGAGCATTATGTTGACAAGACTCCTGGAGCATTGTGATGACTAGTGCATGAAGCATTGTGATTACAGGGGCCATGGAGCATTGTGATGACAAGGGTCATCGAGCATTGTGATGACAGGGGTCATGGAGCATTGTGATGACAAGGAACCTGGCGAATTGTGATGACAGGTTTCATGGGGCATTGTGATGACAGGGGGCATGGAACATTGTGATGAAAATGGCCCTGGAGCATTGTGATGACAGCGGTCACGGAGAATTGTGATGACAGTAATTATGCAGCATTGTGATGCCTAGGGTCATGGAGCAATGTGATGACAGGGGTCAGTGAACATTGTGACGACAAGGTTCATGAAGCATTGTGATGACAAGTGCTTGGAGCACTGTGATGAAATGGGTCATTGAGGATTGTGATGTCAAGGGTCATGGAGCATTGCGTTGACATGGGTATGGAGCATTGTAATGAGAAGAGATCTGGAGCAATGTAATGACAAGGGCATGGAGCATTTTGAGTACAGGGGCCAAGGAGCATTGTGTTGACAAGAGCATGGTGCGTTGTGATGAGAAGTGGTATGGACCATTGTGATGAAAATGTTACTGGAGCATTGTGAAGAAAGCGGTCATGGATCATTGTGATGACAGGGTTCATGGAGCTTTGTGATGACAAGGGCCATGGAGCATGGTGATGGCAGGGGTCATGGGGCATTGTGATGACAGGTGGCATTGGGAATTGTGATGAAAGGGTCATGGAGCACTCTGATGAAAGTTTTCCTGGAGCATTGTGATGAAAAGTGCCATGGAGCATTGTGAGGACAAGTGTCATGGAATAATTTGCTGACAGGAGTCATGGAGCATTGTGATGAGTGGGGCCATGGAGCATTGTGATGAAAGACATCATGGGGCATTGTTATGACAGCGGTCATGGAGCATTGTGATGAAAGGTATCATGGAGCAATGTGATTACAGGGGCCATGGAGCATTGTGAATACATAGGACATAGAGCATTGTGATGAGAGGTGTCATGGAGCATTGTGATGAAAGTGGTCATGGATCATTTTGATGACAAGTGACCTGGAACGCTGTGATGACACGGTTCATGGAGCACTGTGATGACAAGGGCAATGGCGAATTGTGATGACAGGTGTCATGGGGAAATGTGACGACAGTGGTCATCTAGAATTCTCATGAAAGGTATCATGGAGCACTCTGATGACAAGGGCTATGGAGCATTGTGATGACAAGTGTTATGGGGCATTGTGATGACACGGGCATGGAGCATTGTGATGACAAGGGTCATCGAGCATTGTGATGACAGGGGCCCTGGAGCATTGTGTTGACACGAACATTCAGCACTGTGATGAGAAGAGATCTGGAGCATTGTGTGACAAGGGCATGGAGCATTTTGATTATAGGGGCCAAGGAGCATTGTGATGACAAGTAGCATGGAGCATGGTGATGAAAGTTTTTATAGACCTTTGTGATTACATGTGTCCTGGAAACTTGTGATGACACAGTTCAAGGAGCATTGTGATGACAAGGGCCATGGCGAATTGTGATATAAGGTGTCACGGGGCATATTGATGACAGTGGTCATCTAGCATTGTGATGAAAGGTATCATGGAGCACTGTGATGACACGGGCCATATAGCATTCTGATGAAAAAGGCCATGGAGCATTGTGATGACACGGGCATGGAGCATTGTGTTTATAGGGGCCATGGAGCATTGTGATGAGCATGCCATGGAGCATTGTGATGAAAAGGGCCATCCAGCATTTTCATGACAGTTGTCATGGAGCATTGAAATGACAAAGGCCATAGAGCATTGTGATGACATGGGTCAAGGGCATTGTGATGAGAGGGTGAATGGAGAATTGTGATGAAAATTGTCCTAGAGCATTGTGATAACCTCGGTCACGGAGAACAGTGATGACAGGGATCATGCAACATTGTGATGACAATGGCATGGAGCATTGTGATGACATGGGTCATCGAGCATTCTGATGACCAGGGTCATGGAGCATTGTATTGACACAGGCATGGAGCATTGTGATGAGAAGAGAACTGGAGCATTGTGATGACAAGGGCATGGAGCATTGTGATTATAGGCGCCAAGGAGCGCTGTGCTGACAAGGGCAAGGTGTATTGTGATTAAAAGGGCATGGAGAATTGTGATGACATGGACAGGAAACATTGTGCTGACACGATCATGGAGCATTGTGATGAGAAAAGTTTTCGAGCATTGTGATGACAGGTGTCATGAGGCATTGTGATGACAGTGGTCATGGAGCAGTGTGATGAAAGGTGTCATGGAGTGCTGTGATTACAGGGGATATGGAGCATTGTGATGAGCAAAGGCAACGGAGCATTGAGATGACAGGGGCAATGGAGCCTTGTGATGAAAACTGTCCTGGAACCTTGTGATGACACCGTTCATGGAGCATTGTGATGGCATAGGCCATGGCGAATTGTGATGACAGGTGTCATGGGGCATTGGGATGACAGAGCGCATGGAACATTGCAGTGAATGTGGTCATGGAGCATTGTGATGAAAAGCACCATGGAGAATTGGGATGACAGGGGGCATGGAGCATTGCAGTGAATGTGGTCATAGAGCATTGTGATGAAAAGCAACATGGAGCATTGTGATGACAAGGGCCATAGAGAATGGTGATGACACTAGTCATGGAGCATTGTGATGAAAAGGGAATGGAGCATTGTGATAACATGAGATCTGGAGCATAGTGATGACAAGTGTCATGGAACATTGTGATGAAAGTGATCATGGAGCAAAGTGATTACATGGGCCATGGAGCAATGTGAATACATAGGCCATGGAGCACTGTGGTGACAGCGGTCATGGAACATTGTGATGAATGTGGTCATGGATCATTGTGATGACAAGTGTCATGGAATATTGTCATGACACGGCTGATGGAACATTGTGATGACAAGGGCCATGGCGAATTGTGATGACAGATGTCAGGTGGCATTGTGATGATAGTGGTCATCTAGAATTGTGATGATATGTATCATGGAGCACTGTGATGACAGGGGCCATGGAGCATTGTGACGACAAGTGTCAAGGAGCATTGTGGTGATATGGGAATGGAGCATTATGTTGACAAGTGTTCTGGAGCGTTGTGATGACTAGTGCATGAAGCATTGTGATTACAGGGGCCATGGAGCATGGTGATGACAATGGTCATCGAGCATTGTGATGACAGGGGTCATGGAATACTGTGATGAAAGTTGTCGTGGAGAATTGTGAAGAAAAGCACCATGGAGCATTGTGATGTAGAGAACCATGGAGCATTGTAATGACAAGTATCATGGAGAATTGTGATGCCATGCGTCTTGGAGCATTGTGATGACACGCTCATGGAATACTGTGCTGACAGGGATCATGGAGCATTGTGATGACAAGTGTCAAGGAGCATTGTGGTGTCACGGGGATGGAGCATTATGTTGACAAGACTCCTGGAGCATTGTGATGACTAGTGCATGAAGCATTGTGATTACAGGGGCCATGGAGCATTGTGATGACAAGGGTCATCGAGCATTGTGATGACAGGGGTCATGGAGCATTGTGATGACAAGGAACCTGGCGAATTGTGATGACAGGTTTCATGGGGCATTGTGATGACAGGGGGCATGGAACATTGTGATGAAAATGGCCCTGGAGCATTGTGATGACAGCGGTCACGGAGAATTGTGATGACAGTAATTATGCAGCATTGTGATGCCTAGGGTCATGGAGCAATGTGATGACAGGGGTCAGTGAACATTGTGACGACAAGGTTCATGAAGCATTGTGATGACAAGTGCTTGGAGCACTGTGATGAAATGGGTCATTGAGGATTGTGATGTCAAGGGTCATGGAGCATTGCGTTGACATGGGTATGGAGCATTGTAATGAGAAGAGATCTGGAGCAATGTAATGACAAGGGCATGGAGCATTTTGAGTACAGGGGCCAAGGAGCATTGTGTTGACAAGAGCATGGTGCGTTGTGATGAGAAGTGGTATGGACCATTGTGATGAAAATGTTACTGGAGCATTGTGAAGAAAGCGGTCATGGATCATTGTGATGACAGGGTTCATGGAGCTTTGTGATGACAAGGGCCATGGAGCATGGTGATGGCAGGGGTCATGGGGCATTGTGATGACAGGTGGCATTGGGAATTGTGATGAAAGGGTCATGGAGCACTCTGATGAAAGTTTTCCTGGAGCATTGTGATGAAAAGTGCCATGGAGCATTGTGAGGACAAGTGTCATGGAATAATTTGCTGACAGGAGTCATGGAGCATTGTGATGAGTGGGGCCATGGAGCATTGTGATGAAAGACATCATGGGGCATTGTTATGACAGCGGTCATGGAGCATTGTGATGAAAGGTATCATGGAGCAATGTGATTACAGGGGCCATGGAGCATTGTGAATACATAGGACATAGAGCATTGTGATGAGAGGTGTCATGGAGCATTGTGATGAAAGTGGTCATGGATCATTTTGATGACAAGTGACCTGGAACGCTGTGATGACACGGTTCATGGAGCACTGTGATGACAAGGGCAATGGCGAATTGTGATGACAGGTGTCATGGGGAAATGTGACGACAGTGGTCATCTAGAATTCTCATGAAAGGTATCATGGAGCACTCTGATGACAAGGGCTATGGAGCATTGTGATGACAAGTGTTATGGGGCATTGTGATGACACGGGCATGGAGCATTGTGATGACAAGGGTCATCGAGCATTGTGATGACAGGGGCCCTGGAGCATTGTGTTGACACGAACATTCAGCACTGTGATGAGAAGAGATCTGGAGCATTGTGTGACAAGGGCATGGAGCATTTTGATTATAGGGGCCAAGGAGCATTGTGATGACAAGTAGCATGGAGCATGGTGATGAAAGTTTTTATAGACCTTTGTGATTACATGTGTCCTGGAAACTTGTGATGACACAGTTCAAGGAGCATTGTGATGACAAGGGCCATGGCGAATTGTGATATAAGGTGTCACGGGGCATATTGATGACAGTGGTCATCTAGCATTGTGATGAAAAGTATCATGGAGCACTGTGATGACACGGGCCATATAGCATTCTGATGAAAAAGGCCATGGAGCATTGTGATGACACGGGCATGGAGCATTGTGTTTATAGGGGCCATGGAGCATTGTGATGAGCATGCCATGGAGCATTGTGATGAAAAGGGCCATCCAGCATTTTCATGACAGTTGTCATGGAGCATTGAAATGACAAAGGCCATAGAGCATTGTGATGACATGGGTCAAGGGCATTGTGATGAGAGGGTGAATGGAGAATTGTGATGAAAATTGTCCTAGAGCATTGTGATAACCTCGGTCACGGAGAACAGTGATGACAGGGATCATGCAACATTGTGATGACAATGGCATGGAGCATTGTGATGACATGGGTCATCGAGCATTCTGATGACCAGGGTCATGGAGCATTGTATTGACACAGGCATGGAGCATTGTGATGAGAAGAGAACTGGAGCATTGTGATGACAAGGGCATGGAGCATTGTGATTATAGGCGCCAAGGAGCGCTGTGCTGACAAGGGCAAGGTGTATTGTGATTAAAAGGGCATGGAGAATTGTGATGACATGGACAGGAAACATTGTGCTGACACGATCATGGAGCATTGTGATGAGAAAAGTTTTCGAGCATTGTGATGACAGGTGTCATGAGGCATTGTGATGACAGTGGTCATGGAGCAGTGTGATGAAAGGTGTCATGGAGTGCTGTGATTACAGGGGATATGGAGCATTGTGATGAGCAAAGGCAACGGAGCATTGAGATGACAGGGGCAATGGAGCCTTGTGATGAAAACTGTCCTGGAACCTTGTGATGACACCGTTCATGGAGCATTGTGATGGCATAGGCCATGGCGAATTGTGATGACAGGTGTCATGGGGCATTGGGATGACAGAGCGCATGGAACATTGCAGTGAATGTGGTCATGGAGCATTGTGATGAAAAGCACCATGGAGAATTGGGATGACAGGGGGCATGGAGCATTGCAGTGAATGTGGTCATAGAGCATTGTGATGAAAAGCAACATGGAGCATTGTGATGACAAGGGCCATAGAGAATGGTGATGACACTAGTCATGGAGCATTGTGATGAAAAGGGAATGGAGCATTGTGATAACATGAGATCTGGAGCATAGTGATGACAAGTGTCATGGAACATTGTGATGAAAGTGATCATGGAGCAAAGTGATTACATGGGCCATGGAGCAATGTGAATACATAGGCCATGGAGCACTGTGGTGACAGCGGTCATGGAACATTGTGATGAATGTGGTCATGGATCATTGTGATGACAAGTGTCATGGAATATTGTCATGACACGGCTGATGGAACATTGTGATGACAAGGGCCATGGCGAATTGTGATGACAGATGTCAGGTGGCATTGTGATGATAGTGGTCATCTAGAATTGTGATGATATGTATCATGGAGCACTGTGATGACAGGGGCCATGGAGCATTGTGACGACAAGTGTCAAGGAGCATTGTGGTGATATGGGAATGGAGCATTATGTTGACAAGTGTTCTGGAGCGTTGTGATGACTAGTGCATGAAGCATTGTGATTACAGGGGCCATGGAGCATGGTGATGACAATGGTCATCGAGCATTGTGATGACAGGGGTCATGGAATACTGTGATGAAAGTTGTCGTGGAGAATTGTGAAGAAAAGCACCATGGAGCATTGTGATGTAGAGAACCATGGAGCATTGTAATGACAAGTATCATGGAGAATTGTGATGCCATGCGTCTTGGAGCATTGTGATGACACGCTCATGGAATACTGTGCTGACAGGGATCATGGAGCATTGTGATGACAAGTGTCAAGGAGCATTGTGGTGTCACGGGGATGGAGCATTATGTTGACAAGACTCCTGGAGCATTGTGATGACTAGTGCATGAAGCATTGTGATTACAGGGGCCATGGAGCATTGTGATGACAAGGGTCATCGAGCATTGTGATGACAGGGGTCATGGAGCATTGTGATGACAAGGAACCTGGCGAATTGTGATGACAGGTTTCATGGGGCATTGTGATGACAGGGGGCATGGAACATTGTGATGAAAATGGCCCTGGAGCATTGTGATGACAGCGGTCACGGAGAATTGTGATGACAGTAATTATGCAGCATTGTGATGCCTAGGGTCATGGAGCAATGTGATGACAGGGGTCAGTGAACATTGTGACGACAAGGTTCATGAAGCATTGTGATGACAAGTGCTTGGAGCACTGTGATGAAATGGGTCATTGAGGATTGTGATGTCAAGGGTCATGGAGCATTGCGTTGACATGGGTATGGAGCATTGTAATGAGAAGAGATCTGGAGCAATGTAATGACAAGGGCATGGAGCATTTTGAGTACAGGGGCCAAGGAGCATTGTGTTGTCAAGAGCATGGTGCGTTGTGATGAGAAGTGGTATGGACCATTGTGATGAAAATGTTACTGGAGCATTGTGAAGAAAGCGGTCATGGATCATTGTGATGACAGGGTTCATGGAGCTTTGTGATGACAAGGGCCATGGAGCATGGTGATGGCAGGGGTCATGGGGCATTGTGATGACAGGTGGCATTGGGAATTGTGATGAAAGGGTCATGGAGCACTCTGATGAAAGTTTTCCTGGAGCATTGTGATGAAAAGTGCCATGGAGCATTGTGAGGACAAGTGTCATGGAATAATTTGCTGACAGGAGTCATGGAGCATTGTGATGAGTGGGGCCATGGAGCATTGTGATGAAAGACATCATGGGGCATTGTTATGACAGCGGTCATGGAGCATTGTGATGAAAGGTATCATGGAGCAATGTGATTACAGGGGCCATGGAGCATTGTGAATACATAGGACATAGAGCATTGTGATGAGAGGTGTCATGGAGCATTGTGATGAAAGTGGTCATGGATCATTTTGATGACAAGTGACCTGGAACGCTGTGATGACACGGTTCATGGAGCACTGTGATGACAAGGGCAATGGCGAATTGTGATGACAGGTGTCATGGGGAAATGTGACGACAGTGGTCATCTAGAATTCTCATGAAAGGTATCATGGAGCACTCTGATGACAAGGGCTATGGAGCATTGTGATGACAAGTGTTATGGGGCATTGTGATGACACGGGCATGGAGCATTGTGATGACAAGGGTCATCGAGCATTGTGATGACAGGGGCCCTGGAGCATTGTGTTGACACGAACATTCAGCACTGTGATGAGAAGAGATCTGGAGCATTGTGTGACAAGGGCATGGAGCATTTTGATTATAGGGGCCAAGGAGCATTGTGATGACAAGTAGCATGGAGCATGGTGATGAAAGTTTTTATAGACCTTTGTGATTACATGTGTCCTGGAAACTTGTGATGACACAGTTCAAGGAGCATTGTGATGACAAGGGCCATGGCGAATTGTGATATAAGGTGTCACGGGGCATATTGATGACAGTGGTCATCTAGCATTGTGATGAAAGGTATCATGGAGCACTGTGATGACACGGGCCATATAGCATTCTGATGAAAAAGGCCATGGAGCATTGTGATGACACGGGCATGGAGCATTGTGTTTATAGGGGCCATGGAGCATTGTGATGAGCATGCCATGGAGCATTGTGATGAAAAGGGCCATCCAGCATTTTCATGACAGTTGTCATGGAGCATTGAAATGACAAAGGCCATAGAGCATTGTGATGACATGGGTCAAGGGCATTGTGATGAGAGGGTGAATGGAGAATTGTGATGAAAATTGTCCTAGAGCATTGTGATAACCTCGGTCACGGAGAACAGTGATGACAGGGATCATGCAACATTGTGATGACAATGGCATGGAGCATTGTGATGACATGGGTCATCGAGCATTCTGATGACCAGGGTCATGGAGCATTGTATTGACACAGGCATGGAGCATTGTGATGAGAAGAGAACTGGAGCATTGTGATGACAAGGGCATGGAGCATTGTGATTATAGGCGCCAAGGAGCGCTGTGCTGACAAGGGCAAGGTGTATTGTGATTAAAAGGGCATGGAGAATTGTGATGACATGGACAGGGAACATTGTGATCACAGAGGTCATGGAAAATTGTGATGACAAGTGTCATGGAACATTGTGCTGACAGGGATCATGGAGCTTCGTGATGAGAAAGGTTTTCGAGCATTGTGATGACAGGTGTCATGGGGCATTGTGATGACAGTGGTCATGGAGCAGTGTGATGAAAGGTGTCATGGAGCGCTGTGATTACAGGGGCCATTTAGCATTGTGATGAGCAAAGGCAACGGAGCATTGAGATGACAGGGGCAATGGAGCCTTGTGATGAAAACTGTCCTGGAACCTTGTGATGACACGGTTCATGGAGCATTGTGATGGCATAGGCCATGGCGAATTGTGATGACAGGTGTCATGGGGCATTGGGATGACAGAGCGCATGGAACATTGCAGTGAATGTGGTCATGGAGCATTGTGATGAAAAGCACCATGGAGAATTGGGATGACAGGGGGCATGGAGCATTGCAGTGAATGTGGTCCTAGAGCATTGTGATGAAAAGCAACATGGAGCATTGTGATGACAAGGGCCATAGAGAATGGTGATGACACTAGTCATGGAGCATTGTGATGAAAAGGGAATGGAGCATTGTGATAACATGAGATCTGGAGCATAGTGATGACAAGTGTCATGGAACATTGTGATGAAAGTGATCATGGAGCAATGTGATTACATGGGCCATGGAGCAATGTGAATACATAGGCCATGGAGCATTGTGATGACAGTGGTCATGGAACATTGTGATGAATGTGGTCATGGATCATTGTGATGACAAGTGTCATGGAATATTGTCATGACACGGCTGATGGAACATTGTGATGACAAGGGCCATGGCGAATTGTGGTGACAAGTGTCATGGGGCACTGTGATGACAGTGGTCACCTAGGATTGTGATGAAAGGTATCATGGAGCACTGTGATGACAGGGGCAGTAGATCATTGTGATGACAAATGCCATGGAGCATTGTGATGACAAGTGTCATGGAGCATTGTATGACATTTGCATGGTGCATTATGATGACAAGTGTTCTGGAGCATTATGATGACAAAGGCATGGAGCATTGTGATTACAAGGGCCATGGAGCTTTGTGATGACATGGGCAGGGAACACTCTGATGGCAGGTGTCATGGATCATTGTGATGACAACTGTCATGGACCATTGTGGGGACAGGATCATGGAACATTCTGAGTACATAGGCCATGGAGCATTGTGATGTCGGTGTCATGGGAATTGTACTGAAAATTGCATGGATCATTGTGATGACAAGTGTCCCAGGACATTGTGATGACAAGGTTCATGGAGCATTGTGAATACAAGGGCCATGGCGAATTGTGATGAGAGATGTCATGGAGCATTTTGATGACAATGGCCATGGAACATTTTGATGACAAGTGTCATGGACCATTTTGAAGACAAGGGCATGGAGCATTATGATGACAAGTGTTCTGGAGCATTGTGATGCCAAAGGCATGGAGCATTGTGATTACAGGGGCCATGGAGTATTGTGATGAAAGGGGTACTAGAGCATTGTGAGGAAAGGGGTCATGGAGCATTGTGATGACAGGGTTCATGGAGATTTGTGATGACAAGGTCCATGGAGGATTGTGATGACAGGGGTCATGGAGCACTGTGATGACAGGGGCCATGGAGCATTGTGATGACAAGTGTCAAGGAGCATTGTGGTGACACGGGGATGGAGCATTATGTTGACAAGAGTTCTGGAGCATTGTGATGACTAGAGCATGAAACACTGTGATTACAGGGGCCATGGAGCATTGTGATGACAAGGGTCATCGAGCATTGTGATGACAGGGGTCATGAAGCATTGTGATGACAAGGGCCATCCAGCATTTTCATGACAGTTGTCATGGAGCATTGAAATGACAAAGGCCATGGAGCATTGTGATGATAGGTGTCATGAGCATTGTGATGACTGGGTGAATGGAGCATTGTGATGAAAATTGTCCTAGAGCATTGTGATGACATCGGTCACGGAGAACAGTGATGACAGGGATCATGCAACATTGTAATGACAACGGCATGGAGCATTGTGATGACATGGGTCATCGAGCATTGTGATGACCAGGGTCATGGAGCATTGTGTTGACACAGGCATGGAGCATTGTGATGAGAAGAGAACTGGAGCATTGTGATGACAAGGGCATGGAGCATTGTGATTATAGGGGCCAAGGAGCACTGTGCTGACAAGGGCATGGTGTATTGTGATGAAAAGGGCATGGAGAATTGTGATGACATGGACAGGGAACATTGTGATCACAGAGGTCATGAAAAATTGTGATGACAAGTGTCATGGAACATTGTGCTGACAGGGATCATGGAGCATTGTGATGAGAAAGGTTTTCGAGCATTGTGATGACAGGTGTCATGGGGCATTGTGATGACAGGGGCCATGGAGCATTGTGATGAGCAAAGGCAATGGAGCATTGAGATGACAGGGGCAATGGAGCCTTGTGATGAAAACTGTCCTGGAACCTTGAGATAACACGGTTCATGGAGCATTGTGATGGCATGGGCCATGGCGAATTGTGATGACAGGTGTTATGGGGCATTGGGATGACAGGGCGCATGGAGCATTGCAGTGAATATGGTCATGGTGCATTTTGATGAAAAGCACCATGGAGCATTGGGATGACAGGGGCAATAGAGTATGGTGATAACACTAGTCATGGAGCATTGTGATGACAAGGGAATGGAGCATTGTGATAACATGAGATCTGGAGCATAGTAATTAGAAGTGTCATGGAACATTGTGATGAAAGTGATCATGGAGCAATGTGATTACATGGGCCATGGAGCAATGTGAATACATAGGCCATGGAGCATTGTGATGACAGGGATCATGGAACATTGTGATGAATGTGGTCATGGATCATTTTGATGAAATGTTTCCTGGAACATTGTGATGACACGGTTCAGGGAGCATTGTGATGACAAGGGCCATGGCGAATTGGGATGACAGATGTCAGGTGGCATTGTGAGAATAGTGGTCATCTAGAATTGTGATGAAATGTATCATGGAGCACTGTGATGACAGGGGCCATGGAGCATTGTGATGACAAGTGTCAAGGAGCATTGTGGTGACACGGGGATGGAGCCTTATGTTGACAAGAGTTCTGGAGCATTGTGATGACTAGTGCATGAAGCATTGTGATTACAGTGGCGATGGAGCATTGTGATGACAAGGGTCATCTAGCATTGTGATGACAGGGGTCATGGAGCATTGTGATGACAAGGAACATGGCGAATTGTGATGACAGGGTTCATGGGGCATTGTGATGACAGGGGGCATGGAACATTGTGATGAAAATGGTCCTGGAGCATTGTGAAGACAGCGGTTTCGGAGAATTGTGATGACAGTAATTCTGCAGCATTGTGATGACTAGGGTCATGGATCATTGTGATGACAGGGGTCAGTGAACTTTGTGACCACAAGGTTCATGAAGCATTGTGATGAAAGGGGTCAGTGAACATTGTGACGACAATGTTCATGAAGCATTGTGATGACAAGGGCTTGGAGCATTGTGATGAAATGGGTCATCGAGAATTGTGATGACAGGGGTCATGGAGCATTGTGTTGACATGGGTATGGAGCACTGTAATGAGAAGAGATGTGGAGCATTGTAATGACAAGGGCATGGAGCATTTTGAGTAGAGGGGCCAAGGAGCATTGTGCTGACAAGTGCATGGTGCATTGTGATGAGAAGTGGTATGGACCATTGTGATGAAAATGTTACTGGAGCATTGTGAAAAAAGCGGTCATGGATCATTGTGATGACAGGGTTCATGGAGCTTTGTGATGACAAGGGCCATGGAGCATGGTGATGACAGGGGTCATGGGGCATTGTGATGACAGGTGGCATTGGGAATTGTGATGAAAGGGTCATGGAGCACTCTGATGAAAGTTTTCCTGGAGCATTGTGATGAAAAGAACCATGGATTATTGTGATGACAAGTGCCATGGAACATTGTGATGACAAGTGTCATGGAATATTTTGCTGATAGGAATCATGGAGCATTGTGATGAGTGGGGCCATGGAGCATTGTGATGAAAGACTTCATGGGGCATTGTTATGACAGCAGTCATGGAGCATTGTGATGAAAGGGATCATGGAGCAATGTGATTACAGGGGCCATGGAGCATTGTGAATACATAGGACATAGAGCATTGTGATGAGAGGTGTCATGGAGCATTGTGATGAAAGTGGTCTTGGATCATTTTGATGACAACTGACCTGGAACATTGTGATGACACGGTTCATGGAGCACTGTGATGACAAGGGCAATGGCGAATTGTGATGACAGGTGTCATGGGGAAATGTGATGACAGTGGTCATCTAGAATTGTCATGAAAGGTATCATGGAGCACTGTGATGACAAGGGCTATGGAGCATTGTGATGACATAGGCCATGGAACATTGTGATGACACGGGCATGGAGCATTGTGATGATTGGGATCATGGAACATTGTGATGACAACGGCATGGAGCATTGTGATGATATTGGGTCATTGAGCATTGTGATGACCAGGGTCATGGAGCATTGTGTTGACACAGGCATGGAGCATTGTGATGAGAAGAGAACTGGAGCATTGTGATGACAAGTGCATGGAGCATTGTGATTATAGGGGCCAAGGAGCACCGTGCTGACAAGGGCATGGTGTATTGTGATGAAAAGGGCATGGAGAATTGTGATGACATGGACAGGGAACATTGTGATCACAGAGGTCATGGAAAATTGTGATGACAAGTGTCATGGAACATTGTGCTGACAGGGATCATGGAGCATTGTGATGAGAAAGGTTTTCGAACATTGTGATGACAGGTGTCATGGGGCATTGTGATGACAGTGGTCATGGAGCAGTGTGATGAAAGGTGTCATGGAGCGCTGTGATTTCAGGGGCGTGGAGCATTGTGATGAGCAAAGGCAATGGAGCATTGAGATGATAGGGGCAATGGAGCCTTGTGATGAAAACTATCCTGGAACCTTGTGATGACACGGTTCATGGAGCATTGTGTTGGCATGGGCCATGGCGAATTGTGATGACAGGTGTCATGGGGCATTGGGATGACAGGGCCTATGGAGCATTGCAGTGAATGTGGTCATGGAGCATTCTGATGAAAAGCACCATGGAGCATTGGGATGACAGGGGCCATGGAGCATTGCAGTGAATGTGGTCATAGAGCATTGTGATGAATAGCACCATGGAGCATTGTGATGACAAGGGCCATAGAGCATGGTGATGACACTAGTCATGGAGCATTGTGATGACAAGGGAATGGAGCATTGTGATAACATGAGATCTGGAGCATAGTGATGACAAGTGTCATGGAACATTGTGATGAAAGTGATCATGGAGCAATGTGATTACATGGGCCATGGAGCAATGTGAATACATAGGCCATGGAGCATTGTGATGACAGGGGTCATGGAACATTGTGATGAAAGTGGTCATGGATCATTGTGATGACAAGGTAACTGGAACATTGTGATGACATGGATCAGGGAGCATTGTGATGACAAGGGCCATGACGAATTGTGATGACAGATGTCAGGTGGCATTCTGAGGATAGTGGTCCTCTAGAATTGTGATGAAATGTATCAAGGTGCACTGTGTTGACAGGGGCTATGGAGCATTGTGATGACAAGTGTCAAGGAGGATTGTGGTGACACGGGGATGGAGCATTATGTTGACAAGAGTTCTGGAGCATTGTGATGACTAGTGCATGAAGCATTGTGATTACAGGGGCCATGGAGCATTGTGATGACAAGGGTCATGGAGCATTGTGATGACAGGGGGCATGGAACATTGTGATGAAAATGGTCCTGGAGCATTGTGATGACAGCGGTCACGGAGAATTGTGATGACAGTAATTATGCAGCATTGTGATGACTAGGGTCATGGAACCTTGTGATGAGAGGGGTCAGTGAACATTGTGACGACAATGTTCATGAAGCATTGTGATGACAAGGGCTTGGAGCATTGTGATGAAATGGGTCATCGAGAATTGTGATGTCAGGGGTCATGGAGCTTTGCATTGACATGGGTATGGAGCATTGTAATGAGAAGAGATCTGGAGCATTGTAATGACAAGGGCATGGAGCATTTTGAGTACAGGTGCCAAGGAGCATTGTGCTGACAAGTGCATGGTGCATTGTGATGAGAAGTGGTATGGACCATTGTGATGAAAATGTTACTAGAGCATTGTGAAGAAAGCGGTCATGGATCATTGTGATGACAGGGTTCATGGAGCTTTGTGATGACAAGGGCCATGGAGCATGGTGATGACAGGGGTCATGGGGCATTGTGAAGACAGGTGGCATTGGGAATTGTGATGAAAGGTTCATGGAGCACTCTGATGAAAGTTTTCCTGGAGCATTGTGATGAAAAGAACCATGGATTATTGTGATGACAACTGACATGGAGCATAGTGATGACAACTGTCATGGAATATTTTGCTGACAGGAATCATGGAGCATTGTGATGAGTGGGGCCATGGAGCATTGTGATGAAAGACGTCATGGGGCATTGTTATGACAGCGGTCATGGAGCATTGTGATGAAAGGGATCATGGAGCAATGTGATTACAGGGGCTATGGAGCATTGTGAATACATAGGACATAGAGCATTGTGATGAGAGGTGTCATGGAGCATTGTGATGAAAGTGGTCATGGATCATTTTGATGACAAGTGACCTGGAACATTGTGATGACACGGTTCATGGAGCACTGTCATGACAAGGGCAATGGCGAATTGTGATGTCAGGTGTCACGGGGAAATGTGATGACAGTGGTCATCTAGAATTGTCATGAAAGGTATCATGGAGCACTGTGATGACAAGGGCTATGGAGCATTGTGATGACATAGGCCATGGAACGTTGTGATGACAAGGGCATGGAGCATATTGATTACAGGGGCCAAGGAGCATTTTGATTACAGTGGCCAAGGAGCATTGTGCTGACAAGGCAATGTGCATTGTGATGACAAGTGGCATGGAGCATTGTGATGAAAGTTGTAATTGACCATTGTGATTACATGTGTCCTGGAAACTTGTGATGACACAGTTCAAGGAGCATTGTGTAGACAAGGGCCATGGCGAATTGTGATATAAGGTGTCATGGGGCATTTTGATGAGAGTGGTCATCTAGCATTGTGATGAAAGGTATCATGGAGCACTGTGATGACAGGGGCCATGTAGCATTCTGATGACAATGGCCATGGAGCATTGTGATGACACGGGCATGAGACATTATGATGACAAGAGGTCTGGAGCATTGTGATGACCATGGCATGGAGCATTGTGATGACAAGGGCCATCCAGCATTTTCATGACAGTTGTCATGGAGCATTGAAATGACAAAGGCCATGGAGCATTGTGATGACAGGGGTCATGGGCATTGTGATGAGAGGGTGAATGGAGCATTGTGATGAAAATTGTCCTGGAGCATTGTGATGACATCGGTCATGGAGAACAGTGATGACAGGGATCATGCAACATTGTGATGACAACGGCATGGAGCATTGTGATGACATGGGTCATCGAGCATTGTGATGACCAGGGTCATGGAGCATTGTGTTGACACAGGCATGGAGCATTGTGATGAGAAGGGAACTGGAGCATTGTGATGACAAGGGCATGGGGCATTGTGATTATAGGGGCCAAGGTGCACTGTGCTGAAAAGGGCATGGTGTATTGTGCTGAAAAGGGCATGGAGAATTGTGATTACATGGACAGGGAACATTGTGATCACAGAGGTCATGGAAGATTGTGATGACAAGTGTCATGGAACATTGTGCTGACAGGGATCATGGAGCATTGTGATGAGAAAGGTTTTTGAGCATTGTGATGACAGGTGTCATGGGGCATTGTGATGACAGTGGTCATGGAGCAGTGTGATGAAAGGTGTCATGGAGTGCTGTGATTACAGGGGCCATGGAGCATTGTGATGAGCAAAGGCAATGGAGCATTGAGATGACAGGGGCAATGGAGCCTTGTGATGACAACTGTCCTGGAACCTTGTGATGACACGGTTCAGGGAGCATTGTGATGACAAGGGTCATGGCGAATTGTGATGACAGATGTCAGGTGGCATTGTGATGATAGTGGTCGTCTAGAACTGTGATGAAATGTATCATGGAACACTGTGATGACAGGGGCCATGGAGCATTGTGATGACAAGTGTCAAGGAGCATTGTGGTGACACGGGGATGGAGCCTTATGTTGACAAGACTTCTGGAGCATTGTGATGACTAGTGCATGAAGCATTGTGATTACAGGGGCCATGGAGCCTTGTGATGACAAGGGTCATCGACCATTGTGATGACAGGGGTCATGGAGCATTGTGATGACAAGGAACATGGCGAATTGTGATGACAGGGTTCATGGGGCATTGTGATGACAGGGGGCATGGAACATTGTGATGAAAATGGTCCTGGAGCATTGTGAAGACAGCGGTTTCGGAGAATTGTGATGACAGTAATTCTGCAGCATTGTGATGACTAGGGTCATGGATCATTGTGATGGCAGGGGTCAGTGAACTTTGTGACCACAAGGTTCATGAAGCATTGTGATGAAAGGGGTCAGTGAACATTGTGACGACAATGTTCATGAAGCATTGTGATGACAAGGGCTTGGAGCATTGTGATGAAATGAGTCATCGAGAATTGTGATGACAGGGGTCATGGAGCATTGTGTTGACATGGGTATGGAGCACTGTAATGAGAAGAGATGTGGAGCATTGTAATGACAAGGGCATGGAGCATTTTGAGTAGAGGGTCCAAGGAGCATTGTGCTGACAAGTGCATGGTGCATTGTGATGAGAAGTGGTATGGACCATTGTGATGAAAATGTTACTGGAGCATTGTGAAAAAAGCGGTCATGGATCATTGTGATGACAGGGTTCATGGAGCTTTGTGATGACAAGGGCCATGGAGCATGGTGATGACAGGGGTCATGGGGCATTGTGATGACAGGTGGCATTGGGAATTGTGATGAAAGGTTCATGGAGCACTCTGATGAAAGTTTTCCTGGAGCATTGTGATGAAAAGAACCATGGATTATTGTGATGACAAGTGCCATGGAACATTGTGATGACAAGTGTCATGGAATATTTTGCTGATAGGAATCATGGAGCATTGTGATGAGTGGGGCCATGGAGCATTGTGATGAAAGACTTCATGGGGCATTGTTATGACAGCAGTCATGGAGCATTGTGATGAAAGGGATCATGGAGCAATGTGATTACAGGGGCCATGGAGCATTGTGAATACATAGGACATAGAGCATTGTGATGAGAGGTGTCATGGAGCATTGTGATGAAAGTGGTCATGGATCATTTTGATGACAACTGACCTGGAACATTGTGATGACACGGTTCATGGAGCACTGTTATGACAAGGGCAATGGCGAATTGTGATGACAGGTGTCATGGGGAAATGTGATGACAGTGGTCATCTAGAATTGTCATGAAAGGTATCATGGAGCACTGTGATGACAAGGGCTATGGAGCATTGTGATGACATAGGCCATGGAACATTGTGATGACACGGGCATGGAGCATTGTGATGATAGGGATCATGGAACATTGTGATGACAACGGCATGGAGCATTGTGATGACATTGGGTCATTGAGCATTGTGATGACCAGGGTCATGGAGCATTGTGTTGACACAGGCATGGAGCATTGTGATGAGAAGAGAACTGGAGCATTGTGATGACAAGTGCATGGAGCATTGTGATTATAGGGGCCAAGGAGCACCGTGCTGACAAGGGCATGGTGTATTGTGATGAAAAGGGCATGGAGAATTGTGATGACATGGACAGGGAACATTGTGATCACAGAGGTCATGGAAAATTGTGATGACAAGTGTCATGGAACATTGTGCTGACAGGGATCATGGAGCATTGTGATGAGAAAGGTTTTCGAACATTGTGATGACAGGTGTCATGGGGCATTGTGATGACAGTGGTCATGGAGCAGTGTGATGAAAGGTGTCATGGAGCGCTGTGATTTCAGGGGCGTGGAGCATTGTGATGAGCAAAGGCAATGGAGCATTGAGATGATAGGGGCAATGGAGCCTTGTGATGAAAACTATCCTGGAACCTTGTGATGACACGGTTCATGGAGCATTGTGTTGGCATGGGCCATGGAGAATTGTGATGACAGGTGTCATGGGGCATTGGGATGACAGGGCCTATGGAGCATTGCAGTGAATGTGGTCATGGAGCATTCTGATGAAAAGCACCATGGAGCATTGGGATGACAGGGGCCATGGAGCATTGCAGTGAATGTGGTCATAGAGCATTGTGATGAAAAGCACCATGGAGCATTGTGATGACAAGGGCCATAGAGCATGGTGATGACACTAGTCATGGAGCATTGTGATGACAAGGGAATGGAGCATTGTGATAACATGAGATCTGGAGCATAGTGATGACAAGTGTCATGGAACATTGTGATGAAAGTGATCATGGAGCAATGTGATTACATGGGCCATGGAGCAATGTGAATACATAGGCCATGGAGCATTGTGATGACAGGGGTCATGGAACATTGTGATGAAAGTGGTCATGGATCATTGTGATGACAAGGTAACTGGAACATTGTGATGACATGGTTCAGGGAGCATTGTGATGACAAGGGCCATGACGAATTGTGATGACAGATGTCAGGTGGCATTCTGAGGATAGTGGTCCTCTAGAATTGTGATGAAATGTATCAAGGTGCACTGTGTTGACAGGGGCTATGGAGCATTGTGATGACAAGTGTCAAGGAGGATTGTGGTGACACGGGGATGGAGCATTATGTTGACAAGACTTCTGGAGCATTGTGATGACTAGTGCATGAAGCATTGTGATTACAGGGGCCATGGAGCCTTGTGATGACAAGGGTCATCGACCATTGTGATGACAGGGGTCATGGAGCATTGTGATGACAAGGAACATGGCGAATTGTGATGACAGGGTTCATGGGGCATTGTGATGACAGGGGGCATGGAACATTGTGATGAAAATGGTCCTGGAGCATTGTGAAGACAGCGGTTTCGGAGAATTGTGATGACAGTAATTCTGCAGCATTGTGATGACTAGGGTCATGGATCATTGTGATGGCAGGGGTCAGTGAACTTTGTGACCACAAGGTTCATGAAGCATTGTGATGAAAGGGGTCAGTGAACATTGTGACGACAATGTTCATGAAGCATTGTGATGACAAGGGCTTGGAGCATTGTGATGAAATGGGTCATCGAGAATTGTGATGACAGGGGTCATGGAGCATTGTGTTGACATGGGTATGGAGCACTGTAATGAGAAGAGATGTGGAGCATTGTAATGACAAGGGCATGGAGCATTTTGAGTAGAGGGTCCAAGGAGCATTGTGCTGACAAGTGCATGGTGCATTGTGATGAGAAGTGGTATGGACCATTGTGATGAAAATGTTACTGGAGCATTGTGAAAAAAGCGGTCATGGATCATTGTGATGACAGGGTTCATGGAGCTTTGTGATGACAAGGGCCATGGAGCATGGTGATGACAGGGGTCATGGGGCATTGTGATGACAGGTGGCATTGGGAATTGTGATGAAAGGGTCATGGAGCACTCTGATGAAAGTTTTCCTGGAGCATTGTGATGAAAAGAACCATGGATTATTGTGATGACAAGTGCCATGGAACATTGTGATGACAAGTGTCATGGAATATTTTGCTGATAGGAATCATGGAGCATTGTGATGAGTGGGGCCATGGAGCATTGTGATGAAAGACTTCATGGGGCATTGTTATGACAGCAGTCATGGAGCATTGTGATGAAAGGGATCATGGAGCAATGTGATTACAGGGGCCATGGAGCATTGTGAATACATAGGACATAGAGCATTGTGATGAGAGGTGTCATGGAGCATTGTGATGAAAGTGGTCATGGATCATTTTGATGACAACTGACCTGGAACATTGTGATGACACGGTTCATGGAGCACTGTGATGACAAGGGCAATGGCGAATTGTGATGACAGGTGTCATGGGGAAATGTGATGACAGTGGTCATCTAGAATTGTCATGAAAGGTATCATGGAGCACTGTGATGACAAGGGCTATGGAGCATTGTGATGACATAGGCCATGGAACATTGTGATGACACGGGCATGGAGCATTGTGATGATAGGGATCATGGAACATTGTGATGACAACGGCATGGAGCATTGTGATGACATTGGGTCATTGAGCATTGTGATGACCAGGGTCATGGAGCATTGTGTTGACACAGGCATGGAGCATTGTGATGAGAAGAGAACTGGAGCATTGTGATGACAAGTGCATGGAGCATTGTGATTATAGGGGCCAAGGAGCACCGTGCTGACAAGGGCATGGTGTATTGTGATGAAAAGGGCATGGAGAATTGTGATGACATGGACAGGGAACATTGTGATCACAGAGGTCATGGAAAATTGTGATGACAAGTGTCATGGAACATTGTGCTGACAGGGATCATGGAGCATTGTGATGAGAAAGGTTTTCGAACATTGTGATGACAGGTGTCATGGGGCATTGTGATGACAGTGGTCATGGAGCAGTGTGATGAAAGGTGTCATGGAGCGCTGTGATTTCAGGGGCGTGGAGCATTGTGATGAGCAAAGGCAATGGAGCATTGAGATGATAGGGGCAATGGAGCCTTGTGATGAAAACTATCCTGGAACCTTGTGATGACACGGTTCATGGAGCATTGTGTTGGCATGGGCCATGGCGAATTGTGATGACAGGTGTCATGGGGCATTGGGATGACAGGGCCTATGGAGCATTGCAGTGAATGTGGTCATGGAGCATTCTGATGAAAAGCACCATGGAGCATTGGGATGACAGGGGCCATGGAGCATTGCAGTGAATGTGGTCATAGAGCATTGTGATGAAAAGCACCATGGAGCATTGTGATGACAAGGGCCATAGAGCATGGTGATGACACTAGTCATGGAGCATTGTGATGACAAGGGAATGGAGCATTGTGATAACATGAGATCTGGAGCATAGTGATGACAAGTGTCATGGAACATTGTGATGAAAGTGATCATGGAGCAATGTGATTACATGGGCCATGGAGCAATGTGAATACATAGGCCATGGAGCATTGTGATGACAGGGGTCATGGAACATTGTGATGAAAGTGGTCATGGATCATTGTGATGACAAGGTAACTGGAACATTGTGATGACATGGTTCAGGGAGCATTGTGATGACAAGGGCCATGACGAATTGTGATGACAGATGTCAGGTGGCATTCTGAGGATAGTGGTCCTCTAGAATTGTGATGAAATGTATCAAGGTGCACTGTGTTGACAGGGGCTATGGAGCATTGTGATGACAAGTGTCAAGGAGGATTGTGGTGACACGGGGATGGAGCATTATGTTGACAAGAGTTCTGGAGCATTGTGATGACTAGTGCATGAAGCATTGTGATTACAGGGGCCATGGAGCATTGTGATGACAAGGGTCATGGAGCATTGTGATGACAGGGGGCATGGAACATTGTGATGAAAATGGTCCTGGAGCATTGTGATGACAGCGGTCACGGAGAATTGTGATGACAGTAATTATGCAGCATTGTGATGACTAGGGTCATGGAACCTTGTGATGAGAGGGGTCAGTGAACATTGTGACGACAATGTTCATGAAGCATTGTGATGACAAGGGCTTGGAGCATTGTGATGAAATGGGTCATCGAGAATTGTGATGTCAGGGGTCATGGAGCTTTGCATTGACATGGGTATGGAGCATTGTAATGAGAAGAGATCTGGAGCATTGTAATGACAAGGGCATGGAGCATTTTGAGTACAGGTGCCAAGGAGCATTGTGCTGACAAGTGCATGGTGCATTGTGATGAGAAGTGGTATGGACCATTGTGATGAAAATGTTACTAGAGCATTGTGAAGAAAGCGGTCATGGATCATTGTGATGACAGGGTTCATGGAGCTTTGTGATGACAAGGGCCATGGAGCATGGTGATGACAGGGGTCATGGGGCATTGTGAAGACAGGTGGCATTGGGAATTGTGATGAAAGGTTCATGGAGCACTCTGATGAAAGTTTTCCTGGAGCATTGTGATGAAAAGAACCATGGATTATTGTGATGACAAGTGACATGGAGCATAGTGATGACAACTGTCATGGAATATTTTGCTGACAGGAATCATGGAGCATTGTGATGAGTGGGGCCATGGAGCATTGTGATGAAAGACGTCATGGGGCATTGTTATGACAGCGGTCATGGAGCATTGTGATGAAAGGGATCATGGAGCAATGTGATTACACGGGCTATGGAGCATTGTGAATACATAGGACATAGAGCATTGTGATGAGAGGTGTCATGGAGCATTGTGATGAAAGTGGTCATGGATCATTTTGATGACAAGTGACCTGGAACATTGTGATGACACGGTTCATGGAGCACTGTCATGACAAGGGCAATGGCGAATTGTGATGTCAGGTGTCACGGGGAAATGTGATGACAGTGGTCATCTAGAATTGTCATGAAAGGTATCATGGAGCACTGTGATGACAAGGGCTATGGAGCATTGTGGTGACATAGGCCATGGAACGTTGTGATGACAAGGGCATGGAGCATATTGATTACAGGGGCCAAGGAGCATTTTGATTACAGTGGCCAAGGAGCATTGTGCTGACAAGGCAATGTGCATTGTGATGACAAGTGGCATGGAGCATTGTGATGAAAGTTGTAATTGACCATTGTGATTACATGTGTCCTGGAAACTTGTGATGACACTGTTCAAGGAGCATTGTGTAGACAAGGGCCATGGCGAATTGTGATATAAGGTGTCATGGGGCATTTTGATGAGAGTGGTCATCTAGCATTGTGATGAAAGGTATCATGGAGCACTGTGATGACAGGGGCCATGTAGCATTCTGATGACAATGGCCATGGAGCATTGTGATGACACGGGCATGAGACATTATGATGACAAGAGGTCTGGAGCATTGTGATGACCATGGCATGGAGCATTGTGATGACAAGGGCCATCCAGCATTTTCATGACTGTTGTCATGGAGCATTGAAATGACAAAGGCCATGGAGCATTGTGATGACAGGGGTCATGGGCATTGTGATGAGAGGGTGAATGGAGCATTGTGATGAAAATTGTCCTGGAGCATTGTGATGACATCGGTCATGGAGAACAGTGATGACAGGGATCATGCAACATTGTGATGACAATGGCATGGAGCATTGTGATGACATGGGTCATCGAGCATTGTGATGACCAGGGTCATGGAGCATTGTGTTGACACAGGCATGGAGCATTGTGATGAGAAGGGAACTGGAGCATTGTGATGACAAGGGCATGGGGCATTGTGATTATAGGGGCCAAGGTGCACTGTGCTGAAAAGGGCATGGTGTATTGTGATGAAAAGGGCATGGAGAATTGTGATTACATGGACAGGGAACATTGTGATCACAGAGGTCATGGAAGATTGTGATGACAAGTGTCATGGAACATTGTGTTGACAGGGATCATGGAGCATTGTGATGAGAAAGGTTTTTGAGCATTGTGATGACAGGTGTCATGGGGCATTGTGATGACAGTGGTCATGGAGCAGTGTGATGAAAGGTGTCATGGAGTGCTGTGATTACAGGGGCCATGGAGCATTGTGATGAGCAAAGGCAATGGAGCATTGAGATGACAGGGGCAATGGAGCCTTGTGATGACAACTGTCCTGGAACCTTGTGATGACACGGTTCAGGGAGCATTGTGATGACAAGGGTCATGGCGAATTGTGATGACAGATGTCAGGTGGCATTGTGATGATAGTGGTCATCTAGAATTGTGATGAAATGTATCATGGAACACTGTGATGACAGGGGCCATGGAGCATTGTGATGACAAGTGTCAAGGAGCATTGTGGTGACACGGGGATGGAGCCTTATGTTGACAAGACTTCTGGAGCATTGTGATGACTAGTGCATGAAGCATTGTGATTACAGGGGCCATGGAGCCTTGTGATGACAAGGGTCATCGACCATTGTGATGACAGGGGTCATGGAGCATTGTGATGACAAGGAACATGGCGAATTGTGATGACAGGGTTCATGGGGCATTGTGATGACAGGGGGCATGGAACATTGTGATGAAAATGGTCCTGGAGCATTGTGAAGACAGCGGTTTCGGAGAATTGTGATGACAGTAATTCTGCAGCATTGTGATGACTAGGGTCATGGATCATTGTGATGACAGGGGTCAGTGAACTTTGTGACGACAAGGTTCATGAAGCATTGTGATGAAAGGGGTCAGTGAACATTGTGACGACAATGTTCATGAAGCATTGTGATGACAAGGGCTTGGAGCATTGTGATGAAATGGGTCATCGAGAATTGTGATGACAGGGGTCATGGAGCATTGTGTTGACATGGGTATGGAGCACTGTAATGAGAAGAGATGTGGAGCATTGTAATGACAAGGGCATGGAGCATTTTGAGTAGAGGGGCCAAGGAGCATTGTGCTGACAAGTGCATGGTGCATTGTGATGAGAAGTGGTATGGACCATTGTGATGAAAATGTTACTGGAGCATTGTGAAAAAAGCGGTCATGGATCATTGTGATGACAGGGTTCATGGAGCTTTGTGATGACAAGGGCCATGGAGCATGGTGATGACAGGGGTCATGGGGCATTGTGATGACAGGTGGCATTGGGAATTGTGATGAAAGGGTCATGGAGCACTCTGATGAAAGTTTTCCTGGAGCATTGTGATGAAAAGAACCATGGATTATTGTGATGACAAGTGCCATGGAACATTGTGATGACAAGTGTCATGGAATATTTTGCTGATAGGAATCATGGAGCATTGTGATGAGTGGGGCCATGGAGCATTGTGATGAAAGACTTCATGGGGCATTGTTATGACAGCAGTCATGGAGCATTGTGATGAAAGGGATCATGGAGCAATGTGATTACAGGGGCCATGGAGCATTGTGAATACATAGGACATAGAGCATTGTGATGAGAGGTGTCATGGAGCATTGTGATGAAAGTGGTCATGGATCATTTTGATGACAACTGACCTGGAACATTGTGATGACACGGTTCATGGAGCACTGTCATGACAAGGGCAATGGCGAATTGTGATGACAGGTGTCATGGGGAAATGTGATGACAGTGGTCATCTAGAATTGTCATGAAAGGTATCATGGAGCACTGTGATGACAAGGGCTATGGAGCATTGTGATGACATAGGCCATGGAACATTGTGATGACACGGGCATGGAGCATTGTGATGATAGGGATCATGGAACATTGTGATGACAACGGCATGGAGCATTGTGATGACATTGGGTCATTGAGCATTGTGATGACCAGGGTCATGGAGCATTGTGTTGACACAGGCATGGAGCATTGTGATGAGAAGAGAACTGGAGCATTGTGATGACAAGTGCATGGAGCATTGTGATTATAGGGGCCAAGGAGCACCGTGCTGACAAGGGCATGGTGTATTGTGATGAAAAGGGCATGGAGAATTGTGATGACATGGACAGGGAACATTGTGATCACAGAGGTCATGGAAAATTGTGATGACAAGTGTCATGGAACATTGTGCTGACAGGGATCATGGAGCATTGTGATGAGAAAGGTTTTCGAACATTGTGATGACAGGTGTCATGGGGCATTGTGATGACAGTGGTCATGGAGCATTGTGATGAAAGGTGTCATGGAGCGCTGTGATTTCAGGGGCGTGGAGCATTGTGATGAGCAAAGGCAATGGAGCATTGAGATGATAGGGGCAATGGAGCCTTGTGATGAAAACTATCCTGGAACCTTGTGATGACACGGTTCATGGAGCATTGTGTTGGCATGGGCCATGGCGAATTGTGATGACAGGTGTCATGGGGCATTGGGATGACAGGGCCTATGGAGCATTGCAGTGAATGTGGTCATGGAGCATTCTGATGAAAAGCACCATGGAGCATTGGGATGACAGGGGCCATGGAGCATTGCAGTGAATGTGGTCATAGAGCATTGTGATGAAAAGCACCATGGAGCATTGTGATGACAAGGGCCATAGAGCATGGTGATGACACTAGTCATGGAGCATTGTGATGACAAGGGAATGGAGCATTGTGATAACATGAGATCTGGAGCATAGTGATGACAAGTGTCATGGAACATTGTGATGAAAGTGATCATGGAGCAATGTGATTACATGGGCCATGGAGCAATGTGAATACATAGGCCATGGAGCATTGTGATGACAGGGGTCATGGAACATTGTGATGAAAGTGGTCATGGATCATTGTGATGACAAGGTAACTGGAACATTGTGATGACATGGTTCAGGGAGCATTGTGATGACAAGGGCCATGACGAATTGTGATGACAGATGTCAGGTGGCATTCTGAGGATAGTGGTCCTCTAGAATTGTGATGAAATGTATCAAGGTGCACTGTGTTGACAGGGGCTATGGAGCATTGTGATGACAAGTGTCAAGGAGGATTGTGGTGACACGGGGATGGAGCATTATGTTGACAAGAGTTCTGGAGCATTGTGATGACTAGTGCATGAAGCATTGTGATTACAGGGGCCATGGAGCATTGTGATGACAAGGGTCATGGAGCATTGTGATGACAGGGGGCATGGAACATTGTGATGAAAATGGTCCTGGAGCATTGTGATGACAGCGGTCACGGAGAATTCTGATGACAGTAATTTTGCAGCATTGTGATGACTAGGGTCATGGAACCTTGTGATGAGAGGGGTCAGTGAACATTGTGACGACAATGTTCATGAAGCATTGTGATGACAAGGGCTTGGAGCATTGTGATGAAATGGGTCATCGAGAATTGTGATGTCAGGGGTCATGGAGCTTTGCATTGACATGGGTATGGAGCATTGTAATGAGAAGAGATCTGGAGCATTGTAATGACAAGGGCATGGAGCATTTTGAGTACAGGTGCCAAGGAGCATTGTGCTGACAAGTGCATGGTGCATTGTGATGAGAAGTGGTATGGACCATTGTGATGAAAATGTTACTAGAGCATTGTGAAGAAAGCGGTCATGGATCATTGTGATGACAGGGTTCATGGAGCTTTGTGATGACAAGGGCCATGGAGCATGGTGATGACAGGGGTCATGGGGCATTGTGAAGACAGGTGGCATTGGGAATTGTGATGAAAGGTTCATGGAGCACTCTGATGAAAGTTTTCCTGGAGCATTGTGATGAAAAGAACCATGGATTATTGTGATGACAAGTGACATGGAGCATAGTGATGACAACTGTCATGGAATATTTTGCTGACAGGAATCATGGAGCATTGTGATGAGTGGGGCCATGGAGCATTGTGATGAAAGACGTCATGGGGCATTGTTATGACAGCGGTCATGGAGCATTGTGATGAAAGGGATCATGGAGCAATGTGATTACAGGGGCTATGGAGCATTGTGAATACATAGGACATAGAGCATTGTGATGAGAGGTGTCATGGAGCATTGTGATGAAAGTGGTCATGGATCATTTTGATGACAAGTGACCTGGAACATTGTGATGACACGGTTCATGGAGCACTGTCATGACAAGGGCAATGGCGAATTGTGATGTCAGGTGTCACGGGGAAATGTGATGACAGTGGTCATCTAGAATTGTCATGAAAGGTATCATGGAGCACTGTGATGACAAGGGCTATGGAGCATTGTGATGACATAGGCCATGGAACGTTGTGATGACAAGGGCATGGAGCATATTGATTACAGGGGCCAAGGAGCATTTTGATTACAGTGGCCAAGGAGCATTGTGCTGACAAGGCAATGTGCATTGTGATGACAAGTGGCATGGAGCATTGTGATGAAAGTTGTAATTGACCATTGTGATTACATGTGTCCTGGAAACTTGTGATGACACAGTTCAAGGAGCATTGTGTAGACAAGGGCCATGGCGAATTGTGATATAAGGTGTCATGGGGCATTTTGATGAGAGTGGTCATCTAGCATTGTGATGTAAGGTATCATGGAGCACTGTGATGACAGGGGCCATGTAGCATTCTGATGACAATGGCCATGGAGCATTGTGATGACACGGGCATGAGACATTATGATGACAAGAGGTCTGGAGCATTGTGATGACCATGGCATGGAGCATTGTGATGACAAGGGCCATCCAGCATTTTCATGACAGTTGTCATGGAGCATTGAAATGACAAAGGCCATGGAGCATTGTGATGACAGGGGTCATGGGCATTGTGATGAGAGGGTGAATGGAGCATTGTGATGAAAATTGTCCTGGAGCATTGTGATGACATCGGTCATGGAGAACAGTGATGACAGGGATCATGAAACATTGTGATGACAATGGCATGGAGCATTGTGATGACATGGGTCATCGAGCATTGTGATGACCAGGGTCATGGAGCATTGTGTTGACACAGGCATGGAGCATTGTGATGAGAAGGGAACTGGAGCATTGTGATGACAAGGGCATGGGGCATTGTGATTATAGGGGCCAAGGTGCACTGTGCTGAAAAGGGCATGGTGTATTGTGATGAAAAGGGCATGGAGAATTGTGATTACATGGACAGGGAACATTGTGATCACAGAGGTCATGGAAGATTGTGATGACAAGTGTCATGGAACATTGTGCTGACAGAGATCATGGAGCATTGTGATGAGAAAGGTTTTTGAGCATTGTGATGACAGGTGTCATGGGGCATTGTGATGACAGTGGTCATGGAGCAGTGTGATGAAAGGTGTCATGGAGTGCTGTGATTACAGGGGCCATGGAGCATTGTGATGAGCAAAGGCAATGGAGCATTGAGATGACAGGGGCAATGGAGCCTTGTGATGACAACTGTCCTGGAACCTTGTGATGACACGGTTCAGGGAGCATTGTGATGACAAGGGTCATGGTGAATTGTGATGACAGATGTCAGGTGGCATTGTGATGATAGTGGTCATCTAGAATTGTGATGAAATGTATCATGGAACACTGTGATGACAGGGGCCATGGAGCATTGTGATGACAAGTGTCAAGGAGCATTGTGGTGACACGGGGATGGAGCCTTATGTTGACAAGACTTCTGGAGCATTGTGATGACTAGTGCATGAAGCATTGTGATTACAGGGGCCATGGAGCCTTGTGATGACAAGGGTCATCGACCATTGTGATGACAGGGGTCATGGAGCATTGTGATGACAAGGAACATGGCGAATTGTGATGACAGGGTTCATGGGGCATTGTGATGACAGGGGGCATGGAACATTGTGATGAAAATGGTCCTGGAGCATTGTGAAGACAGCGGTTTCGGAGAATTGTGATGACAGTAATTCTGCAGCATTGTGATGACTAGGGTCATGGATCATTGTGATGACAGGGGTCAGTGAACTTTGTGACGACAAGGTTCATGAAGCATTGTGATGAAAGGGGTCAGTGAACATTGTGACGACAATGTTCATGAAGCATTGTGATGACAAGGGCTTGGAGCATTGTGATGAAATGGGTCATCGAGAATTGTGATGACAGGGGTCATGGAGCATTGTGTTGACATGGGTATGGAGCACTGTAATGAGAAGAGATGTGGAGCATTGTAATGACAAGGGCATGGAGCATTTTGAGTAGAGGGGCCAAGGAGCATTGTGCTGACAAGTGCATGGTGCATTGTGATGAGAAGTGGTATGGACCATTGTGATGAAAATGTTACTGGAGCATTGTGAAAAAAGCGGTCATGGATCATTGTGATGACAGGGTTCATGGAGCTTTGTGATGACAAGGGCCATGGAGCATGGTGATGACAGGGGTCATGGGGCATTGTGATGACAGGTGGCATTGGGAATTGTGATGAAAGGGTCATGGAGCACTCTGATGAAAGTTTTCCTGGAGCATTGTGATGAAAAGAACCATGGATTATTGTGATGACAAGTGCCATGGAACATTGTGATGACAAGTGTCATGGAATATTTTGCTGATAGGAATCATGGAGCATTGTGATGAGTGGGGCCATGGAGCATTGTGATGAAAGACTTCATGGGGCATTGTTATGACAGCAGTCATGGAGCATTGTGATGAAAGGGATCATGGAGCAATGTGATTACAGGGGCCATGGAGCATTGTGAATACATAGGACATAGAGCATTGTGATGAGAGGTGTCATGGAGCATTGTGATGAAAGTGGTCATGGATCATTTTGATGACAACTGACCTGGAACATTGTGATGACACGGTTCATGGAGCACTGTGATGACAAGGGCAATGGCGAATTGTGATGACAGGTGTCATGGGGAAATGTGATGACAGTGGTCATCTAGAATTGTCATGAAAGGTATCATGGAGCACTGTGATGACAAGGGCTATGGAGCATTGTGATGACATAGGCCATGGAACATTGTGATGACACGGGCATGGAGCATTGTGATGATAGGGATCATGGAACATTGTGATGACAACGGCATGGAGCATTGTGATGACATTGGGTCATTGAGCATTGTGATGACCAGGGTCATGGAGCATTGTGTTGACACAGGCATGGAGCATTGTGATGAGAAGAGAACTGGAGCATTGTGATGACAAGTGCATGGAGCATTGTGATTATAGGGGCCAAGGAGCACCGTACTGACAAGGGCATGGTGTATTGTGATGAAAAGGGCATGGAGAATTGTGATGACATGGACAGGGAACATTGTGATCACAGAGGTCATGGAAAATTGTGATGACAAGTGTCATGGAACATTGTGCTGACAGGGATCATGGAGCATTGTGATGAGAAAGGTTTTCGAACATTGTGATGACAGGTGTCATGGGGCATTGTGATGACAGTGGTCATGGAGCAGTGTGATGAAAGGTGTCATGGAGCGCTGTGATTTCAGGGGCGTGGAGCATTGTGATGAGCAAAGGCAATGGAGCATTGAGATGATAGGGGCAATGGAGCCTTGTGATGAAAACTATCCTGGAACCTTGTGATGACACGGTTCATGGAGCATTGTGTTGGCATGGGCCATGGCGAATTGTGATGACAGGTGTCATGGGGCATTGGGATGACAGGGCCTATGGAGCATTGCAGTGAATGTGGTCATGGAGCATTCTGATGAAAAGCACCATGGAGCATTGGGATGACAGGGGCCATGGAGCATTGCAGTGAATGTGGTCATAGAGCATTGTGATGAAAAGCACCATGGAGCATTGTGATGACAAGGGCCATAGAGCATGGTGATGACACTAGTCATGGAGCATTGTGATGACAAGGGAATGGAGCATTGTGATAACATGAGATCTGGAGCATAGTGATGACAAGTGTCATGGAACATTGTGATGAAAGTGATCATGGAGCAATGTGATTACATGGGCCATGGAGCAATGTGAATACATAGGCCATGGAGCATTGTGATGACAGGGGTCATGGAACATTGTGATGAAAGTGGTCATGGATCATTGTGATGACAAGGTAACTGGAACATTGTGATGACATGGTTCAGGGAGCATTGTGATGACAAGGGCCATGACGAATTGTGATGACAGATGTCAGGTGGCATTCTGAGGATAGTGGTCCTCTAGAATTGTGATGAAATGTATCAAGGTGCACTGTGTTGACAGGGGCTATGGAGCATTGTGATGACAAGTGTCAAGGAGGATTGTGGTGACACGGGGATGGAGCATTATGTTGACAAGAGTTCTGGAGCATTGTGATGACTAGTGCATGAAGCATTGTGATTACAGGGGCCATGGAGCATTGTGATGACAAGGGTCATGGAGCATTGTGATGACAGGGGGCATGGAACATTGTGATGAAAATGGTCCTGGAGCATTGTGATGACAGCGGTCACGGAGAATTGTGATGACAGTAATTATGCAGCATTGTGATGACTAGGGTCATGGAACCTTGTGATGAGAGGGGTCAGTGAACATTGTGACGACAATGTTCATGAAGCATTGTGATGACAAGGGCTTGGAGCATTGTGATGAAATGGGTCATCGAGAATTGTGATGTCAGGGGTCATGGAGCTTTGCATTGACATGGGTATGGAGCATTGTAATGAGAAGAGATCTGGAGCATTGTAATGACAAGGGCATGGAGCATTTTGAGTACAGGTGCCAAGGAGCATTGTGCTGACAAGTGCATGGTGCATTGTGATGAGAAGTGGTATGGACCATTGTGATGAAAATGTTACTAGAGCATTGTGAAGAAAGCGGTCATGGATCATTGTGATGACAGGGTTCATGGAGCTTTGTGATGACAAGGGCCATGGAGCATGGTGATGACAGGGGTCATGGGGCATTGTGAAGACAGGTGGCATTGGGAATTGTGATGAAAGGTTCATGGAGCACTCTGATGAAAGTTTTCCTGGAGCATTGTGATGAAAAGAACCATGGATTATTGTGATGACAAGTGACATGGAGCATAGTGATGACAACTGTCATGGAATATTTTGCTGACAGGAATCATGGAGCATTGTGATGAGTGGGGCCATGGAGCATTGTGATGAAAGACGTCATGGGGCATTGTTATGACAGCGGTCATGGAGCATTGTGATGAAAGGGATCATGGAGCAATGTGATTACACGGGCTATGGAGCATTGTGAATACATAGGACATATAGCATTGTGATGAGAGGTGTCATGGAGCATTGTGATGAAAGTGGTCATGGATCATTTTGATGACAAGTGACCTGGAACATTGTGATGACACGGTTCATGGAGCACTGTCATGACAAGGGCAATGGCGAATTGTGATGTCAGGTGTCACGGGGAAATGTGATGACAGTGGTCATCTAGAATTGTCATGAAAGGTATCATGGAGCACTGTGATGACAAGGGCTATGGAGCATTGTGATGACATAGGCCATGGAACGTTGTGATGACAAGGGCATGGAGCATATTGATTACAGGGGCCAAGGAGCATTTTGATTACAGTGGCCAAGGAGCATTGTGCTGACAAGGCAATGTGCATTGTGATGACAAGTGGCATGGAGCATTGTGATGAAAGTTGTAATTGACCATTGTGATTACATGTGTCCTGGAAACTTGTGATGACACAGTTCAAGGAGCATTGTGTAGACAAGGGCCATGGTGAATTGTGATATAAGGTGTCATGGGGCATTTTGATGAGAGTGGTCATCTAGCATTGTGATGAAAGGTATCATGGAGCACTGTGATGACAGGGGCCATGTAGCATTCTGATGACAATGGCCATGGAGCATTGTGATGACACGGGCATGAGACATTATGATGACAAGAGGTCTGGAGCATTGTGATGACCATGGCATGGAGCATTGTGATGACAAGGGCCATCCAGCATTTTCATGACAGTTGTCATGGAGCATTGAAATGACAAAGGCCATGGAGCATTGTGATGACAGGGGTCATGGGCATTGTGATGAGAGGGTGAATGGAGCATTGTGATGAAAATTGTCCTGGAGCATTGTGATGACATCGGTCATGGAGAACAGTGATGACAGGGATCATGCAACATTGTGATGACAACGGCATGGAGCATTGTGATGACATGGGTCATCGAGCATTGTGATGACCAGGGTCATGGAGCATTGTGTTGACACAGGCATGGAGCATTGTGATGAGAAGGGAACTGGAGCATTGTGATGACAAGGGCATGGAGCATTGTGATTATAGGGGCCAAGGTGCACTGTGCTGAAAAGGGCATGGTGTATTGTGCTGAAAAGGGCATGGAGAATTGTGATTACATGGACAGGGAACATTGTGATCACAGAGGTCATGGAAGATTGTGATGACAAGTGTCATGGAACATTGTGCTGACAGGGATCATGGAGCATTGTGATGAGAAAGGTTTTTGAGCATTGTGATGACAGGTGTCATGGGGCATTGTGATGACAGTGGTCATGGAGCAGTGTGATGAAAGGTGTCATGGAGTGCTGTGATTACAGGGGCCATGGAGCATTGTGATGAGCAAAGGCAATGGAGCATTGAGATGACAGGGGCAATGGAGCCTTGTGATGACAACTGTCCTGGAACCTTGTGATGACACGGTTCAGGGAGCATTGTGATGACAAGGGTCATGGCGAATTGTGATGACAGATGTCAGGTGGCATTGTGATGATAGTGGTCATCTAGAACTGTGATGAAATGTATCATGGAACACTGTGATGACAGGGGCCATGGAGCATTGTGATGACAAGTGTCAAGGAGCATTGTGGTGACACGGGGATGGAGCCTTATGTTGACAAGACTTCTGGAGCATTGTGATGACTAGTGCATGAAGCATTGTGATTACAGGGGCCATGGAGCCTTGTGATGACAAGGGTCATCGACCATTGTGATGACAGGGGTCATGGAGCATTGTGATGACAAGGAACATGGCGAATTGTGATGACAGGATACATGGGGCATTGTGATGACAGGGGGCATGGAACATTGTGATGAAAGTGGTCCTGGAGCATTGTGAAGACAGCGGTTTCGGAGAATTGTGATGACAGTAATTCTGCAGCATTGTGATGACTAGGGTCATGGATCATTGTGATGGCAGGGGTCAGTGAACTTTGTGACCACAAGTTTCATGAAGCATTGTGATGAAAGGGGTCAGTGAACATTGTGACGACAATGTTCATGAAGCAAGGTGATGACAAGGGCTTGGAGCATTGTGATGAAATGGGTCATCGAGAATTGTGATGACAGGGGTCATGGAGCATTGTGTTGACATGGGTATGGAGCACTGTAATGAGAAGAGATGTGGAGCATTGTAATGACAAGGGCATGGAGCATTTTGAGTAGAGGGTCCAAGGAGCATTGTGCTGACAAGTGCATGGTGCATTGTGATGAGAATTGGTATGGACCATTGTGATGAAAATGTTACTGGAGCATTGTGAAAAAAGCGGTCATGGATCATTGTGATGACAGGGTTCATGGAGCTTTGTGATGACAAGGGCCATGGAGCATGGTGATGACAGGGGTCATGGGGCATTGTGATGACACGTGGCATTGGGAATTGTGATGAAAGGGTCATGGAGCACTCTGATGAAAGTTTTCCTGGAGCATTGTGATGAAAAGAACCATGGATTATTGTGATGACAAGTGCCATGGAACATTGTGATGACAAGTGTCATGGAATATTTTGCTGATAGGAATCATGGAGCATTGTGATGAGTGGGGCCATGGAGCATTGTGATGAAAGACTTCATGGGGCATTGTTATGACAGCAGTCATGGAGCATTGTGATGAAAGGGATCATGGAGCAATGTGATTACAGGGGCCATGGAGCATTGTGAATACATAGGACATAGAGCATTGTGATGAGAGGTGTCATGGAGCATTGTGATGAAAGTGGTCATGGATCATTTTGATGACAACTGACCTGGAACATTGTGATGACACGGTTCATGGAGCACTGTGATGACAAGGGCAATGGCGAATTGTGATGACAGGTGTCATGGGGAAATGTGATGACAGTGGTCATCTAGAATTGTCATGAAAGGTATCATGGAGCACTGTGATGACAAGGGCTATGGAGCATTGTGATGACATAGGCCATGGAACATTGTGATGACACGGGCATGGAGCATTGTGATGATAGGGATCATGGAACATTGTGATGACAACGGCATGGAGCATTGTGATGACATTGGGTCATTGAGCATTGTGATGACCAGGGTCATGGAGCATTGTGTTGACACAGGCATGGAGCATTGTGATGAGAAGAGAACTGGAGCATTGTGATGACAAGTGCATGGAGCATTGTGATTATAGGGGCCAAGGAGCACCGTGCTGACAAGGGCATGGTGTATTGTGATGAAAAGGGCATGGAGAATTGTGATGACATGGACAGGGAACATTGTGATCACAGAGGTCATGGAAAATTGTGATGACAAGTGTCATGGAACATTGTGCTGACAGGGATCATGGAGCATTGTGATGAGAAAGGTTTTCGAACATTGTGATGACAGGTGTCATGGGGCATTGTGATGACAGTGGTCATGGAGCAGTGTGATGAAAGGTGTCATGGAGCGCTGTGATTTCAGGGGCGTGGAGCATTGTGATGAGCAAAGGCAATGGAGCATTGAGATGATAGGGGCAATGGAGCCTTGTGATGAAAACTATCCTGGAACCTTGTGATGACACGGTTCATGGAGCATTGTGTTGGCATGGGCCATGGCGAATTGTGATGACAGGTGTCATGGGGCATTGGGATGACAGGGCCTATGGAGCATTGCAGTGAATGTGGTCATGGAGCATTCTGATGAAAAGCACCATGGAGCATTGGGATGACAGGGGCCATGGAGCATTGCAGTGAATGTGGTCATAGAGCATTGTGATGAAAAGCACCATGGAGCATTGTGATGACAAGGGCCATAGAGCATGGTGATGACACTAGTCATGGAGCATTGTGATGACAAGGGAATGGAGCATTGTGATAACATGAGATCTGGAGCATAGTGATGACAAGTGTCATGGAACATTGTGATGAAAGTGATCATGGAGCAATGTGATTACATGGGCCATGGAGCAATGTGAATACATAGGCCATGGAGCATTGTGATGACAGGGGTCATGGAACATTGTGATGAAAGTGGTCATGGATCATTGTGATGACAAGGTAACTGGAACATTGTGATGACATGGTTCAGGGAGCATTGTGATGACAAGGGCCATGACGAATTGTGATGACAGATGTCAGGTGGCATTCTGAGGATAGTGGTCCTCTAGAATTGTGATGAAATGTATCAAGGTGCACTGTGTTGACAGGGGCTATGGAGCATTGTGATGACAAGTGTCAAGGAGGATTGTGGTGACACGGGGATGGAGCATTATGTTGACAAGAGTTCTGGAGCATTGTGATGACTAGTGCATGAAGCATTGTGATTACAGGGGCCATGGAGCATTGTGATGACAAGGGTCATGGAGCATTGTGATGACAGGGGGCATGGAACATTGTGATGAAAATGGTCCTGGAGCATTGTGATGACAGCGGTCACGGAGAATTGTGATGACAGTAATTATGCAGCATTGTGATGACTAGGGTCATGGAACCTTGTGATGAGAGGGGTCAGTGAACATTGTGACGACAATGTTCATGAAGCATTGTGATGACAAGGGCTTGGAGCATTGTGATGAAATGGGTCATCGAGAATTGTGATGTCAGGGGTCATGGAGCTTTGCATTGACATGGGTATGGAGCATTGTAATGAGAAGAGATCTGGAGCATTGTAATGACAAGGGCATGGAGCATTTTGAGTACAGGTGCCAAGGAGCATTGTGCTGACAAGTGCATGGTGCATTGTGATGAGAAGTGGTATGGACCATTGTGATGAAAATGTTACTAGAGCATTGTGAAGAAAGCGGTCATGGATCATTGTGATGACAGGGTTCATGGAGCTTTGTGATGACAAGGGCCATGGAGCATGGTGATGACAGGGGTCATGGGGCATTGTGAAGACAGGTGGCATTGGGAATTGTGATGAAAGGTTCATGGAGCACTCTGATGAAAGTTTTCCTGGAGCATTGTGATGAAAAGAACCATGGATTATTGTGATGACAAGTGACATGGAGCATAGTGATGACAACTGTCATGGAATATTTTGCTGACAGGAATCATGGAGCATTGTGATGAGTGGGGCCATGGAGCATTGTGATGAAAGACGTCATGGGGCATTGTTATGACAGCGGTCATGGAGCATTGTGATGAAAGGGATCATGGAGCAATGTGATTACACGGGCTATGGAGCATTGTGAATACATAGGACATATAGCATTGTGATGAGAGGTGTCATGGAGCATTGTGATGAAAGTGGTCATGGATCATTTTGATGACAAGTGACCTGGAACATTGTGATGACACGGTTCATGGAGCACTGTCATGACAAGGGCAATGGCGAATTGTGATGTCAGGTGTCACGGGGAAATGTGATGACAGTGGTCATCTAGAATTGTCATGAAAGGTATCATGGAGCACTGTGATGACAAGGGCTATGGAGCATTGTGATGACATAGGCCATGGAACGTTGTGATGACAAGGGCATGGAGCATATTGATTACAGGGGCCAAGGAGCATTTTGATTACAGTGGCCAAGGAGCATTGTGCTGACAAGGCAATGTGCATTGTGATGACAAGTGGCATGGAGCATTGTGATGAAAGTTGTAATTGACCATTGTGATTACATGTGTCCTGGAAACTTGTGATGACACAGTTCAAGGAGCATTGTGTAGACAAGGGCCATGGCGAATTGTGATATAAGGTGTCATGGGGCATTTTGATGAGAGTGGTCATCTAGCATTGTGATGAAAGGTATCATGGAGCACTGTGATGACAGGGGCCATGTAGCATTCTGATGACAATGGCCATGGAGCATTGTGATGACACGGGCATGAGACATTATGATGACAAGAGGTCTGGAGCATTGTGATGACCATGGCATGGAGCATTGTGATGACAAGGGCCATCCAGCATTTTCATGACAGTTGTCATGGAGCATTGAAATGACAAAGGCCATGGAGCATTGTGATGACAGGGGTCATGGGCATTGTGATGAGAGGGTGAATGGAGCATTGTGATGAAAATTGTCCTGGAGCATTGTGATGACATCGGTCATGGAGAACAGTGATGACAGGGATCATGCAACATTGTGATGACAACGGCATGGAGCATTGTGATGACATGGGTCATCGAGCATTGTGATGACCAGGGTCATGGAGCATTGTGTTGACACAGGCATGGAGCATTGTGATGAGAAGGGAACTGGAGCATTGTGATGACAAGGGCATGGAGCATTGTGATTATAGGGGCCAAGGTGCACTGTGCTGAAAAGGGCATGGTGTATTGTGCTGAAAAGGGCATGGAGAATTGTGATTACATGGACAGGGAACATTGTGATCACAGAGGTCATGGAAGATTGTGATGACAAGTGTCATGGAACATTGTGCTGACAGGGATCATGGAGCATTGTGATGAGAAAGGTTTTTGAGCATTGTGATGACAGGTGTCATGGGGCATTGTGATGACAGTGGTCATGGAGCAGTGTGATGAAAGGTGTCATGGAGTGCTGTGATTACAGGGGCCATGGAGCATTGTGATGAGCAAAGGCAATGGAGCATTGAGATGACAGGGGCAATGGAGCCTTGTGATGACAACTGTCCTGGAACCTTGTGATGACACGGTTCAGGGAGCATTGTGATGACAAGGGTCATGGCGAATTGTGATGACAGATGTCAGGTGGCATTGTGATGATAGTGGTCATCTAGAACTGTGATGAAATGTATCATGGAACACTGTGATGACAGGGGCCATGGAGCATTGTGATGACAAGTGTCAAGGAGCATTGTGGTGACACGGGGATGGAGCCTTATGTTGACAAGACTTCTGGAGCATTGTGATGACTAGTGCATGAAGCATTGTGATTACAGGGGCCATGGAGCCTTGTGATGACAAGGGTCATCGACCATTGTGATGACAGGGGTCATGGAGCATTGTGATGACAAGGAACATGGCGAATTGTGATGACAGGATACATGGGGCATTGTGATGACAGGGGGCATGGAACATTGTGATGAAAGTGGTCCTGGAGCATTGTGAAGACAGCGGTTTCGGAGAATTGTGATGACAGTAATTCTGCAGCATTGTGATGACTAGGGTCATGGATCATTGTGATGGCAGGGGTCAGTGAACTTTGTGACCACAAGTTTCATGAAGCATTGTGATGAAAGGGGTCAGTGAACATTGTGACGACAATGTTCATGAAGCATTGTGATGACAAGGGCTTGGAGCATTGTGATGAAATGGGTCATCGAGAATTGTGATGACAGGGGTCATGGAGCATTGTGTTGACATGGGTATGGAGCACTGTAATGAGAAGAGATGTGGAGCATTGTAATGACAAGGGCATGGAGCATTTTGAGTAGAGGGTCCAAGGAGCATTGTGCTGACAAGTGCATGGTGCATTGTGATGAGAAGTGGTATGGACCATTGTGATGAAAATGTTACTGGAGCATTGTGAAAAAAGCGGTCATGGATCATTGTGATGACAGGGTTCATGGAGCTTTGTGATGACAAGGGCCATGGAGCATGGTGATGACAGGGGTCATGGGGCATTGTGATGACAGGTGGCATTGGGAATTGTGATGAAAGGGTCATGGAGCACTCTGATGAAAGTTTTCCTGGAGCATTGTGATGAAAAGAACCATGGATTATTGTGATGACAAGTGCCATGGAACATTGTGATGACAAGTGTCATGGAATATTTTGCTGATAGGAATCATGGAGCATTGTGATGAGTAGGGCCATGGAGCATTGTGATGAAAGACTTCATGGGGCATTGTTATGACAGCAGTCATGGAGCATTGTGATGAAAGGGATCATGGAGCAATGTGATTACAGGGGCCATGGAGCATTGTGAATACATAGGACATATAGCATTGTGATGAGAGGTGTCATGGAGCATTGTGATGAAAGTGGTCATGGATCATTTTGATGACAAGTGACCTGGAACATTGTGATGACACGGTTCATGGAGCACTGTCATGACAAGGGCAATGGCGAATTGTGATGTCAGGTGTCACGGGGAAATGTGATGACAGTGGTCATCTAGAATTGTCATGAAAGGTATCATGGAGCACTGTGATGACAAGGGCTATGGAGCATTGTGATGACATAGGCCATGGAACGTTGTGATGACAAGGGCATGGAGCATATTGATTACAGGGGCCAAGGAGCATTTTGATTACAGTGGCCAAGGAGCATTGTGCTGACAAGGCAATGTGCATTGTGATGACAAGTGGCATGGAGCATTGTGATGAAAGTTGTAATTGACCATTGTGATTACATGTGTCCTGGAAACTTGTGATGACACAGTTCAAGGAGCATTGTGTAGACAAGGGCCATGGCGAATTGTGATATAAGGTGTCATGGGGCATTTTGATGAGAGTGGTCATCTAGCATTGTGATGTAAGGTATCATGGAGCACTGTGATGACAGGGGCCATGTAGCATTCTGATGACAATGGCCATGGAGCATTGTGATGACACGGGCATGAGACATTATGATGACAAGAGGTCTGGAGCATTGTGATGACCATGGCATGGAGCATTGTGATGACAAGGGCCATCCAGCATTTTCATGACAGTTGTCATGGAGCATTGAAATGACAAAGGCCATGGAGCATTGTGATGACAGGGGTCATGGGCATTGTGATGAGAGGGTGAATGGAGCATTGTGATGAAAATTGTCCTGGAGCATTGTGATGACATCGGTCATGGAGAACAGTGATGACAGGGATCATGCAACATTGTGATGACAATGGCATGGAGCATTGTGATGACATGGGTCATCGAGCATTGTGATGACCAGGGTCATGGAGCATTGTGTTGACACAGGCATGGAGCATTGTGATGAGAAGGGAACTGGAGCATTGTGAATACAAGGGCATGGGGCATTGTGATTATAGGGGCCAAGGTGCACTGTGCTGAAAAGGGCATGGTGTATTGTGATGAAAAGGGCATGGAGAATTGTGATTACATGGACAGGGAACATTGTGATCACAGAGGTCATGGAAGATTGTGATGACAAGTGTCATGGAACATTGTGCTGACAGAGATCATGGAGCATTGTGATGAGAAAGGTTTTTGAGCATTGTGATGACAGGTGTCATGGGGCATTGTGATGACAGTGGTCATGGAGCAGTGTGATGAAAGGTGTCATGGAGTGCTGTGATTACAGGGGCCATGGAGCATTGTGATGAGCAAAGGCAATGGAGCATTGAGATGACAGGGGCAATGGAGCCTTGTGATGACAACTGTCCTGGAACCTTGTGATGACACGGTTCAGGGAGCATTGTGATGACAAGGGTCATGGTGAATTGTGATGACAGATGTCAGGTGGCATTGTGATGATAGTGGTCATCTAGAATTGTGATGAAATGTATCATGGAACACTGTGATGACAGGGGCCATGGAGCATTGTGATGACAAGTGTCAAGGAGCATTGTGGTGACACGGGAATGGAGCCTTATGTTGACAAGACTTCTGGAGCATTGTGATGACTAGTGCATGAAGCATTGTGATTACAGGGGCCATGGAGCCTTGTGATGACAAGGGTCATCGACCATTGTGATGACAGGGGTCATGGAGCATTGTGATGACAAGGAACATGGCGAATTGTGATGACAGGGTTCATGGGGCATTGTGATGACAGGGGGCATGGAACATTGTGATGAAAATGGTCCTGGAGCATTGTGAAGACAGCGGTTTCGGAGAATTGTGATGACAGTAATTCTGCAGCATTGTGATGACTAGGGTCATGGATCATTGTGATGACAGGGGTCAGTGAACTTTGTGACGACAAGGTTCATGAAGCATTGTGATGAAAGGGGTCAGTGAACATTGTGACGACAATGTTCATGAAGCATTGTGATGACAAGGGCTTGGAGCATTGTGATGAAATGGGTCATCGAGAATTGTGATGACAGGGGTCATGGAGCATTGTGTTGACATGGGTATGGAGCACTGTAATGAGAAGAGATGTGGAGCATTGTAATGACAAGGGCATGGAGCATTTTGAGTACAGGTGCCAAGAAGCATTGTGCTGACAAGTGCATGGTGCATTGTGATGAGAAGTGGTATGGACCATTGTGATGAAAATGTTACTGGAGCATTGTGAAAAAAGCGGTCATGGATCATTGTGATGACAGGGTTCATGGAGCTTTGTGATGACAAGGGCCATGGAGCATGGTGATGACAGGGGTCATGGGGCATTGTGATGACAGGTGGCATTGGGAATTGTGATGAAAGGGTCATGGAGCACTCTGATGAAAGTTTTCCTGGAGCATTGTGATGAAAAGAACCATGGATTATTGTGATGACAAGTGCCATGGAACATTGTGATGACAAGTGTCATGGAATATTTTGCTGATAGGAATCATGGAGCATTGTGATGAGTGGGGCCATGGAGCATTGTGATGAAAGACTTCATGGGGCATTGTTATGACAGCAGTCATGGAGCATTGTGATGAAAGGGATCATGGAGCAATGTGATTACAGGGGCCATGGAGCATTGTGAATACATAGGACATAGAGCATTGTGATGAGAGGTGTCATGGAGCATTGTGATGAAAGTGGTCATGGATCATTTTGATGACAACTGACCTGGAACATTGTGATGACACGGTTCATGGAGCACTGTGATGACAAGGGCAATGGCGAATTGTGATGACAGGTGTCATGGGGAAATGTGATGACAGTGGTCATCTAGAATTGTCATGAAAGGTATCATGGAGCACTGTGATGACAAGGGCTATGGAGCATTGTGATGACATAGGCCATGGAACATTGTGATGACACGGGCATGGAGCATTGTGATGATAGGGATCATGGAACATTGTGATGACAACGGCATGGAGCATTGTGATGACATTGGGTCATTGAGCATTGTGATGACCAGGGTCATGGAGCATTGTGTTGACACAGGCATGGAGCATTGTGATGAGAAGAGAACTGGAGCATTGTGATGACAAGTGCATGGAGCATTGTGATTATAGGGGCCAAGGAGCACCGTGCTGACAAGGGCATGGTGTATTGTGATGAAAAGGGCATGGAGAATTGTGATGACATGGACAGGGAACATTGTGATCACAGAGGTCATGGAAAATTGTGATGACAAGTGTCATGGAACATTGTGCTGACAGGGATCATGGAGCATTGTGATGAGAAAGGTTTTCGAACATTGTGATGACAGGTGTCATGGGGCATTGTGATGACAGTGGTCATGGAGCAGTGTGATGAAAGGTGTCATGGAGCGCTGTGATTTCAGGGGCGTGGAGCATTGTGATGAGCAAAGGCAATGGAGCATTGAGATGATAGGGGCAATGGAGCCTTGTGATGAAAACTATCCTGGAACCTTGTGATGACACGGTTCATGGAGCATTGTGTTGGCATGGGCCATGGCGAATTGTGATGACAGGTGTCATGGGGCATTGGGATGACAGGGCCTATGGAGCATTGCAGTGAATGTGGTCATGGAGCATTCTGATGAAAAGCACCATGGAGCATTGGGATGACAGGGGCCATGGAGCATTGCAGTGAATGTGGTCATAGAGCATTGTGATGAAAAGCACCATGGAGCATTGTGATGACAAGGGCCATAGAGCATGGTGATGACACTAGTCATGGAGCATTGTGATGACAAGGGAATGGAGCATTGTGATAACATGAGATCTGGAGCATAGTGATGACAAGTGTCATGGAACATTGTGATGAAAGTGATCATGGAGCAATGTGATTACATGGGCCATGGAGCAATGTGAATACATAGGCCATGGAGCATTGTGATGACAGGGGTCATGGAACATTGTGATGAAAGTGGTCATGGATCATTGTGATGACAAGGTAACTGGAACATTGTGATGACATGGTTCAGGGAGCATTGTGATGACAAGGGCCATGACGAATTGTGATGACAGATGTCAGGTGGCATTCTGAGGATAGTGGTCCTCTAGAATTGTGATGAAATGTATCAAGGTGCACTGTGTTGACAGGGGCTATGGAGCATTGTGATGACAAGTGTCAAGGAGGATTGTGGTGACACGGGGATGGAGCATTATGTTGACAAGAGTTCTGGAGCATTGTGATGACTAGTGCATGAAGCATTGTGATTACAGGGGCCATGGAGCATTGTGATGACAAGGGTCATGGAGCATTGTGATGACAGGGGGCATGGAACATTGTGATGAAAATGGTCCTGGAGCATTGTGATGACAGCGGTCACGGAGAATTGTGATGACAGTAATTATGCAGCATTGTGATGACTAGGGTCATGGAACCTTGTGATGAGAGGGGTCAGTGAACATTGTGACGACAATGTTCATGAAGCATTGTGATGACAAGGGCTTGGAGCATTGTGATGAAATGGGTCATCGAGAATTGTGATGTCAGGGGTCATGGAGCTTTGCATTGACATGGGTATGGAGCATTGTAATGAGAAGAGATCTGGAGCATTGTAATGACAAGGGCATGGAGCATTTTGAGTACAGGTGCCAAGGAGCATTGTGCTGACAAGTGCATGGTGCATTGTGATGAGAAGTGGTATGGACCATTGTGATGAAAATGTTACTAGAGCATTGTGAAGAAAGCGGTCATGGATCATTGTGATGACAGGGTTCATGGAGCTTTGTGATGACAAGGGCCATGGAGCATGGTGATGACAGGGGTCATGGGGCATTGTGAAGACAGGTGGCATTGGGAATTGTGATGAAAGGTTCATGGAGCACTCTGATGAAAGTTTTCCTGGAGCATTGTGATGAAAAGAACCATGGATTATTGTGATGACAAGTGACATGGAGCATAGTGATGACAACTGTCATGGAATATTTTGCTGACAGGAATCATGGAGCATTGTGATGAGTGGGGCCATGGAGCATTGTGATGAAAGACGTCATGGGGCATTGTTATGACAGCGGTCATGGAGCATTGTGATGAAAGGGATCATGGAGCAATGTGATTACACGGGCTATGGAGCATTGTGAATACATAGGACATATAGCATTGTGATGAGAGGTGTCATGGAGCATTGTGATGAAAGTGGTCATGGATCATTTTGATGACAAGTGACCTGGAACATTGTGATGACACGGTTCATGGAGCACTGTCATGACAAGGGCAATGGCGAATTGTGATGTCAGGTGTCACGGGGAAATGTGATGACAGTGGTCATCTAGAATTGTCATGAAAGGTATCATGGAGCACTGTGATGACAAGGGCTATGGAGCATTGTGATGACATAGGCCATGGAACGTTGTGATGACAAGGGCATGGAGCATATTGATTACAGGGGCCAAGGAGCATTTTGATTACAGTGGCCAAGGAGCATTGTGCTGACAAGGCAATGTGCATTGTGATGACAAGTGGCATGGAGCATTGTGATGAAAGTTGTAATTGACCATTGTGATTACATGTGTCCTGGAAACTTGTGATGACACAGTTCAAGGAGCATTGTGTAGACAAGGGCCATGGCGAATTGTGATATAAGGTGTCATGGGGCATTTTGATGAGAGTGGTCATCTAGCATTGTGATGAAAGGTATCATGGAGCACTGTGATGACAGGGGCCATGTAGCATTCTGATGACAATGGCCATGGAGCATTGTGATGACACGGGCATGAGACATTATGATGACAAGAGGTCTGGAGCATTGTGATGACCATGGCATGGAGCATTGTGATGACAAGGGCCATCCAGCATTTTCATGACAGTTGTCATGGAGCATTGAAATGACAAAGGCCATGGAGCATTGTGATGACAGGGGTCATGGGCATTGTGATGAGAGGGTGAATGGAGCATTGTGATGAAAATTGTCCTGGAGCATTGTGATGACATCGGTCATGGAGAACAGTGATGACAGGGATCATGCAACATTGTGATGACAACGGCATGGAGCATTGTGATGACATGGGTCATCGAGCATTGTGATGACCAGGGTCATGGAGCATTGTGTTGACACAGGCATGGAGCATTGTGATGAGAAGGGAACTGGAGCATTGTGATGACAAGGGCATGGAGCATTGTGATTATAGGGGCCAAGGTGCACTGTGCTGAAAAGGGCATGGTGTATTGTGCTGAAAAGGGCATGGAGAATTGTGATTACATGGACAGGGAACATTGTGATCACAGAGGTCATGGAAGATTGTGATGACAAGTGTCATGGAACATTGTGCTGACAGGGATCATGGAGCATTGTGATGAGAAAGGTTTTTGAGCATTGTGATGACAGGTGTCATGGGGCATTGTGATGACAGTGGTCATGGAGCAGTGTGATGAAAGGTGTCATGGAGTGCTGTGATTACAGGGGCCATGGAGCATTGTGATGAGCAAAGGCAATGGAGCATTGAGATGACAGGGGCAATGGAGCCTTGTGATGACAACTGTCCTGGAACCTTGTGATGACACGGTTCAGGGAGCATTGTGATGACAAGGGTCATGGCGAATTGTGATGACAGATGTCAGGTGGCATTGTGATGATAGTGGTCATCTAGAACTGTGATGAAATGTATCATGGAACACTGTGATGACAGGGGCCATGGAGCATTGTGATGACAAGTGTCAAGGAGCATTGTGGTGACACGGGGATGGAGCCTTATGTTGACAAGACTTCTGGAGCATTGTGATGACTAGTGCATGAAGCATTGTGATTACAGGGGCCATGGAGCCTTGTGATGACAAGGGTCATCGACCATTGTGATGACAGGGGTCATGGAGCATTGTGATGACAAGGAACATGGCGAATTGTGATGACAGGATACATGGGGCATTGTGATGACAGGGGGCATGGAACATTGTGATGAAAGTGGTCCTGGAGCATTGTGAAGACAGCGGTTTCGGAGAATTGTGATGACAGTAATTCTGCAGCATTGTGATGACTAGGGTCATGGATCATTGTGATGGCAGGGGTCAGTGAACTTTGTGACCACAAGTTTCATGAAGCATTGTGATGAAAGGGGTCAGTGAACATTGTGACGACAATGTTCATGAAGCAAGGTGATGACAAGGGCTTGGAGCATTGTGATGAAATGGGTCATCGAGAATTGTGATGACAGGGGTCATGGAGCATTGTGTTGACATGGGTATGGAGCACTGTAATGAGAAGAGATGTGGAGCATTGTAATGACAAGGGCATGGAGCATTTTGAGTAGAGGGTCCAAGGAGCATTGTGCTGACAAGTGCATGGTGCATTGTGATGAGAATTGGTATGGACCATTGTGATGAAAATGTTACTGGAGCATTGTGAAAAAAGCGGTCATGGATCATTGTGATGACAGGGTTCATGGAGCTTTGTGATGACAAGGGCCATGGAGCATGGTGATGACAGGGGTCATGGGGCATTGTGATGACAGGTGGCATTGGGAATTGTGATGAAAGGGTCATGGAGCACTCTGATGAAAGTTTTCCTGGAGCATTGTGATGAAAAGAACCATGGATTATTGTGATGACAAGTGCCATGGAACATTGTGATGACAAGTGTCATGGAATATTTTGCTGATAGGAATCATGGAGCATTGTGATGAGTGGGGCCATGGAGCATTGTGATGAAAGACTTCATGGGGCATTGTTATGACAGCAGTCATGGAGCATTGTGATGAAAGGGATCATGGAGCAATGTGATTACAGGGGCCATGGAGCATTGTGAATACATAGGACATAGAGCATTGTGATGAGAGGTGTCATGGAGCATTGTGATGAAAGTGGTCATGGATCATTTTGATGACAACTGACCTGGAACATTGTGATGACACGGTTCATGGAGCACTGTGATGACAAGGGCAATGGCGAATTGTGATGACAGGTGTCATGGGGAAATGTGATGACAGTGGTCATCTAGAATTGTCATGAAAGGTATCATGGAGCACTGTGATGACAAGGGCTATGGAGCATTGTGATGACATAGGCCATGGAACATTGTGATGACACGGGCATGGAGCATTGTGATGATAGGGATCATGGAACATTGTGATGACAACGGCATGGAGCATTGTGATGACATTGGGTCATTGAGCATTGTGATGACCAGGGTCATGGAGCATTGTGTTGACACAGGCATGGAGCATTGTGATGAGAAGAGAACTGGAGCATTGTGATGACAAGTGCATGGAGCATTGTGATTATAGGGGCCAAGGAGCACCGTGCTGACAAGGGCATGGTGTATTGTGATGAAAAGGGCATGGAGAATTGTGATGACATGGACAGGGAACATTGTGATCACAGAGGTCATGGAAAATTGTGATGACAAGTGTCATGGAACATTGTGCTGACAGGAATCATGGAGCATTGTGATGAGAAAGGTTTTCGAACATTGTGATGACAGGTGTCATGGGGCATTGTGATGACAGTGGTCATGGAGCAGTGTGATGAAAGGTGTCATGGAGCGCTGTGATTTCAGGGGCGTGGAGCATTGTGATGAGCAAAGGCAATGGAGCATTGAGATGATAGGGGCAATGGAGCCTTGTGATGAAAACTATCCTGGAACCTTGTGATGACACGGTTCATGGAGCATTGTGTTGGCATGGGCCATGGCGAATTGTGATGACAGGTGTCATGGGGCATTGGGATGACAGGGCCTATGGAGCATTGCAGTGAATGTGGTCATGGAGCATTCTGATGAAAAGCACCATGGAGCATTGGGATGACAGGGGCCATGGAGCATTGCAGTGAATGTGGTCATAGAGCATTGTGATGAAAAGCACCATGGAGCATTGTGATGACAAGGGCCATAGAGCATGGTGATGACACTAGTCATGGAGCATTGTGATGACAAGGGAATGGAGCATTGTGATAACATGAGATCTGGAGCATAGTGATGACAAGTGTCATGGAACATTGTGATGAAAGTGATCATGGAGCAATGTGATTACATGGGCCATGGAGCAATGTGAATACATAGGCCATGGAGCATTGTGATGACAGGGGTCATGGAACATTGTGATGAAAGTGGTCATGGATCATTGTGATGACAAGGTAACTGGAACATTGTGATGACATGGTTCAGGGAGCATTGTGATGACAAGGGCCATGACGAATTGTGATGACAGATGTCAGGTGGCATTCTGAGGATAGTGGTCCTCTAGAATTGTGATGAAATGTATCAAGGTGCACTGTGTTGACAGGGGCTATGGAGCATTGTGATGACAAGTGTCAAGGAGGATTGTGGTGACACGGGGATGGAGCATTATGTTGACAAGAGTTCTGGAGCATTGTGATGACTAGTGCATGAAGCATTGTGATTACAGGGGCCATGGAGCATTGTGATGACAAGGGTCATGGAGCATTGTGATGACAGGGGGCATGGAACATTGTGATGAAAATGGTCCTGGAGCATTGTGATGACAGCAGTCACGGAGAATTGTGATGACAGTAATTATGCAGCATTGTGATGACTAGGGTCATGGAACCTTGTGATGAGAGGGGTCAGTGAACATTGTGACGACAATGTTCATGAAGCATTGTGATGACAAGGGCTTGGAGCATTGTGATGAAATGGGTCATCGAGAATTGTGATGTCAGGGGTCATGGAGCTTTGCATTGACATGGGTATGGAGCATTGTAATGAGAAGAGATCTGGAGCATTGTAATGACAAGGGCATGGAGCATTTTGAGTACAGGTGCCAAGGAGCATTGTGCTGACAAGTGCATGGTGCATTGTGATGAGAAGTGGTATGGACCATTGTGATGAAAATGTTACTAGAGCATTGTGAAGAAAGCGGTCATGGATCATTGTGATGACAGGGTTCATGGAGCTTTGTGATGACAAGGGCCATGGAGCATGGTGATGACAGGGGTCATGGGGCATTGTGAAGACAGGTGGCATTGGGAATTGTGATGAAAGGTTCATGGAGCACTCTGATGAAAGTTTTCCTGGAGCATTGTGATGAAAAGAACCATGGATTATTGTGATGACAAGTGACATGGAGCATAGTGATGACAACTGTCATGGAATATTTTGCTGACAGGAATCATGGAGCATTGTGATGAGTGGGGCCATGGAGCATTGTGATGAAAGACGTCATGGGGCATTGTTATGACAGCGGTCATGGAGCATTGTGATGAAAGGGATCATGGAGCAATGTGATTACACGGGCTATGGAGCATTGTGAATACATAGGACATATAGCATTGTGATGAGAGGTGTCATGGAGCATTGTGATGAAAGTGGTCATGGATCATTTTGATGACAAGTGACCTGGAACATTGTGATGACACGGTTCATGGAGCACTGTCATGACAAGGGCAATGGCGAATTGTGATGTCAGGTGTCACGGGGAAATGTGATGACAGTGGTCATCTAGAATTGTCATGAAAGGTATCATGGAGCACTGTGATGACAAGGGCTATGGAGCATTGTGATGACATAGGCCATGGAACGTTGTGATGACAAGGGCATGGAGCATATTGATTACAGGGGCCAAGGAGCATTTTGATTACAGTGGCCAAGGAGCATTGTGCTGACAAGGCAATGTGCATTGTGATGACAAGTGGCATGGAGCATTGTGATGAAAGTTGTAATTGACCATTGTGATTACATGTGTCCTGGAAACTTGTGATGACACAGTTCAAGGAGCATTGTGTAGACAAGGGCCATGGCGAATTGTGATATAAGGTGTCATGGGGCATTTTGATGAGAGTGGTCATCTAGCATTGTGATGAAAGGTATCATGGAGCACTGTGATGACAGGGGCCATGTAGCATTCTGATGACAATGGCCATGGAGCATTGTGATGACACGGGCATGAGACATTATGATGACAAGAGGTCTGGAGCATTGTGATGACCATGGCATGGAGCATTGTGATGACAAGGGCCATCCAGCATTTTCATGACAGTTGTCATGGAGCATTGAAATGACAAAGGCCATGGAGCATTGTGATGACAGGGGTCATGGGCATTGTGATGAGAGGGTGAATGGAGCATTGTGATGAAAATTGTCCTGGAGCATTGTGATGACATCGGTCATGGAGAACAGTGATGACAGGGATCATGCAACATTGTGATGACAACGGCATGGAGCATTGTGATGACATGGGTCATCGAGCATTGTGATGACCAGGGTCATGGAGCATTGTGTTGACACAGGCATGGAGCATTGTGATGAGAAGGGAACTGGAGCATTGTGATGACAAGGGCATGGAGCATTGTGATTATAGGGGCCAAGGTGCACTGTGCTGAAAAGGGCATGGTGTATTGTGCTGAAAAGGGCATGGAGAATTGTGATTACATGGACAGGGAACATTGTGATCACAGAGGTCATGGAAGATTGTGATGACAAGTGTCATGGAACATTGTGCTGACAGGGATCATGGAGCATTGTGATGAGAAAGGTTTTTGAGCATTGTGATGACAGGTGTCATGGGGCATTGTGATGACAGTGGTCATGGAGCAGTGTGATGAAAGGTGTCATGGAGTGCTGTGATTACAGGGGCCATGGAGCATTGTGATGAGCAAAGGCAATGGAGCATTGAGATGACAGGGGCAATGGAGCCTTGTGATGACAACTATCCTGGAACCTTGTGATGACACGGTTCAGGGAGCATTGTGATGACAAGGGTCATGGCGAATTGTGATGACAGATGTCAGGTGGCATTTTGATGATAGTGGTCATCTAGAACTGTGATGAAATGTATCATGGAACACTGTGATGACAGGGGCCATGGAGCATTGTGATGACAAGTGTCAAGGAGCATTGTGGTGACACGGGGATGGAGCCTTATGTTGACAAGACTTCTGGAGCATTGTGATGACTAGTGCATGAAGCATTGTGATTACAGGGGCCATGGAGCCTTGTGATGACAAGGGTCATCGACCATTGTGATGACAGGGGTCATGGAGCATTGTGATGACAAGGAACATGGCGAATTGTGATGACAGGATACATGGGGCATTGTGATGACAGGGGGCATGGAACATTGTGATGAAAGTGGTCCTGGAGCATTGTGAAGACAGCGGTTTCGGAGAATTGTGATGACAGTAATTCTGCAGCATTGTGATGACTAGGGTCATGGATCATTGTGATGGCAGGGGTCAGTGAACTTTGTGACCACAAGTTTCATGAAGCATTGTGATGAAAGGGGTCAGTGAACATTGTGACGACAATGTTCATGAAGCATTGTGATGACAAGGGCTTGGAGCATTGTGATGAAATGGGTCATCGAGAATTGTGATGACAGGGGTCATGGAGCATTGTGTTGACATGGGTATGGAGCACTGTAATGAGAAGAGATGTGGAGCATTGTAATGACAAGGGCATGGAGCATTTTGAGTAGAGGGTCCAAGGAGCATTGTGCTGACAAGTGCATGGTGCATTGTGATGAGAATTGGTATGGACCATTGTGATGAAAATGTTACTGGAGCATTGTGAAAAAAGCGGTCATGGATCATTGTGATGACAGGGTTCATGGAGCTTTGTGATGACAAGGGCCATGGAGCATGGTGATGACAGGGGTCATGGGGCATTGTGATGACAGGTGGCATTGGGAATTGTGATGAAAGGGTCATGGAGCACTCTGATGAAAGTTTTCCTGGAGCATTGTGATGAAAAGAACCATGGATTATTGTGATGACAAGTGCCATGGAACATTGTGATGACAAGTGTCATGGAATATTTTGCTGATAGGAATCATGGAGCATTGTGATGAGTGGGGCCATGGAGCATTGTGATGAAAGACTTCATGGGGCATTGTTATGACAGCAGTCATGGAGCATTGTGATGAAAGGGATCATGGAGCAATGTGATTACAGGGGCCATGGAGCATTGTGAATACATAGGACATAGAGCATTGTGATGAGAGGTGTCATGGAGCATTGTGATGAAAGTGGTCATGGATCATTTTGATGACAACTGACCTGGAACATTGTGATGACACGGTTCATGGAGCACTGTGATGACAAGGGCAATGGCGAATTGTGATGACAGGTGTCATGGGGAAATGTGATGACAGTGGTCATCTAGAATTGTCATGAAAGGTATCATGGAGCACTGTGATGACAAGGGCTATGGAGCATTGTGATGACATAGGCCATGGAACATTGTGATGACACGGGCATGGAGCATTGTGATGATAGGGATCATGGAACATTGTGATGACAACGGCATGGAGCATTGTGATGACATTGGGTCATTGAGCATTGTGATGACCAGGGTCATGGAGCATTGTGTTGACACAGGCATGGAGCATTGTGATGAGAAGAGAACTGGAGCATTGTGATGACAAGTGCATGGAGCATTGTGATTATAGGGGCCAAGGAGCACCGTGCTGACAAGGGCATGGTGTATTGTGATGAAAAGGGCATGGAGAATTGTGATGACATGGACAGGGAACATTGTGATCACAGAGGTCATGGAAAATTGTGATGACAAGTGTCATGGAACATTGTGCTGACAGGGATCATGGAGCATTGTGATGAGAAAGGTTTTCGAACATTGTGATGACAGGTGTCATGGGGCATTGTGATGACAGTGGTCATGGAGCAGTGTGATGAAAGGTGTCATGGAGCGCTGTGATTTCAGGGGCGTGGAGCATTGTGATGAGCAAAGGCAATGGAGCATTGAGATGATAGGGGCAATGGAGCCTTGTGATGAAAACTATCCTGGAACCTTGTGATGACACGGTTCATGGAGCATTGTGTTGGCATGGGCCATGGCGAATTGTGATGACAGGTGTCATGGGGCATTGGGATGACAGGGCCCATGGAGCATTGCAGTGAATGTGGTCATGGAGCATTCTGATGAAAAGCACCATGGAGCATTGGGATGACAGGGGCCATGGAGCATTGCAGTGAATGTGGTCATAGAGCATTGTGATGAAAAGCACCATGGAGCATTGTGATGACAAGGGCCATAGAGCATGGTGATGACACTAGTCATGGAGCATTGTGATGACAAGGGAATGGAGCATTGTGATAACATGAGATCTGGAGCATAGTGATGACAAGTGTCATGGAACATTGTGATGAAAGTGATCATGGAGCAATGTGATTACATGGGCCATGGAGCAATGTGAATACATAGGCCATGGAGCATTGTGATGACAGGGGTCATGGAACATTGTGATGAAAGTGGTCATGGATCATTGTGATGACAAGGTAACTGGAACATTGTGATGACATGGTTCAGGGAGCATTGTGATGACAAGGGCCATGACGAATTGTGATGACAGATGTCAGGTGGCATTCTGAGGATAGTGGTCCTCTAGAATTGTGATGAAATGTATCAAGGTGCACTGTGTTGACAGGGGCTATGGAGCATTGTGATGACAAGTGTCAAGGAGGATTGTGGTGACACGGGGATGGAGCATTATGTTGACAAGAGTTCTGGAGCATTGTGATGACTAGTGCATGAAGCATTGTGATTACAGGGGCCATGGAGCATTGTGATGACAAGGGTCATGGAGCATTGTGATGACAGGGGGCATGGAACATTGTGATGAAAATGGTCCTGGAGCATTGTGATGACAGCGGTCACGGAGAATTGTGATGACAGTAATTATGCAGCATTGTGATGACTAGGGTCATGGAACCTTGTGATGAGAGGGGTCAGTGAACATTGTGACGACAATGTTCATGAAGCATTGTGATGACAAGGGCTTGGAGCATTGTGATGAAATGGGTCATCGAGAATTGTGATGTCAGGGGTCATGGAGCTTTGCATTGACATGGGTATGGAGCATTGTAATGAGAAGAGGTCTGGAGCATTGTAATGACAAGGGCATGGAGCATTTTGAGTACAGGTGCCAAGGAGCATTGTGCTGACAAGTGCATGGTGCATTGTGATGAGAAGTTGTATGGACCATTGTGATGAAAATGTTACTAGAGCATTGTGAAGAAAGCGGTCATGGATCATTGTGATGACAGGGTTCATGGAGCTTTGTGATGACAAGGGCCATGGAGCATGGTGATGACAGGGGTCATGGGGCATTGTGAAGACAGGTGGCATTGGGAATTGTGATGAAAGGTTCATGGAGCACTCTGATGAAAGTTTTCCTGGAGCATTGTGATGAAAAGAACCATGGATTATTGTGATGACAAGTGACATGGAGCATAGTGATGACAACTGTCATGGAATATTTTGCTGACAGGAATCATGGAGCATTGTGATGAGTGGGGCCATGGAGCATTGTGATGAAAGACGTCATGGGGCATTGTTATGACAGCGGTCATGGAGCATTGTGATGAAAGGGATCATGGAGCAATGTGATTACAGGGGCCATGGAGCATTGTGAATACATAGGACATAGATCATTGTGATGAGAGGTGTCATGGAGCATTGTGATGAAAGTGGTCATGGATCATTTTGATGACAACTGACCTGGAACATTGTGATGACACGGTTCATGGAGCACTGTGATGACAAGGGCAATGGCGAATTGTGATGACAGGTGTCATGGGGAAATGTGATGACAGTGGTCATCTAGAATTGTCATGAAAGGTATCATGGAGCACTGTGATGACAAGTGCTATGGAGCATTGTGATGACATAGGCCATGGAACATTGTGATGACACGGGCATGGAGCATTGTGATGATAGGGATCATGGAACATTGTGATGACAACGGCATGGAGCATTGTGATGACATTGGGTCATTGAGCATTGTGATGACCAGGGTCATGGAGCATTGTGTTGACACAGGCATGGAGCATTGTGATGAGAAGAGAACTGGAGCATTGTGATGACAAGTGCATGGAGCATTGTGATTATAGGGGCCAAGGAGCACCGTGCTGACAAGGGCATGGTGTATTGTGATGAAAAGGGCATGGAGAATTGTGATGACATGGACAGGGAACATTGTGATCACAGAGGTCATGGAAAATTGTGATGACAAGTGTCATGGAACATTGTGCTGACAGGGATCATGGAGCATTGTGATGAGAAAGGTTTTCGAACATTGTGATGACAGGTGTCATGGGGCATTGTGATGACAGTGGTCATGGAGCAGTGTGATGAAAGGTGTCATGGAGCGCTGTGATTTCAGGGGCGTGGAGCATTGTGATGAGCAAAGGCAATGGAGCATTGAGATGATAGGGGCAATGGAGCCTTGTGATGAAAACTATCCTGGAACCTTGTGATGACACGGTTCATGGAGCATTGTGTTGGCATGGGCCATGGCGAATTGTGATGACAGGTGTCATGGGGCATTGGGATGACAGGGCCCATGGAGCATTGCAGTGAATGTGGTCATGGAGCATTCTGATGAAAAGCACCATGGAGCATTGGGATGACAGGGGGCATGGAGCATTGCAGTGAATGTGGTCATAGAGCATTGTGATGAAAAGCACCATGGAGCATTGTGATGACAAGGGCCATAGAGCATGGTGATGACACTAGTCATGGAGCATTGTGATGACAAGGGAATGGAGCATTGTGATAACATGAGATCTGGAGCATAGTGATGACAAGTGTCATGGAACATTGTGATGAAAGTGATCATGGAGCAATGTGATTACATGGGCCATGGAGCAATGTGAATACATAGGCCATGGAGCATTGTGATGACAGGGGTCATGGAACATTGTGATGAAAGTGGTCATGGATCATTGTGATGAGAAGTTAACTGGAACATTGTGATGACATGGTTCAGGGAGCATTGTGAAGACAAGGGCCATGACGAATTGTGATGACAGATGTCAGGTGGCATTCTGAGGATAGTGGTCCTCTAGAATTGTGATGAAATGTATCATGGAGCACTGTGTTGACAGGGGCTATGGAGCATTGTGATGACAAGTGTCAAGGAGGATTGTGGTGACACGGGGATGGAGCATTATGTTGACAAGAGTTCTGGAGCATTGTGATGACTAGTGCATGAAGCATTGTGATTACAGGGGCCATGGAGCATTGTGATGACAAGGGTCATGGAGCATTGTGATGACAGGGGGCATGGAACATTGTGATGAAAATGGTCCTGGAGCATTGTGATGACAGCGGTCACGGAGAATTGTGATGACAGTAATTATGCAGCATTGTGATGACTAGGGTCATGGAACCTTGTGATGAGAGGGGTCAGTGAACATTGTGACGACAATGTTCATGAAGCATTGTGATGACAAGGGCTTGGAGCATTGTGATGAAATGGGTCATCGAGAATTGTGATGTCAGGGGTCATGGAGCTTTGCATTGACATGGGTATGGAGCATTGTAATGAGAAGAGGTCTGGAGCATTGTAATGACAAGGGCATGGAGCATTTTGAGTACAGGTGCCAAGGAGCATTGTGCTGACAAGTGCATGGTGCATTGTGATGAGAAGTTGTATGGACCATTGTGATGAAAATGTTACTAGAGCATTGTGAAGAAAGCGGTCATGGATCATTGTGATGACAGGGTTCATGGAGCTTTGTGATGAAAAGGGCCATGGAGCATGGTGATGACAGGGGTCATGGGGCATTGTGAAGACAGGTGGCATTGGGAATTGTGATGAAAGGTTCATGGAGCACTCTGATGAAAGTTTTCCTGGAGCATTGTGATGAAAAGAACCATGGATTATTGTGATGACAAGTGACATGGAGCATAGTGATGACAACTGTCATGGAATATTTTGCTGACAGGAATCATGGAGCATTGTGATGAGTGGGGCCATGGAGCATTGTGATGAAAGACGTCATGGGGCATTGTTATGACAGCGGTCATGGAGCATTGTGATGAAAGGGATCATGGAGCAATGTGATTACAGGGGCCATGGAGCATTGTGAATACATAGGACATAGATCATTGTGATGAGAGGTGTCATGGAGCATTGTGATGAAAGTGGTCATGGATCATTTTGATGACAAGTGACCTGGAACATTGTGATGACACGGTTCATGGAGCACTGTGATGACAAGGGCAATGGCGAATTGTGATGACAGGTGTCATGGGGAAATGTGATGACAGTGGTCATCTAGAATTGTCATGAAAGGTATCATGGAGCACTGTGATGACAAGTGCTATGGAGCATTGTGATGACATAGGCCATGGAACATTGTGATGACACGGGCATGGAGCATTGTGATGATAGGGATCATGGAACATTGTGATGACAACGGCATGGAGCATTGTGATGACATTGGGTCATTGAGCATTGTGATGACCAGGGTCATGGAGCATTGTGTTGACACAGGCATGGAGCATTGTGATGAGAAGAGAACTGGAGCATTGTGATGACAAGTGCATGGAGCATTGTGATTATAGGGGCCAAGGAGCACCGTGCTGACAAGGGCATGGTGTATTGTGATGAAAAGGGCATGGAGAATTGTGATGACATGGACAGGGAACATTGTGATCACAGAGGTCATGGAAAATTGTGATGACAAGTGTCATGGAACATTGTGCTGACAGGGATCATGGAGCATTGTGATGAGAAAGGTTTTCGAACATTGTGATGACAGGTGTCATGGGGCATTGTGATGACAGTGGTCATGGAGCAGTGTGATGAAAGGTGTCATGGAGCGCTGTGATTTCAGGGGCGTGGAGCATTGTGATGAGCAAAGGCAATGGAGCATTGAGATGATAGGGGCAATGGAGCCTTGTGATGAAAACTATCCTGGAACCTTGTGATGACACGGTTCATGGAGCATTGTGTTGGCATGGGCCATGGCGAATTGTGATGACAGGTGTCATGGGGCATTGGGATGACAGGGCCCATGGAGCATTGCAGTGAATGTGGTCATGGAGCATTCTGATGAAAAGCACCATGGAGCATTGGGATGACAGGGGGCATGGAGCATTGCAGTGAATGTGGTCATAGAGCATTGTGATGAAAAGCACCATGGAGCATTGTGATGACAAGGGCCATAGAGCATGGTGATGACACTAGTCATGGAGCATTGTGATGACAAGGGAATGGAGCATTGTGATAACATGAGATCTGGAGCATAGTGATGACAAGTGTCATGGAACATTGTGATGAAAGTGATCATGGAGCAATGTGATTACATGGGCCATGGAGCAATGTGAATACATAGGCCATGGAGCATTGTGATGACAGGGGTCATGGAACATTGTGATGAAAGTGGTCATGGATCATTGTGATGAGAAGTTAACTGGAACATTGTGATGACATGGTTCAGGGAGCATTGTGAAGACAAGGGCCATGACGAATTGTGATGACAGATGTCAGGTGGCATTCTGAGGATAGTGGTCCTCTAGAATTGTGATGAAATGTATCATGGAGCACTGTGTTGACAGGGGCTATGGAGCATTGTGATGACAAGTGTCAAGGAGGATTGTGGTGACACGGGGATGGAGCATTATGTTGACAAGAGTTCTGGAGCATTGTGATGACTAGTGCATGAAGCATTGTGATTACAGGGGCCATGGAGCATTGTGATGACAAGGGTCATGGAGCATTGTGATGACAGGGGGCATGGAACATTCTGATGAAAATGGTCCTGGAACATTGTGATGACAGCGGTCACGGAGAATTGTGATGACAGTAATTATGCAGCATTGTGATGACTAGGGTCATGGAACCTTGTGATGAGAAGGGTCAGTGAACATTGTGACGACAAGGTTCATGAAGCATTGTGATGACAAGGGCTTGGAGCATTGTGATGAAATGTGTCATCGAGAATTGTGATGACAGGGGTCATGGAGCTTTGCATTGACATGGGTATGGAGCATTGTAATGAGAAGAGATCTGGAGCATTGTAATGACAAGGGCATGGAGCATTTTGAGTACAGCTGCCAAGGAGCATTGTGCTGACAAGTGCATGGTGCATTGTGATGAGAAGTTGTATGGACCATTGTGATGAAAATGTTACTGGAGCATTGTGAAAAAAGCGGTCATGGATCATTGTGATGACAGGGTTCATGGAGCTTTGTGATGACAAGGGCCATGGAGCATGGTGATGGCAGGGGTCATGGGGCATTGTGAAGACAGGTGGCATTGGGAATTGTGATGAAAGGTTCATGGAGCACTCTGATGAAAGTTTTCCTGGAGCATTGTGATGAAAAGAACCATGGATTATTGTGATGACAAGTGACATGGAGCATAGTGATGACAACTGTCATGGAATATTTTGCTGACAGGAATCATGGAGCATTGTGATGAGTGGGGCCATGGAGCATTGTGATGAAAGACGTCATGGGGCATTGTTATGACAGCGGTCATGGAGCATTGTGATGAAAGGGATCATGGAGCAATGTGATTACACGGGCTATGGAGCATTGTGAATACATAGGACATATAGCATTGTGATGAGAGGTGTCATGGAGCATTGTGATGAAAGTGGTCATGGATCATTTTGATGACAAGTGACCTGGAACATTGTGATGACACGGTTCATGGAGCACTGTCATGACAAGGGCAATGGCGAATTGTGATGTCAGGTGTCACGGGGAAATGTGATGACAGTGGTCATCTAGAATTGTCATGAAAGGTATCATGGAGCACTGTGATGACAAGGGCTATGGAGCATTGTGATGACATAGGCCATGGAACGTTGTGATGACAAGGGCATGGAGCATATTGATTACAGGGGCCAAGGAGCATTTTGATTACAGTGGCCAAGGAGCATTGTGCTGACAAGGCAATGTGCATTGTGATGACAAGTGGCATGGAGCATTGTGATGAAAGTTGTAATTGACCATTGTGATTACATGTGTCCTGGAAACTTGTGATGACACAGTTCAAGGAGCATTGTGTAGACAAGGGCCATGGCGAATTGTGATATAAGGTGTCATGGGGCATTTTGATGAGAGTGGTCATCTAGCATTGTGATGAAAGGTATCATGGAGCACTGTGATGACAGGGGCCATGTAGCATTCTGATGACAATGGCCATGGAGCATTGTGATGACACGGGCATGAGACATTATGATGACAAGAGGTCTGGAGCATTGTGATGACCATGGCATAGAGCATTGTGATGACAAGGGCCATCCAGCATTTTCATGACAGTTGTCATGGAGCATTGAAATGACAAAGGCCATGGAGCATTGTGATGACAGGGGTCATGGGCATTGTGATGAGAGGGTGAATGGAGCATTGTGATGAAAATTGTCCTGGAGCATTGTGATGACATCGGTCATGGAGAACAGTGATGACAGGGATCATGCAACATTGTGATGACAACGGCATGGAGCATTGTGATGACATGGGTCATCGAGCATTGTGATGACCAGGGTCATGGAGCATTGTGTTGACACAGGCATGGAGCATTGTGATGAGAAGGGAACTGGAGCATTGTGATGACAAGGGCATGGAGCATTGTGATTATAGGGGCCAAGGTGCACTGTGCTGAAAAGGGCATGGTGTATTGTGCTGAAAAGGGCATGGAGAATTGTGATTACATGGACAGGGAACATTGTGATCACAGAGGTCATGGAAGATTGTGATGACAAGTGTCATGGAACATTGTGCTGACAGGGATCATGGAGCATTGTGATGAGAAAGGTTTTTGAGCATTGTGATGACAGGTGTCATGGGGCATTGTGATGACAGTGGTCATGGAGCAGTGTGATGAAAGGTGTCATGGAGTGCTGTGATTACAGGGGCCATGGAGCATTGTGATGAGCAAAGGCAATGGAGCATTGAGATGACAGGGGCAATGGAGCCTTGTGATGACAACTGTCCTGGAACCTTGTGATGACACGGTTCAGGGAGCATTGTGATGACAAGGGTCATGGCGAATTGTGATGACAGATGTCAGGTGGCATTGTGATGATAGTGGTCATCTAGAACTGTGATGAAATGTATCATGGAACACTGTGATGACAGGGGCCATGGAGCATTGTGATGACAAGTGTCAAGGAGCATTGTGGTGACACGGGGATGGAGCCTTATGTTGACAAGACTTCTGGAGCATTGTGATGACTAGTGCATGAAGCATTGTGATTACAGGGGCCATGGAGCCTTGTGATGACAAGGGTCATCGACCATTGTGATGACAGGGGTCATGGAGCATTGTGATGACAAGGAACATGGCGAATTGTGATGACAGGATACATGGGGCATTGTGATGACAGGGGGCATGGAACATTGTGATGAAAGTGGTCCTGGAGCATTGTGAAGACAGCGGTTTCGGAGAATTGTGATGACAGTAATTCTGCAGCATTGTGATGACTAGGGTCATGGATCATTGTGATGGCAGGGGTCAGTGAACTTTGTGACCACAAGTTTCATGAAGCATTGTGATGAAAGGGGTCAGTGAACATTGTGACGACAATGTTCATGAAGCAAGGTGATGACAAGGGCTTGGAGCATTGTGATGAAATGGGTCATCGAGAATTGTGATGACAGGGGTCATGGAGCATTGTGTTGACATGGGTATGGAGCACTGTAATGAGAAGAGATGTGGAGCATTGTAATGACAAGGGCATGGAGCATTTTGAGTAGAGGGTCCAAGGAGCATTGTGCTGACAAGTGCATGGTGCATTGTGATGAGAATTGGTATGGACCATTGTGATGAAAATGTTACTGGAGCATTGTGAAAAAAGCGGTCATGGATCATTGTGATGACAGGGTTCATGGAGCTTTGTGATGACAAGGGCCATGGAGCATGGTGATGACAGGGGTCATGGGGCATTGTGATGACAGGTGGCATTGGGAATTGTGATGAAAGGGTCATGGAGCACTCTGATGAAAGTTTTCCTGGAGCATTGTGATGAAAAGAACCATGGATTATTGTGATGACAAGTGCCATGGAACATTGTGATGACAAGTGTCATGGAATATTTTGCTGATAGGAATCATGGAGCATTGTGATGAGTGGGGCCATGGAGCATTGTGATGAAAGACTTCATGGGGCATTGTTATGACAGCAGTCATGGAGCATTGTGATGAAAGGGATCATGGAGCAATGTGATTACAGGGGCCATGGAGCATTGTGAATACATAGGACATAGAGCATTGTGATGAGAGGTGTCATGGAGCATTGTGATGAAAGTGGTCATGGATCATTTTGATGACAACTGACCTGGAACATTGTGATGACACGGTTCATGGAGCACTGTGATGACAAGGGCAATGGCGAATTGTGATGACAGGTGTCATGGGGAAATGTGATGACAGTGGTCATCTAGAATTGTCATGAAAGGTATCATGGAGCACTGTGATGACAAGGGCTATGGAGCATTGTGATGACATAGGCCATGGAACATTGTGATGACACGGGCATGGAGCATTGTGATGATAGGGATCATGGAACATTGTGATGACAACGGCATGGAGCATTGTGATGACATTGGGTCATTGAGCATTGTGATGACCAGGGTCATGGAGCATTGTGTTGACACAGGCATGGAGCATTGTGATGAGAAGAGAACTGGAGCATTGTGATGACAAGTGCATGGAGCATTGTGATTATAGGGGCCAAGGAGCACCGTGCTGACAAGGGCATGGTGTATTGTGATGAAAAGGGCATGGAGAATTGTGATGACATGGACAGGGAACATTGTGATCACAGAGGTCATGGAAAATTGTGATGACAAGTGTCATGGAACATTGTGCTGACAGGAATCATGGAGCATTGTGATGAGAAAGGTTTTCGAACATTGTGATGACAGGTGTCATGGGGCATTGTGATGACAGTGGTCATGGAGCAGTGTGATGAAAGGTGTCATGGAGCGCTGTGATTTCAGGGGCGTGGAGCATTGTGATGAGCAAAGGCAATGGAGCATTGAGATGATAGGGGCAATGGAGCCTTGTGATGAAAACTATCCTGGAACCTTGTGATGACACGGTTCATGGAGCATTGTGTTGGCATGGGCCATGGCGAATTGTGATGACAGGTGTCATGGGGCATTGGGATGACAGGGCCTATGGAGCATTGCAGTGAATGTGGTCATGGAGCATTCTGATGAAAAGCACCATGGAGCATTGGGATGACAGGGGCCATGGAGCATTGCAGTGAATGTGGTCATAGAGCATTGTGATGAAAAGCACCATGGAGCATTGTGATGACAAGGGCCATAGAGCATGGTGATGACACTAGTCATGGAGCATTGTGATGACAAGGGAATGGAGCATTGTGATAACATGAGATCTGGAGCATAGTGATGACAAGTGTCATGGAACATTGTGATGAAAGTGATCATGGAGCAATGTGATTACATGGGCCATGGAGCAATGTGAATACATAGGCCATGGAGCATTGTGATGACAGGGGTCATGGAACATTGTGATGAAAGTGGTCATGGATCATTGTGATGACAAGGTAACTGGAACATTGTGATGACATGGTTCAGGGAGCATTGTGATGACAAGGGCCATGACGAATTGTGATGACAGATGTCAGGTGGCATTCTGAGGATAGTGGTCCTCTAGAATTGTGATGAAATGTATCAAGGTGCACTGTGTTGACAGGGGCTATGGAGCATTGTGATGACAAGTGTCAAGGAGGATTGTGGTGACACGGGGATGGAGCATTATGTTGACAAGAGTTCTGGAGCATTGTGATGACTAGTGCATGAAGCATTGTGATTACAGGGGCCATGGAGCATTGTGATGACAAGGGTCATGGAGCATTGTGATGACAGGGGGCATGGAACATTGTGATGAAAATGGTCCTGGAGCATTGTGATGACAGCGGTCACGGAGAATTGTGATGACAGTAATTATGCAGCATTGTGATGACTAGGGTCATGGAACCTTGTGATGAGAGGGGTCAGTGAACATTGTGACGACAATGTTCATGAAGCATTGTGATGACAAGGGCTTGGAGCATTGTGATGAAATGGGTCATCGAGAATTGTGATGTCAGGGGTCATGGAGCTTTGCATTGACATGGGTATGGAGCATTGTAATGAGAAGAGATCTGGAGCATTGTAATGACAAGGGCATGGAGCATTTTGAGTACAGGTGCCAAGGAGCATTGTGCTGACAAGTGCATGGTGCATTGTGATGAGAAGTGGTATGGACCATTGTGATGAAAATGTTACTAGAGCATTGTGAAGAAAGCGGTCATGGATCATTGTGATGACAGGGTTCATGGAGCTTTGTGATGACAAGGGCCATGGAGCATGGTGATGACAGGGGTCATGGGGCATTGTGAAGACAGGTGGCATTGGGAATTGTGATGAAAGGTTCATGGAGCACTCTGATGAAAGTTTTCCTGGAGCATTGTGATGAAAAGAACCATGGATTATTGTGATGACAAGTGACATGGAGCATAGTGATGACAACTGTCATGGAATATTTTGCTGACAGGAATCATGGAGCATTGTGATGAGTGGGGCCATGGAGCATTGTGATGAAAGACGTCATGGGGCATTGTTATGACAGCGGTCATGGAGCATTGTGATGAAAGGGATCATGGAGCAATGTGATTACACGGGCTATGGAGCATTGTGAATACATAGGACATATAGCATTGTGATGAGAGGTGTCATGGAGCATTGTGATGAAAGTGGTCATGGATCATTTTGATGACAAGTGACCTGGAACATTGTGATGACACGGTTCATGGAGCACTGTCATGACAAGGGCAATGGCGAATTGTGATGTCAGGTGTCACGGGGAAATGTGATGACAGTGGTCATCTAGAATTGTCATGAAAGGTATCATGGAGCACTGTGATGACAAGGGCTATGGAGCATTGTGATGACATAGGCCATGGAACGTTGTGATGACAAGGGCATGGAGCATATTGATTACAGGGGCCAAGGAGCATTTTGATTACAGTGGCCAAGGAGCATTGTGCTGACAAGGCAATGTGCATTGTGATGACAAGTGGCATGGAGCATTGTGATGAAAGTTGTAATTGACCATTGTGATTACATGTGTCCTGGAAACTTGTGATGACACAGTTCAAGGAGCATTGTGTAGACAAGGGCCATGGCGAATTGTGATATAAGGTGTCATGGGGCATTTTGATGAGAGTGGTCATCTAGCATTGTGATGAAAGGTATCATGGAGCACTGTGATGACAGGGGCCATGTAGCATTCTGATGACAATGGCCATGGAGCATTGTGATGACACGGGCATGAGACATTATGATGACAAGAGGTCTGGAGCATTGTGATGACCATGGCATGGAGCATTGTGATGACAAGGGCCATCCAGCATTTTCATGACAGTTGTCATGGAGCATTGAAATGACAAAGGCCATGGAGCATTGTGATGACAGGGGTCATGGGCATTGTGATGAGAGGGTGAATGGAGCATTGTGATGAAAATTGTCCTGGAGCATTGTGATGACATCGGTCATGGAGAACAGTGATGACAGGGATCATGCAACATTGTGATGACAACGGCATGGAGCATTGTGATGACATGGGTCATCGAGCATTGTGATGACCAGGGTCATGGAGCATTGTGTTGACACAGGCATGGAGCATTGTGATGAGAAGGGAACTGGAGCATTGTGATGACAAGGGCATGGAGCATTGTGATTATAGGGGCCAAGGTGCACTGTGCTGAAAAGGGCATGGTGTATTGTGCTGAAAAGGGCATGGAGAATTGTGATTACATGGACAGGGAACATTGTGATCACAGAGGTCATGGAAGATTGTGATGACAAGTGTCATGGAACATTGTGCTGACAGGGATCATGGAGCATTGTGATGAGAAAGGTTTTTGAGCATTGTGATGACAGGTGTCATGGGGCATTGTGATGACAGTGGTCATGGAGCAGTGTGATGAAAGGTGTCATGGAGTGCTGTGATTACAGGGGCCATGGAGCATTGTGATGAGCAAAGGCAATGGAGCATTGAGATGACAGGGGCAATGGAGCCTTGTGATGACAACTGTCCTGGAACCTTGTGATGACACGGTTCAGGGAGCATTGTGATGACAAGGGTCATGGCGAATTGTGATGAGAGATGTCAGGTGGCATTGTGATGATAGTGGTCATCTAGAACTGTGATGAAATGTATCATGGAACACTGTGATGACAGGGGCCATGGAGCATTGTGATGACAAGTGTCAAGGAGCATTGTGGTGACACGGGGATGGAGCCTTATGTTGACAAGACTTCTGGAGCATTGTGATGACTAGTGCATGAAGCATTGTGATTACAGGGGCCATGGAGCCTTGTGATGACAAGGGTCATCGACCATTGTGATGACAGGGGTCATGGAGCATTGTGATGACAAGGAACATGGCGAATTGTGATGACAGGATACATGGGGCATTGTGATGACAGGGGGCATGGAACATTGTGATGAAAGTGGTCCTGGAGCATTGTGAAGACAGCGGTTTCGGAGAATTGTGATGACAGTAATTCTGCAGCATTGTGATGACTAGGGTCATGGATCATTGTGATGGCAGGGGTCAGTGAACTTTGTGACCACAAGTTTCATGAAGCATTGTGATGAAAGGGGTCAGTGAACATTGTGACGACAATGTTCATGAAGCATTGTGATGACAAGGGCTTGGAGCATTGTGATGAAATGGGTCATCGAGAATTGTGATGACAGGGGTCATGGAGCATTGTGTTGACATGGGTATGGAGCACTGTAATGAGAAGAGATGTGGAGCATTGTAATGACAAGGGCATGGAGCATTTTGAGTAGAGGGGCCAAGGAGCATTGTGCTGACAAGTGCATGGTGCATTGTGATGAGAATTGGTATGGACCATTGTGATGAAAATGTTACTGGAGCATTGTGAAAAAAGCGGTCATGGATCATTGTGATGACAGGGTTCATGGAGCTTTGTGATGACAAGGGCCATGGAGCATGGTGATGACAGGGGTCATGGGGCATTGTGATGACAGGTGGCATTGGGAATTGTGATGAAAGGGTCATGGAGCACTCTGATGAAAGTTTTCCTGGAGCATTGTGATGAAAAGAACCATGGATTATTGTGATGACAAGTGCCATGGAACATTGTGATGACAAGTGTCATGGAATATTTTGCTGATAGGAATCATGGAGCATTGTGATGAGTGGGGCCGTGGAGCATTGTGATGAAAGACTTCATGGGGCATTGTTATGACAGCAGTCATGGAGCATTGTGATGAAAGGGATCATGGAGCAATGTGATTACAGGGGCCATGGAGCATTGTGAATACATAGGACATAGAGCATTGTGATGAGAGGTGTCATGGAGCATTGTGATGAAAGTGGTCATGGATCATTTTGATGACAACTGACCTGGAACATTGTGATGACACGGTTCATGGAGCACTGTGATGACAAGGGCAATGGCGAATTGTGATGACAGGTGTCATGGGGAAATGTGATGACAGTGGTCATCTAGAATTGTCATGAAAGGTATCATGGAGCACTGTGATGACAAGGGCTATGGAGCATTGTGATGACATAGGCCATGGAACATTGTGATGACACGGGCATGGAGCATTGTGATGATAGGGATCATGGAACATTGTGATGACAACGGCATGGAGCATTGTGATGACATTGGGTCATTGAGCATTGTGATGACCAGGGTCATGGAGCATTGTGTTGACACAGGCATGGAGCATTGTGATGAGAAGAGAACTGGAGCATTGTGATGACAAGTGCATGGAGCATTGTGATTATAGGGGCCAAGGAGCACCGTGCTGACAAGGGCATGGTGTATTGTGATGAAAAGGGCATGGAGAATTGTGATGACATGGACAGGGAACACTGTGATCACAGAGGTCATGGAAAATTGTGATGACAAGTGTCATGGAACATTGTGCTGACAGGGATCATGGAGCATTGTGATGAGAAAGGTTTTCGAACATTGTGATGACAGGTGTCATGGGGCATTGTGATGACAGTGGTCATGGAGCAGTGTGATGAAAGGTGTCATGGAGCGCTGTGATTTCAGGGGCGTGGAGCATTGTGATGAGCAAAGGCAATGGAGCATTGAGATGATAGGGGCAATGGAGCCTTGTGATGAAAACTATCCTGGAACCTTGTGATGACACGGTTCATGGAGCATTGTGTTGGCATGGGCCATGGCGAATTGTGATGACAGGTGTCATGGGGCATTGGGATGACAGGGCCTATGGAGCATTGCAGTGAATGTGGTCATGGAGCATTCTGATGAAAAGCACCATGGAGCATTGGGATGACAGGGGCCATGGAGCATTGCAGTGAATGTGGTCATAGAGCATTGTGATGAAAAGCACCATGGAGCATTGTGATGACAAGGGCCATAGAGCATGGTGATGACACTAGTCATGGAGCATTGTGATGACAAGGGAATGGAGCATTGTGATAACATGAGATCTGGAGCATAGTGATGACAAGTGTCATGGAACATTGTGATGAAAGTGATCATGGAGCAATGTGATTACATGGGCCATGGAGCAATGTGAATACATAGGCCATGGAGCATTGTGATGACAGGGGTCATGGAACATTGTGATGAAAGTGGTCATGGATCATTGTGATGACAAGGTAACTGGAACATTGTGATGACATGGTTCAGGGAGCATTGTGATGACAAGGGCCATGACGGATTGTGATGACAGATGTCAGGTGGCATTCTGAGGATAGTGGTCCTCTAGAATTGTGATGAAATGTATCAAGGTGCACTGTGTTGACAGGGGCTGTGGAGCATTGTGATGACAAGTGTCAAGGAGGATTGTGGTGACACGGGGATGGAGCATTATGTTGACAAGAGTTCTGGAGCATTGTGATGACTAGTGCATGAAGCATTGTGATTACAGGGGCCATGGAGCATTGTGATGACAAGGGTCATGGAGCATTGTGATGACAGGGGGCATGGAACATTGTGATGAAAATGGTCCTGGAGCATTGTGATGACAGCGGTCACGGAGAATTGTGATGACAGTAATTATGCAGCATTGTGATGACTAGGGTCATGGAACCTTGTGATGAGAGGGGTCAGTGAACATTGTGACGACAATGTTCATGAAGCATTGTGATGACAAGGGCTTGGAGCATTGTGATGAAATGGGTCATCGAGAATTGTGATGTCAGGGGTCATGGAGCTTTGCATTGACATGGGTATGGAGCATTGTAATGAGAAGAGATCTGGAGCATTGTAATGACAAGGGCATGGAGCATTTTGAGTACAGGTGCCAAGGAGCATTGTGCTGACAAGTGCATGGTGCATTGTGATGAGAAGTGGTATGGACCATTGTGATGAAAATGTTACTAGAGCATTGTGAAGAAAGCGGTCATGGATCATTGTGATGACAGGGTTCATGGAGCTTTGTGATGACAAGGGCCATGGAGCATGGTGATGACAGGGGTCATGGGGCATTGTGAAGACAGGTGGCATTGGGAATTGTGATGAAAGGTTCATGGAGCACTCTGATGAAAGTTTTCCTGGAGCATTGTGATGAAAAGAACCATGGATTATTGTGATGACAAGTGACATGGAGCATAGTGATGACAACTGTCATGGAATATTTTGCTGACAGGAATCATGGAGCATTGTGATGAGTGGGGCCATGGAGCATTGTGATGAAAGACGTCATGGGGCATTGTTATGACAGCGGTCATGGAGCATTGTGATGAAAGGGATCATGGAGCAATGTGATTACACGGGCTATGGAGCATTGTGAATACATAGGACATATAGCATTGTGATGAGAGGTGTCATGGAGCATTGTGATGAAAGTGGTCATGGATCATTTTGATGACAAGTGACCTGGAACATTGTGATGACACGGTTCATGGAGCACTGTCATGACAAGGGCAATGGCGAATTGTGATGTCAGGTGTCACGGGGAAATGTGATGACAGTGGTCATCTAGAATTGTCATGAAAGGTATCATGGAGCACTGTGATGACAAGGGCTATGGAGCATTGTGATGACATAGGCCATGGAACGTTGTGATGACAAGGGCATGGAGCATATTGATTACAGGGGCCAAGGAGCATTTTGATTACAGTGGCCAAGGAGCATTGTGCTGACAAGGCAATGTGCATTGTGATGACAAGTGGCATGGAGCATTGTGATGAAAGTTGTAATTGACCATTGTGATTACATGTGTCCTGGAAACTTGTGATGACACAGTTCAAGGAGCATTGTGTAGACAAGGGCCATGGCGAATTGTGATATAAGGTGTCATGGGGCATTTTGATGAGAGTGGTCATCTAGCATTGTGATGAAAGGTATCATGGAGCACTGTGATGACAGGGGCCATGTAGCATTCTGATGACAATGGCCATGGAGCATTGTGATGACACGGGCATGAGACATTATGATGACAAGAGGTCTGGAGCATTGTGATGACCATGGCATAGAGCATTGTGATGACAAGGGCCATCCAGCATTTTCATGACAGTTGTCATGGAGCATTGAAATGACAAAGGCCATGGAGCATTGTGATGACAGGGGTCATGGGCATTGTGATGAGAGGGTGAATGGAGCATTGTGATGAAAATTGTCCTGGAGCATTGTGATGACATCGGTCATGGAGAACAGTGATGACAGGGATCATGCAACATTGTGATGACAACGGCATGGAGCATTGTGATGACATGGGTCATCGAGCATTGTGATGACCAGGGTCATGGAGCATTGTGTTGACACAGGCATGGAGCATTGTGATGAGAAGGGAACTGGAGCATTGTGATGACAAGGGCATGGAGCATTGTGATTATAGGGGCCAAGGTGCACTGTGCTGAAAAGGGCATGGTGTATTGTGCTGAAAAGGGCATGGAGAATTGTGATTACATGGACAGGGAACATTGTGATCACAGAGGTCATGGAAGATTGTGATGACAAGTGTCATGGAACATTGTGCTGACAGGGATCATGGAGCATTGTGATGAGAAAGGTTTTTGAGCATTGTGATGACAGGTGTCATGGGGCATTGTGATGACAGTGGTCATGGAGCAGTGTGATGAAAGGTGTCATGGAGTTCTGTGATTACAGGGGCCATGGAGCATTGTGATGAGCAAAGGCAATGGAGCATTGAGATGACAGGGGCAATGGAGCCTTGTGATGACAACTGTCCTGGAACCTTGTGATGACACGGTTCAGGGAGCATTGTGATGACAAGGGTCATGGCGAATTGTGATGACAGATGTCAGGTGGCATTGTGATGATAGTGGTCATCTAGAACTGTGATGAAATGTATCATGGAACACTGTGATGACAGGGGCCATGGAGCATTGTGATGACAAGTGTCAAGGAGCATTGTGGTGACACGGGGATGGAGCCTTATGTTGACAAGACTTCTGGAGCATTGTGATGACTAGTGCATGAAGCATTGTGATTACAGGGGCCATGGAGCCTTGTGATGACAAGGGTCATCGACCATTGTGATGACAGGGGTCATGGAGCATTGTGATGACAAGGAACATGGCGAATTGTGATGACAGGATACATGGGGCATTGTGATGACAGGGGGCATGGAACATTGTGATGAAAGTGGTCCTGGAGCATTGTGAAGACAGCGGTTTCGGAGAATTGTGATGACAGTAATTCTGCAGCATTGTGATGACTAGGGTCATGGATCATTGTGATGGCAGGGGTCAGTGAACTTTGTGACCACAAGTTTCATGAAGCATTGTGATGAAAGGGGTCAGTGAACATTGTGACGACAATGTTCATGAAGCATTGTGATGACAAGGGCTTGGAGCATTGTGATGAAATGGGTCATCGAGAATTGTGATGACAGGGGTCATGGAGCATTGTGTTGACATGGGTATGGAGCACTGTAATGAGAAGAGATGTGGAGCATTGTAATGACAAGGGCATGGAGCATTTTGAGTAGAGGGTCCAAGGAGCATTGTGCTGACAAGTGCATGGTGCATTGTGATGAGAAGTGGTATGGACCATTGTGATGAAAATGTTACTGGAGCATTGTGAAAAAAGCGGTCATGGATCATTGTGATGACAGTGTTCATGGAGCTTTGTGATGACAAGGGCCATGGAGCATGGTGATGACAGGGGTCATGGGGCATTGTGATGACAGGTGGCATTGGGAATTGTGATGAAAGGGTCATGGAGCACTCTGATGAAAGTTTTCCTGGAGCATTGTGATGAAAAGAACCATGGATTATTGTGATGACAAGTGCCATGGAACATTGTGATGACAAGTGTCATGGAATATTTTGCTGATAGGAATCATGGAGCATTGTGATGAGTGGGGCCATGGAGCATTGTGATGAAAGACTTCATGGGGCATTGTTATGACAGCAGTCATGGAGCATTGTGATGAAAGGGATCATGGAGCAATGTGATTACAGGGGCCATGGAGCATTGTGAATACATAGGACATAGAGCATTGTGATGAGAGGTGTCATCGAGCATTGTGATGAAAGTGGTCATGGATCATTTTGATGACAACTGACCTGGAACATTGTGATGACACGGTTCATGGAGCACTGTGATGACAAGGGCAATGGCGAATTGTGATGACAGGTGTCATGGGGAAATGTGATGACAGTGGTCATCTAGAATTGTCATGAAAGGTATCATGGAGCACTGTGATGACAAGGGCTATGGAGCATTGTGATGACATAGGCCATGGAACATTGTGATGACACGGGCATGGAGCATTGTGATGATAGGGATCATGGAACATTGTGATGACAACGGCATGGAGCATTGTGATGACATTGGGTCATTGAGCATTGTGATGACCAGGGTCATGGAGCATTGTGTTGACACAGGCATGGAGCATTGTGATGAGAAGAGAACTGGAGCATTGTGATGACAAGTGCATGGAGCATTGTGATTATAGGGGCCAAGGAGCACCGTGCTGACAAGGGCATGGTGTATTGTGATGAAAAGGGCATGGAGAATTGTGATGACATGGACAGGGAACATTGTGATCACAGAGGTCATGGAAAATTGTGATGACAAGTGTCATGGAACATTGTGCTGACAGGGATCATGGAGCATTGTGATGAGAAAGGTTTTCGAACATTGTGATGACAGGTGTCATGGGGCATTGTGATGACAGTGGTCATGGAGCAGTGTGATGAAAGGTGTCATGGAGCGCTGTGATTTCAGGGGCGTGGAGCATTGTGATGAGCAAAGGCAATGGAGCATTGAGATGATAGGGGCAATGGAGCCTTGTGATGAAAACTATCCTGGAACCTTGTGATGACACGGTTCATGGAGCATTGTGTTGGCATGGGCCATGGCGAATTGTGATGACAGGTGTCATGGGGCATTGGGATGACAGGGCCTATGGAGCATTGCAGTGAATGTGGTCATGGAGCATTCTGATGAAAAGCACCATGGAGCATTGGGATGACAGGGGCCATGGAGCATTGCAGTGAATGTGGTCATAGAGCATTGTGATGAAAAGCACCATGGAGCATTGTGATGACAAGGGCCATAGAGCATGGTGATGACACTAGTCATGGAGCATTGTGATGACAAGGGAATGGAGCATTGTGATAACATGAGATCTGGAGCATAGTGATGACAAGTGTCATGGAACATTGTGATGAAAGTGATCATGGAGCAATGTGATTACATGGGCCATGGAGCAATGTGAATACATAGGCCATGGAGCATTGTGATGACAGGGGTCATGGAACATTGTGATGAAAGTGGTCATGGATCATTGTGATGACAAGGTAACTGGAACATTGTGATGACATGGTTCAGGGAGCATTGTGATGACAAGGGCCATGACGAATTGTGATGACAGATGTCAGGTGGCATTCTGAGGATAGTGGTCCTCTAGAATTGTGATGAAATGTATCAAGGTGCACTGTGTTGACAGGGGCTATGGAGCATTGTGATGACAAGTGTCAAGGAGGATTGTGGTGACACGGGGATGGAGCATTATGTTGACAAGAGTTCTGGAGCATTGTGATGACTAGTGCATGAAGCATTGTGATTACAGGGGCCATGGAGCATTGTGATGACAAGGGTCATGGAGCATTGTGATGACAGGGGGCATGGAACATTGTGATGAAAATGGTCCTGGAGCATTGTGATGACAGCGGTCACGGAGAATTGTGATGACAGTAATTATGCAGCATTGTGATGACTAGGGTCATGGAACCTTGTGATGAGAGGGGTCAGTGAACATTGTGACGACAATGTTCATGAAGCATTGTGATGACAAGGGCTTGGAGCATTGTGATGAAATGGGTCATCGAGAATTGTGATGTCAGGGGTCATGGAGCTTTGCATTGACATGGGTATGGAGCATTGTAATGAGAAGAGATCTGGAGCATTGTAATGACAAGGGCATGGAGCATTTTGAGTACAGGTGCCAAGGAGCATTGTGCTGACAAGTGCATGGTGCATTGTGATGAGAAGTGGTATGGACCATTGTGATGAAAATGTTACTAGAGCATTGTGAAGAAAGCGGTCATGGATCATTGTGATGACAGGGTTCATGGAGCTTTGTGATGACAAGGGCCATGGAGCATGGTGATGACAGGGGTCATGGGGCATTGTGAAGACAGGTGGCATTGGGAATTGTGATGAAAGGTTCATGGAGCACTCTGATGAAAGTTTTCCTGGAGCATTGTGATGAAAAGAACCATGGATTATTGTGATGACAAGTGACATGGAGCATAGTGATGACAACTGTCATGGAATATTTTGCTGACAGGAATCATGGAGCATTGTGATGAGTGGGGCCATGGAGCATTGTGATGAAAGACGTCATGGGGCATTGTTATGACAGCGGTCATGGAGCATTGTGATGAAAGGGATCATGGAGCAATGTGATTACACGGGCTATGGAGCATTGTGAATACATAGGACATATAGCATTGTGATGAGAGGTGTCATGGAGCATTGTGATGAAAGTGGTCATGGATCATTTTGATGACAAGTGACCTGGAACATTGTGATGACACGGTTCATGGAGCACTGTCATGACAAGGGCAATGGCGAATTGTGATGTCAGGTGTCACGGGGAAATGTGATGACAGTGGTCATCTAGAATTGTCATGAAAGGTATCATGGAGCACTGTGATGACAAGGGCTATGGAGCATTGTGATGACATAGGCCATGGAACGTTGTGATGACAAGGGCATGGAGCATATTGATTACAGGGGCCAAGGAGCATTTTGATTACAGTGGCCAAGGAGCATTGTGCTGACAAGGCAATGTGCATTGTGATGACAAGTGGCATGGAGCATTGTGATGAAAGTTGTAATTGACCATTGTGATTACATGTGTCCTGGAAACTTGTGATGACACAGTTCAAGGAGCATTGTGTAGACAAGGGCCATGGCGAATTGTGATATAAGGTGTCATGGGGCATTTTGATGAGAGTGGTCATCTAGCATTGTGATGAAAGGTATCATGGAGCACTGTGATGACAGGGGCCATGTAGCATTCTGATGACAATGGCCATGGAGCATTGTGATGACACGGGCATGAGACATTATGATGACAAGAGGTCTGGAGCATTGTGATGACCATGGCATAGAGCATTGTGATGACAAGGGCCATCCAGCATTTTCATGACAGTTGTCATGGAGCATTGAAATGACAAAGGCCATGGAGCATTGTGATGACAGGGGTCATGGGCATTGTGATGAGAGGGTGAATGGAGCATTGTGATGAAAATTGTCCTGGAGCATTGTGATGACATCGGTCATGGAGAACAGTGATGACAGGGATCATGCAACATTGTGATGACAACGGCATGGAGCATTGTGATGACATGGGTCATCGAGCATTGTGATGACCAGGGTCATGGAGCATTGTGTTGACACAGGCATGGAGCATTGTGATGAGAAGGGAACTGGAGCATTGTGATGACAAGGGCATGGAGCATTGTGATTATAGGGGCCAAGGTGCACTGTGCTGAAAAGGGCATGGTGTATTGTGCTGAAAAGGGCATGGAGAATTGTGATTACATGGACAGGGAACATTGTGATCACAGAGGTCATGGAAGATTGTGATGACAAGTGTCATGGAACATTGTGCTGACAGGGATCATGGAGCATTGTGATGAGAAAGGTTTTTGAGCATTGTGATGACAGGTGTCATGGGGCATTGTGATGACAGTGGTCATGGAGCAGTGTGATGAAAGGTGTCATGGAGTTCTGTGATTACAGGGGCCATGGAGCATTGTGATGAGCAAAGGCAATGGAGCATTGAGATGACAGGGGCAATGGAGCCTTGTGATGACAACTGTCCTGGAACCTTGTGATGACACGGTTCAGGGAGCATTGTGATGACAAGGGTCATGGCGAATTGTGATGACAGATGTCAGGTGGCATTGTGATGATAGTGGTCATCTAGAACTGTGATGAAATGTATCATGGAACACTGTGATGACAGGGGCCATGGAGCATTGTGATGACAAGTGTCAAGGAGCATTGTGGTGACACGGGGATGGAGCCTTATGTTGACAAGACTTCTGGAGCATTGTGATGACTAGTGCATGAAGCATTGTGATTACAGGGGCCATGGAGCCTTGTGATGACAAGGGTCATCGACCATTGTGATGACAGGGGTCATGGAGCATTGTGATGACAAGGAACATGGCGAATTGTGATGACAGGATACATGGGGCATTGTGATGACAGGGGGCATGGAACATTGTGATGAAAGTGGTCCTGGAGCATTGTGAAGACAGCGGTTTCGGAGAATTGTGATGACAGTAATTCTGCAGCATTGTGATGACTAGGGTCATGGATCATTGTGATGGCAGGGGTCAGTGAACTTTGTGACCACAAGTTTCATGAAGCATTGTGATGAAAGGGGTCAGTGAACATTGTGACGACAATGTTCATGAAGCATTGTGATGACAAGGGCTTGGAGCATTGTGATGAAATGGGTCATCGAGAATTGTGATGACAGGGGTCATGGAGCATTGTGTTGACATGGGTATGGAGCACTGTAATGAGAAGAGATGTGGAGCATTGTAATGACAAGGGCATGGAGCATTTTGAGTAGAGGGTCCAAGGAGCATTGTGCTGACAAGTGCATGGTGCATTGTGATGAGAAGTGGTATGGACCATTGTGATGAAAATGTTACTGGAGCATTGTGAAAAAAGCGGTCATGGATCATTGTGATGACAGTGTTCATGGAGCTTTGTGATGACAAGGGCCATGGAGCATGGTGATGACAGGGGTCATGGGGCATTGTGATGACAGGTGGCATTGGGAATTGTGATGAAAGGGTCATGGAGCACTCTGATGAAAGTTTTCCTGGAGCATTGTGATGAAAAGAACCATGGATTATTGTGATGACAAGTGCCATGGAACATTGTGATGACAAGTGTCATGGAATATTTTGCTGATAGGAATCATGGAGCATTGTGATGAGTGGGGCCATGGAGCATTGTGATGAAAGACTTCATGGGGCATTGTTATGACAGCAGTCATGGAGCATTGTGATGAAAGGGATCATGGAGCAATGTGATTACAGGGGCCATGGAGCATTGTGAATACATAGGACATAGAGCATTGTGATGAGAGGTGTCATCGAGCATTGTGATGAAAGTGGTCATGGATCATTTTGATGACAACTGACCTGGAACATTGTGATGACACGGTTCATGGAGCACTGTGATGACAAGGGCAATGGCGAATTGTGATGACAGGTGTCATGGGGAAATGTGATGACAGTGGTCATCTAGAATTGTCATGAAAGGTATCATGGAGCACTGTGATGACAAGGGCTATGGAGCATTGTGATGACATAGGCCATGGAACATTGTGATGACACGGGCATGGAGCATTGTGATGATAGGGATCATGGAACATTGTGATGACAACGGCATGGAGCATTGTGATGACATTGGGTCATTGAGCATTGTGATGACCAGGGTCATGGAGCATTGTGTTGACACAGGCATGGAGCATTGTGATGAGAAGAGAACTGGAGCATTGTGATGACAAGTGCATGGAGCATTGTGATTATAGGGGCCAAGGAGCACCGTGCTGACAAGGGCATGGTGTATTGTGATGAAAAGGGCATGGAGAATTGTGATGACATGGACAGGGAACATTGTGATCACAGAGGTCATGGAAAATTGTGATGACAAGTGTCATGGAACATTGTGCTGACAGGGATCATGGAGCATTGTGATGAGAAAGGTTTTCGAACATTGTGATGACAGGTGTCATGGGGCATTGTGATGACAGTGGTCATGGAGCAGTGTGATGAAAGGTGTCATGGAGCGCTGTGATTTCAGGGGCGTGGAGCATTGTGATGAGCAAAGGCAATGGAGCATTGAGATGATAGGGGCAATGGAGCCTTGTGATGAAAACTATCCTGGAACCTTGTGATGACACGGTTCATGGAGCATTGTGTTGGCATGGGCCATGGCGAATTGTGATGACAGGTGTCATGGGGCATTGGGATGACAGGGCCTATGGAGCATTGCAGTGAATGTGGTCATGGAGCATTCTGATGAAAAGCACCATGGAGCATTGGGATGACAGGGGCCATGGAGCATTGCAGTGAATGTGGTCATAGAGCATTGTGATGAAAAGCACCATGGAGCATTGTGATGACAAGGGCCATAGAGCATGGTGATGACACTAGTCATGGAGCATTGTGATGACAAGGGAATGGAGCATTGTGATAACATGAGATCTGGAGCATAGTGATGACAAGTGTCATGGAACATTGTGATGAAAGTGATCATGGAGCAATGTGATTACATGGGCCATGGAGCAATGTGAATACATAGGCCATGGAGCATTGTGATGACAGGGGTCATGGAACATTGTGATGAAAGTGGTCATGGATCATTGTGATGACAAGGTAACTGGAACATTGTGATGACATGGTTCAGGGAGCATTGTGATGACAAGGGCCATGACGGATTGTGATGACAGATGTCAGGTGGCATTCTGAGGATAGTGGTCCTCTAGAATTGTGATGAAATGTATCAAGGTGCACTGTGTTGACAGGGGCTGTGGAGCATTGTGATGACAAGTGTCAAGGAGGATTGTGGTGACACGGGGATGGAGCATTATGTTGACAAGAGTTCTGGAGCATTGTGATGACTAGTGCATGAAGCATTGTGATTACAGGGGCCATGGAGCATTGTGATGACAAGGGTCATGGAGCATTGTGATGACAGGGGGCATGGAACATTGTGATGAAAATGGTCCTGGAGCATTGTGATGACAGCGGTCACGGAGAATTGTGATGACAGTAATTATGCAGCATTGTGATGACTAGGGTCATGGAACCTTGTGATGAGAGGGGTCAGTGAACATTGTGACGACAATGTTCATGAAGCATTGTGATGACAAGGGCTTGGAGCATTGTGATGAAATGGGTCATCGAGAATTGTGATGTCAGGGGTCATGGAGCTTTGCATTGACATGGGTATGGAGCATTGTAATGAGAAGAGATCTGGAGCATTGTAATGACAAGGGCATGGAGCATTTTGAGTACAGGTGCCAAGGAGCATTGTGCTGACAAGTGCATGGTGCATTGTGATGAGAAGTGGTATGGACCATTGTGATGAAAATGTTACTAGAGCATTGTGAAGAAAGCGGTCATGGATCATTGTGATGACAGGGTTCATGGAGCTTTGTGATGACAAGGGCCATGGAGCATGGTGATGACAGGGGTCATGGGGCATTGTGAAGACAGGTGGCATTGGGAATTGTGATGAAAGGTTCATGGAGCACTCTGATGAAAGTTTTCCTGGAGCATTGTGATGAAAAGAACCATGGATTATTGTGATGACAAGTGACATGGAGCATAGTGATGACAACTGTCATGGAATATTTTGCTGACAGGAATCATGGAGCATTGTGATGAGTGGGGCCATGGAGCATTGTGATGAAAGACGTCATGGGGCATTGTTATGACAGCGGTCATGGAGCATTGTGATGAAAGGGATCATGGAGCAATGTGATTACACGGGCTATGGAGCATTGTGAATACATAGGACATATAGCATTGTGATGAGAGGTGTCATGGAGCATTGTGATGAAAGTGGTCATGGATCATTTTGATGACAAGTGACCTGGAACATTGTGATGACACGGTTCATGGAGCACTGTCATGACAAGGGCAATGGCGAATTGTGATGTCAGGTGTCACGGGGAAATGTGATGACAGTGGTCATCTAGAATTGTCATGAAAGGTATCATGGAGCACTGTGATGACAAGGGCTATGGAGCATTGTGATGACATAGGCCATGGAACGTTGTGATGACAAGGGCATGGAGCATATTGATTACAGGGGCCAAGGAGCATTTTGATTACAGTGGCCAAGGAGCATTGTGCTGACAAGGCAATGTGCATTGTGATGACAAGTGGCATGGAGCACTGTGATGAAAGTTGTAATTGACCATTGTGATTACATGTGTCCTGGAAACTTGTGATGACACAGTTCAAGGAGCATTGTGTAGACAAGGGCCATGGCGAATTGTGATATAAGGTGTCATGGGGCATTTTGATGAGAGTGGTCATCTAGCATTGTGATGAAAGGTATCATGGAGCACTGTGATGACAGGGGCCATGTAGCATTCTGATGACAATGGCCATGGAGCATTGTGATGACACGGGCATGAGACATTATGATGACAAGAGGTCTGGAGCATTGTGATGACCATGGCATAGAGCATTGTGATGACAAGGGCCATCCAGCATTTTCATGACAGTTGTCATGGAGCATTGAAATGACAAAGGCCATGGAGCATTGTGATGACAGGGGTCATGGGCATTGTGATGAGAGGGTGAATGGAGCATTGTGATGAAAATTGTCCTGGAGCATTGTGATGACATCGGTCATGGAGAACAGTGATGACAGGGATCATGCAACATTGTGATGACAACGGCATGGAGCATTGTGATGACATGGGTCATCGAGCATTGTGATGACCAGGGTCATGGAGCATTGTGTTGACACAGGCATGGAGCATTGTGATGAGAAGGGAACTGGAGCATTGTGATGACAAGGGCATGGAGCATTGTGATTATAGGGGCCAAGGTGCACTGTGCTGAAAAGGGCATGGTGTATTGTGCTGAAAAGGGCATGGAGAATTGTGATTACATGGACAGGGAACATTGTGATCACAGAGGTCATGGAAGATTGTGATGACAAGTGTCATGGAACATTGTGCTGACAGGGATCATGGAGCATTGTGATGAGAAAGGTTTTTGAGCATTGTGATGACAGGTGTCATGGGGCATTGTGATGACAGTGGTCATGGAGCAGTGTGATGAAAGGTGTCATGGAGTGCTGTGATTACAGGGGCCATGGAGCATTGTGATGAGCAAAGGCAATGGAGCATTGAGATGACAGGGGCAATGGAGCCTTGTGATGACAACTGTCCTGGAACCTTGTGATGACACGGTTCAGGGAGCATTGTGATGACAAGGGTCATGGCGAATTGTGATGACAGATGTCAGGTGGCATTGTGATGATAGTGGTCATCTAGAACTGTGATGAAATGTATCATGGAACACTGTGATGACAGGGGCCATGGAGCATTGTGATGACAAGTGTCAAGGAGCATTGTGGTGACACGGGGATGGAGCCTTATGTTGACAAGACTTCTGGAGCATTGTGATGACTAGTGCATGAAGCATTGTGATTACAGGGGCCATGGAGCCTTGTGATGACAAGGGTCATCGACCATTGTGATGACAGGGGTCATGGAGCATTGTGATGACAAGGAACATGGCGAATTGTGATGACAGGATACATGGGGCATTGTGATGACAGGGGGCATGGAACATTGTGATGAAAGTGGTCCTGGAGCATTGTGAAGACAGCGGTTTCGGAGAATTGTGATGACAGTAATTCTGCAGCATTGTGATGACTAGGGTCATGGATCATTGTGATGGCAGGGGTCAGTGAACTTTGTGACCACAAGTTTCATGAAGCATTGTGATGAAAGGGGTCAGTGAACATTGTGACGACAATGTTCATGAAGCATTGTGATGACAAGGGCTTGGAGCATTGTGATGAAATGGGTCATCGAGAATTGTGATGACAGGGGTCATGGAGCATTGTGTTGACATGGGTATGGAGCACTGTAATGAGAAGAGATGTGGAGCATTGTAATGACAAGGGCATGGAGCATTTTGAGTAGAGGGTCCAAGGAGCATTGTGCTGACAAGTGCATGGTGCATTGTGATGAGAATTGGTATGGACCATTGTGATGAAAATGTTACTGGAGCATTGTGAAAAAAGCGGTCATGGATCATTGTGATGACAGGGTTCATGGAGCTTTGTGATGACAAGGGCCATGGAGCATGGTGATGACAGGGGTCATGGGGCATTGTGATGACAGGTGGCATTGGGAATTGTGATGAAAGGGTCATGGAGCACTCTGATGAAAGTTTTCCTGGAGCATTGTGATGAAAAGAACCATGGATTATTGTGATGACAAGTGCCATGGAACATTGTGATGACAAGTGTCATGGAATATTTTGCTGATAGGAATCATGGAGCATTGTGATGAGTGGGGCCATGGAGCATTGTGATGAAAGACTTCATGGGGCATTGTTATGACAGCAGTCATGGAGCATTGTGATGAAAGGGATCATGGAGCAATGTGATTACAGGGGCCATGGAGCATTGTGAATACATAGGACATAGAGCATTGTGATGAGAGGTGTCATGGAGCATTGTGATGAAAGTGGTCATGGATCATTTTGATGACAACTGACCTGGAACATTGTGATGACACGGTTCATGGAGCACTGTGATGACAAGGGCAATGGCGAATTGTGATGACAGGTGTCATGGGGAAATGTGATGACAGTGGTCATCTAGAATTGTCATGAAAGGTATCATGGAGCACTGTGATGACAAGGGCTATGGAGCATTGTGATGACATAGGCCATGGAACATTGTGATGACACGGGCATGGAGCATTGTGATGATAGGGATCATGGAACATTGTGATGACAACGGCATGGAGCATTGTGATGACATTGGGTCATTGAGCATTGTGATGACCAGGGTCATGGAGCATTGTGTTGACACAGGCATGGAGCATTGTGATGAGAAGAGAACTGGAGCATTGTGATGACAAGTGCATGGAGCATTGTGATTATAGGGGCCAAGGAGCACCGTGCTGACAAGGGCATGGTGTATTGTGATGAAAAGGGCATGGAGAATTGTGATGACATGGACAGGGAACATTGTGATCACAGAGGTCATGGAAAATTGTGATGACAAGTGTCATGGAACATTGTGCTGACAGGGATCATGGAGCATTGTGATGAGAAAGGTTTTCGAACATTGTGATGACAGGTGTCATGGGGCATTGTGATGACAGTGGTCATGGAGCAGTGTGATGAAAGGTGTCATGGAGCGCTGTGATTTCAGGGGCGTGGAGCATTGTGATGAGCAAAGGCAATGGAGCATTGAGATGATAGGGGCAATGGAGCCTTGTGATGAAAACTATCCTGGAACCTTGTGATGACACGGTTCATGGAGCATTGTGTTGGCATGGGCCATGGCGAATTGTGATGACAGGTGTCATGGGGCATTGGGATGACAGGGCCTATGGAGCATTGCAGTGAATGTGGTCATGGAGCATTCTGATGAAAAGCACCATGGAGCATTGGGATGACAGGGGCCATGGAGCATTGCAGTGAATGTGGTCATAGAGCATTGTGATGAAAAGCACCATGGAGCATTGTGATGACAAGGGCCATAGAGCATGGTGATGACACTAGTCATGGAGCATTGTGATGACAAGGGAATGGAGCATTGTGATAACATGAGATCTGGAGCATAGTGATGACAAGTGTCATGGAACATTGTGATGAAAGTGATCATGGAGCAATGTGATTACATGGGCCATGGAGCAATGTGAATACATAGGCCATGGAGCATTGTGATGACAGGGGTCATGGAACATTGTGATGAAAGTGGTCATGGATCATTGTGATGACAAGGTAACTGGAACATTGTGATGACATGGTTCAGGGAGCATTGTGATGACAAGGGCCATGACGGATTGTGATGACAGATGTCAGGTGGCATTCTGAGGATAGTGGTACTCTAGAATTGTGATGAAATGTATCAAGGTGCACTGTGTTGACAGGGGCTATGGAGCATTGTGATGACAAGTGTCAAGGAGGATTGTGGTGACACGGGGATGGAGCATTATGTTGACAAGAGTTCTGGAGCATTGTGATGACTAGTGCATGAAGCATTGTGATTACAGGGGCCATGGAGCATTGTGATGACAAGGGTCATGGAGCATTGTGATGACAGGGGGCATGGAACATTGTGATGAAAATGGTCCTGGAGCATTGTGATGACAGCGGTCACGGAGAATTGTGATGACAGTAATTATGCAGCATTGTGATGACTAGGGTCATGGAACCTTGTGATGAGAGGGGTCAGTGAACATTGTGACGACAATGTTCATGAAGCATTGTGATGACAAGGGCTTGGAGCATTGTGATGAAATGGGTCATCGAGAATTGTGATGTCAGGGGTCATGGAGCTTTGCATTGACATGGGTATGGAGCATTGTAATGAGAAGAGATCTGGAGCATTGTAATGACAAGGGCATGGAGCATTTTGAGTACAGGTGCCAAGGAGCATTGTGCTGACAAGTGCATGGTGCATTGTGATGAGAAGTGGTATGGACCATTGTGATGAAAATGTTACTAGAGCATTGTGAAGAAAGCGGTCATGGATCATTGTGATGACAGGGTTCATGGAGCTTTGTGATGACAAGGGCCATGGAGCATGGTGATGACAGGGGTCATGGGGCATTGTGAAGACAGGTGGCATTGGGAATTGTGATGAAAGGTTCATGGAGCACTCTGATGAAAGTTTTCCTGGAGCATTGTGATGAAAAGAACCATGGATTATTGTGATGACAAGTGACATGGAGCATAGTGATGACAACTGTCATGGAATATTTTGCTGACAGGAATCATGGAGCATTGTGATGAGTGGGGCCATGGAGCATTGTGATGAAAGACGTCATGGGGCATTGTTATGACAGCGGTCATGGAGCATTGTGATGAAAGGGATCATGGAGCAATGTGATTACACGGGCTATGGAGCATTGTGAATACATAGGACATATAGCATTGTGATGAGAGGTGTCATGGAGCATTGTGATGAAAGTGGTCATGGATCATTTTGATGACAAGTGACCTGGAACATTGTGATGACACGGTTCATGGAGCACTGTCATGACAAGGGCAATGGCGAATTGTGATGTCAGGTGTCACGGGGAAATGTGATGACAGTGGTCATCTAGAATTGTCATGAAAGGTATCATGGAGCACTGTGATGACAAGGGCTATGGAGCATTGTGATGACATAGGCCATGGAACGTTGTGATGACAAGGGCATGGAGCATATTGATTACAGGGGCCAAGGAGCATTTTGATTACAGTGGCCAAGGAGCATTGTGCTGACAAGGCAATGTGCATTGTGATGACAAGTGGCATGGAGCATTGTGATGAAAGTTGTAATTGACCATTGTGATTACATGTGTCCTGGAAACTTGTGATGACACAGTTCAAGGAGCATTGTGTAGACAAGGGCCATGGCGAATTGTGATATAAGGTGTCATGGGGCATTTTGATGAGAGTGGTCATCTAGCATTGTGATGAAAGGTATCATGGAGCACTGTGATGACAGGGGCCATGTAGCATTCTGATGACAATGGCCATGGAGCATTGTGATGACACGGGCATGAGACATTATGATGACAAGAGGTCTGGAGCATTGTGATGACCATGGCATGGAGCATTGTGATGACAAGGGCCATCCAGCATTTTCATGACAGTTGTCATGGAGCATTGAAATGACAAAGGCCATGGAGCATTGTGATGACAGGGGTCATGGGCATTGTGATGAGAGGGTGAATGGAGCATTGTGATGAAAATTGTCCTGGAGCATTGTGATGACATCGGTCATGGAGAACAGTGATGACAGGGATCATGCAACATTGTGATGACAACGGCATGGAGCATTGTGATGACATGGGTCATCGAGCATTGTGATGACCAGGGTCATGGAGCATTGTGTTGACACAGGCATGGAGCATTGTGATGAGAAGGGAACTGGAGCATTGTGATGACAAGGGCATGGAGCATTGTGATTATAGGGGCCAAGGTGCACTGTGCTGAAAAGGGCATGGTGTATTGTGCTGAAAAGGGCATGGAGAATTGTGATTACATGGACAGGGAACATTGTGATCACAGAGGTCATGGAAGATTGTGATGACAAGTGTCATGGAACATTGTGCTGACAGGGATCATGGAGCATTGTGATGAGAAAGGTTTTTGAGCATTGTGATGACAGGTGTCATGGGGCATTGTGATGACAGTGGTCATGGAGCAGTGTGATGAAAGGTGTCATGGAGTGCTGTGATTACAGGGGCCATGGAGCATTGTGATGAGCAAAGGCAATGGAGCATTGAGATGACAGGGGCAATGGAGCCTTGTGATGACAACTGTCCTGGAACCTTGTGATGACACGGTTCAGGGAGCATTGTGATGACAAGGGTCATGGCGAATTGTGATGACAGATGTCAGGTGGCATTGTGATGATAGTGGTCATCTAGAACTGTGATGAAATGTATCATGGAACACTGTGATGACAGGGGCCATGGAGCATTGTGATGACAAGTGTCAAGGAGCATTGTGGTGACACGGGGATGGAGCCTTATGTTGACAAGACTTCTGGAGCATTGTGATGACTAGTGCATGAAGCATTGTGATTACAGGGGCCATGGAGCCTTGTGATGACAAGGGTCATCGACCATTGTGATGACAGGGGTCATGGAGCATTGTGATGACAAGGAACATGGCGAATTGTGATGACAGGATACATGGGGCATTGTGATGACAGGGGGCATGGAACATTGTGATGAAAGTGGTCCTGGAGCATTGTGAAGACAGCGGTTTCGGAGAATTGTGATGACAGTAATTCTGCAGCATTGTGATGACTAGGGTCATGGATCATTGTGATGGCAGGGGTCAGTGAACTTTGTGACCACAAGTTTCATGAAGCATTGTGATGAAAGGGGTCAGTGAACATTGTGACGACAATGTTCATGAAGCATTGTGATGACAAGGGCTTGGAGCATTGTGATGAAATGGGTCATCGAGAATTGTGATGACAGGGGTCATGGAGCATTGTGTTGACATGGGTATGGAGCACTGTAATGAGAAGAGATGTGGAGCATTGTAATGACAAGGGCATGGAGCATTTTGAGTAGAGGGTCCAAGGAGCATTGTGCTGACAAGTGCATGGTGCATTGTGATGAGAAGTGGTATGGACCATTGTGATGAAAATGTTACTGGAGCATTGTGAAAAAAGCGGTCATGGATCATTGTGATGACAGGGTTCATGGAGCTTTGTGATGACAAGGGCCATGGAGCATGGTGATGACAGGGGTCATGGGGCATTGTGATGACAGGTGGCATTGGGAATTGTGATGAAAGGGTCATGGAGCACTCTGATGAAAGTTTTCCTGGAGCATTGTGATGAAAAGAACCATGGATTATTGTGATGACAAGTGCCATGGAACATTGTGATGACAAGTGTCATGGAATATTTTGCTGATAGGAATCATGGAGCATTGTGATGAGTGGGGCCATGGAGCATTGTGATGAAAGACTTCATGGGGCATTGTTATGACAGCAGTCATGGAGCATTGTGATGAAAGGGATCATGGAGCAATGTGATTACAGGGGCCATGGAGCATTGTGAATACATAGGACATAGAGCATTGTGATGAGAGGTGTCATCGAGCATTGTGATGAAAGTGGTCATGGATCATTTTGATGACAACTGACCTGGAACATTGTGATGACACGGTTCATGGAGCACTGTGATGACAAGGGCAATGGCGAATTGTGATGACAGGTGTCATGGGGAAATGTGATGACAGTGGTCATCTAGAATTGTCATGAAAGGTATCATGGAGCACTGTGATGACAAGGGCTATGGAGCATTGTGATGACATAGGCCATGGAACATTGTGATGACACGGGCATGGAGCATTGTGATGATAGGGATCATGGAACATTGTGATGACAACGGCATGGAGCATTGTGATGACATTGGGTCATTGAGCATTGTGATGACCAGGGTCATGGAGCATTGTGTTGACACAGGCATGGAGCATTGTGATGAGAAGAGAACTGGAGCATTGTGATGACAAGTGCATGGAGCATTGTGATTATAGGGGCCAAGGAGCACCGTGCTGACAAGGGCATGGTGTATTGTGATGAAAAGGGCATGGAGAATTGTGATGACATGGACAGGGAACATTGTGATCACAGAGGTCATGGAAAATTGTGATGACAAGTGTCATGGAACATTGTGCTGACAGGGATCATGGAGCATTGTGATGAGAAAGGTTTTCGAACATTGTGATGACAGGTGTCATGGGGCATTGTGATGACAGTGGTCATGGAGCAGTGTGATGAAAGGTGTCATGGAGCGCTGTGATTTCAGGGGCGTGGAGCATTGTGATGAGCAAAGGCAATGGAGCATTGAGATGATAGGGGCAATGGAGCCTTGTGATGAAAACTATCCTGGAACCTTGTGATGACACGGTTCATGGAGCATTGTGTTGGCATGGGCCATGGCGAATTGTGATGACAGGTGTCATGGGGCATTGGGATGACAGGGCCTATGGAGCATTGCAGTGAATGTGGTCATGGAGCATTCTGATGAAAAGCACCATGGAGCATTGGGATGACAGGGGCCATGGAGCATTGCAGTGAATGTGGTCATAGAGCATTGTGATGAAAAGCACCATGGAGCATTGTGATGACAAGGGCCATAGAGCATGGTGATGACACTAGTCATGGAGCATTGTGATGACAAGGGAATGGAGCATTGTGATAACATGAGATCTGGAGCATAGTGATGACAAGTGTCATGGAACATTGTGATGAAAGTGATCATGGAGCAATGTGATTACATGGGCCATGGAGCAATGTGAATACATAGGCCATGGAGCATTGTGATGACAGGGGTCATGGAACATTGTGATGAAAGTGGTCATGGATCATTGTGATGACAAGGTAACTGGAACATTGTGATGACATGGTTCAGGGAGCATTGTGATGACAAGGGCCATGACGAATTGTGATGACAGATGTCAGGTGGCATTCTGAGGATAGTGGTCCTCTAGAATTGTGATGAAATGTATCAAGGTGCACTGTGTTGACAGGGGCTATGGAGCATTGTGATGACAAGTGTCAAGGAGGATTGTGGTGACACGGGGATGGAGCATTATGTTGACAAGAGTTCTGGAGCATTGTGATGACTAGTGCATGAAGCATTGTGATTACAGGGGCCATGGAGCATTGTGATGACAAGGGTCATGGAGCATTGTGATGACAGGGGGCATGGAACATTGTGATGAAAATGGTCCTGGAGCATTGTGATGACAGCGGTCACGGAGAATTGTGATGACAGTAATTATGCAGCATTGTGATGACTAGGGTCATGGAACCTTGTGATGAGAGGGGTCAGTGAACATTGTGACGACAATGTTCATGAAGCATTGTGATGACAAGGGCTTGGAGCATTGTGATGAAATGGGTCATCGAGAATTGTGATGTCAGGGGTCATGGAGCTTTGCATTGACATGGGTATGGAGCATTGTAATGAGAAGAGGTCTGGAGCATTGTAATGACAAGGGCATGGAGCATTTTGAGTACAGGTGCCAAGGAGCATTGTGCTGACAAGTGCATGGTGCATTGTGATGAGAAGTTGTATGGACCATTGTGATGAAAATGTTACTAGAGCATTGTGAAGAAAGCGGTCATGGATCATTGTGATGACAGGGTTCATGGAGCTTTGTGATGACAAGGGCCATGGAGCATGGTGATGACAGGGGTCATGGGGCATTGTGAAGACAGGTGGCATTGGGAATTGTGATGAAAGGTTCATGGAGCACTCTGATGAAAGTTTTCCTGGAGCATTGTGATGAAAAGAACCATGGATTATTGTGATGACAAGTGACATGGAGCATAGTGATGACAACTGTCATGGAATATTTTGCTGACAGGAATCATGGAGCATTGTGATGAGTGGGGCCATGGAGCATTGTGATGAAAGACGTCATGGGGCATTGTTATGACAGCGGTCATGGAGCATTGTGATGAAAGGGATCATGGAGCAATGTGATTACAGGGGCCATGGAGCATTGTGAATACATAGGACATAGATCATTGTGATGAGAGGTGTCATGGAGCATTGTGATGAAAGTGGTCATGGATCATTTTGATGACAAGTGACCTGGAACATTGTGATGACACGGTTCATGGAGCACTGTGATGACAAGGGCAATGGCGAATTGTGATGACAGGTGTCATGGGGAAATGTGATGACAGTGGTCATCTAGAATTGTCATGAAAGGTATCATGGAGCACTGTGATGACAAGTGCTATGGAGCATTGTGATGACATAGGCCATGGAACATTGTGATGACACGGGCATGGAGCATTGTGATGATAGGGATCATGGAACATTGTGATGACAACGGCATGGAGCATTGTGATGACATTGGGTCATTGAGCATTGTGATGACCAGGGTCATGGAGCATTGTGTTGACACAGGCATGGAGCATTGTGATGAGAAGAGAACTGGAGCATTGTGATGACAAGTGCATGGAGCATTGTGATTATAGGGGCCAAGGAGCACCGTGCTGACAAGGGCATGGTGTATTGTGATGAAAAGGGCATGGAGAATTGTGATGACATGGACAGGGAACATTGTGATCACAGAGGTCATGGAAAATTGTGATGACAAGTGTCATGGAACATTGTGCTGACAGGGATCATGGAGCATTGTGATGAGAAAGGTTTTCGAACATTGTGATGACAGGTGTCATGGGGCATTGTGATGACAGTGGTCATGGAGCAGTGTGATGAAAGGTGTCATGGAGCGCTGTGATTTCAGGGGCGTGGAGCATTGTGATGAGCAAAGGCAATGGAGCATTGAGATGATAGGGGCAATGGAGCCTTGTGATGAAAACTATCCTGGAACCTTGTGATGACACGGTTCATGGAGCATTGTGTTGGCATGGGCCATGGCGAATTGTGATGACAGGTGTCATGGGGCATTGGGATGACAGGGCCCATGGAGCATTGCAGTGAATGTGGTCATGGAGCATTCTGATGAAAAGCACCATGGAGCATTGGGATGACAGGGGGCATGGAGCATTGCAGTGAATGTGGTCATAGAGCATTGTGATGAAAAGCACCATGGAGCATTGTGATGACAAGGGCCATAGAGCATGGTGATGACACTAGTCATGGAGCATTGTGATGACAAGGGAATGGAGCATTGTGATAACATGAGATCTGGAGCATAGTGATGACAAGTGTCATGGAACATTGTGATGAAAGTGATCATGGAGCAATGTGATTACATGGGCCATGGAGCAATGTGAATACATAGGCCATGGAGCATTGTGATGACAGGGGTCATGGAACATTGTGATGAAAGTGGTCATGGATCATTGTGATGAGAAGTTAACTGGAACATTGTGATGACATGGTTCAGGGAGCATTGTGAAGACAAGGGCCATGACGAATTGTGATGACAGATGTCAGGTGGCATTCTGAGGATAGTGGTCCTCTAGAATTGTGATGAAATGTATCATGGAGCACTGTGTTGACAGGGGCTATGGAGCATTGTGATGACAAGTGTCAAGGAGGATTGTGGTGACACGGGGATGGAGCATTATGTTGACAAGAGTTCTGGAGCATTGTGATGACTAGTGCATGAAGCATTGTGATTACAGGGGCCATGGAGCATTGTGATGACAAGGGTCATGGAGCATTGTGATGACAGGGGGCATGGAACATTCTGATGAAAATGGTCCTGGAACATTGTGATGACAGCGGTCACGGAGAATTGTGATGACAGTAATTATGCAGCATTGTGATGACTAGGGTCATGGAACCTTGTGATGAGAAGGGTCAGTGAACATTGTGACGACAAGGTTCATGAAGCATTGTGATGACAAGGGCTTGGAGCATTGTGATGAAATGGGTCATCGAGAATTGTGATGACAGGGGTCATGGAGCTTTGCATTGACATGGGTATGGAGCATTGTAATGAGAAGAGATCTGGAGCATTGTAATGACAAGGGCATGGAGCATTTTGAGTACAGCTGCCAAGGAGCATTGTGCTGACAAGTGCATGGTGCATTGTGATGAGAAGTGGTATGGACCATTGTGATGAAAATGTTACTGGAGCATTGTGAAGAAAGCGGTCATGGATCATTGTGATGACAGGGTTCATGGAGCTTTGTGATGACAAGGGCCATGGAGCATGGTGATGGCAGGGGTCATGGGGCATTGTGAAGACAGGTGGCATTGGGAATTGTGATGAAAGGTTCATGGAGCACTCTGATGAAAGTTTTCCTGGAGCATTGTGATGAAAAGAACCATGGATTATTGTGATGACAAGTGACATGGAGCATAGTGATGACAACTGTCATGGAATATTTTGCTGACAGGAATCATGGAGCATTGTGATGAGTGGGGCCATGGAGCATTGTGATGAAAGACGTCATGGGGCATTGTTATGACAGCGGTCATGGAGCATTGTGATGAAAGGGATCATGGAGCAATGTGATTACACGGGCTATGGAGCATTGTGAATACATAGGACATATAGCATTGTGATGAGAGGTGTCATGGAGCATTGTGATGAAAGTGGTCATGGATCATTTTGATGACAAGTGACCTGGAACATTGTGATGACACGGTTCATGGAGCACTGTCATGACAAGGGCAATGGCGAATTGTGATGTCAGGTGTCACGGGGAAATGTGATGACAGTGGTCATCTAGAATTGTCATGAAAGGTATCATGGAGCACTGTGATGACAAGGGCTATGGAGCATTGTGATGACATAGGCCATGGAACGTTGTGATGACAAGGGCATGGAGCATATTGATTACAGGGGCCAAGGAGCATTTTGATTACAGTGGCCAAGGAGCATTGTGCTGACAAGGCAATGTGCATTGTGATGACAAGTGGCATGGAGCATTGTGATGAAAGTTGTAATTGACCATTGTGATTACATGTGTCCTGGAAACTTGTGATGACACAGTTCAAGGAGCATTGTGTAGACAAGGGCCATGGCGAATTGTGATATAAGGTGTCATGGGGCATTTTGATGAGAGTGGTCATCTAGCATTGTGATGAAAGGTATCATGGAGCACTGTGATGACAGGGGCCATGTAGCATTCTGATGACAATGGCCATGGAGCATTGTGATGACACGGGCATGAGACATTATGATGACAAGAGGTCTGGAGCATTGTGATGACCATGGCATAGAGCATTGTGATGACAAGGGCCATCCAGCATTTTCATGACAGTTGTCATGGAGCATTGAAATGACAAAGGCCATGGAGCATTGTGATGACAGGGGTCATGGGCATTGTGATGAGAGGGTGAATGGAGCATTGTGATGAAAATTGTCCTGGAGCATTGTGATGACATCGGTCATGGAGAACAGTGATGACAGGGATCATGCAACATTGTGATGACAACGGCATGGAGCATTGTGATGACATGGGTCATCGAGCATTGTGATGACCAGGGTCATGGAGCATTGTGTTGACACAGGCATGGAGCATTGTGATGAGAAGGGAACTGGAGCATTGTGATGACAAGGGCATGGAGCATTGTGATTATAGGGGCCAAGGTGCACTGTGCTGAAAAGGGCATGGTGTATTGTGCTGAAAAGGGCATGGAGAATTGTGATTACATGGACAGGGAACATTGTGATCACAGAGGTCATGGAAGATTGTGATGACAAGTGTCATGGAACATTGTGCTGACAGGGATCATGGAGCATTGTGATGAGAAAGGTTTTTGAGCATTGTGATGACAGGTGTCATGGGGCATTGTGATGACAGTGGTCATGGAGCAGTGTGATGAAAGGTGTCATGGAGTGCTGTGATTACAGGGGCCATGGAGCATTGTGATGAGCAAAGGCAATGGAGCATTGAGATGACAGGGGCAATGGAGCCTTGTGATGACAACTGTCCTGGAACCTTGTGATGACACGGTTCAGGGAGCATTGTGATGACAAGGGTCATGGCGAATTGTGATGACAGATGTCAGGTGGCATTGTGATGATAGTGGTCATCTAGAATTGTGATGAAATGTATCATGGAACACTGTGATGACAGGGGCCATGGAGCATTGTGATGACAAGTGTCAAGGAGCATTGTGGTGACACGGGGATGGAGCCTTATGTTGACAAGACTTCTGGAGCATTGTGATGACTAGTGCATGAAGCATTGTGATTACAGGGGCCATGGAGCCTTGTGATGACAAGGGTCATCGACCATTGTGATGACAGGGGTCATGGAGCATTGTGATGACAAGGAACATGGCGAATTGTGATGACAGGATACATGGGGCATTGTGATGACAGGGGGCATGGAACATTGTGATGAAAGTGGTCCTGGAGCATTGTGAAGACAGCGGTTTCGGAGAATTGTGATGACAGTAATTCTGCAGCATTGTGATGACTAGGGTCATGGATCATTGTGATGGCAGGGGTCAGTGAACTTTGTGACCACAAGTTTCATGAAGCATTGTGATGAAAGGGGTCAGTGAACATTGTGACGACAATGTTCATGAAGCAAGGTGATGACAAGGGCTTGGAGCATTGTGATGAAATGGGTCATCGAGAATTGTGATGACAGGGGTCATGGAGCATTGTGTTGACATGGGTATGGAGCACTGTAATGAGAAGAGATGTGGAGCATTGTAATGACAAGGGCATGGAGCATTTTGAGTAGAGGGTCCAAGGAGCATTGTGCTGACAAGTGCATGGTGCATTGTGATGAGAATTGGTATGGACCATTGTGATGAAAATGTTACTGGAGCATTGTGAAAAAAGCGGTCATGGATCATTGTGATGACAGGGTTCATGGAGCTTTGTGATGACAAGGGCCATGGAGCATGGTGATGACAGGGGTCATGGGGCATTGTGATGACAGGTGGCATTGGGAATTGTGATGAAAGGGTCATGGAGCACTCTGATGAAAGTTTTCCTGGAGCATTGTGATGAAAAGAACCATGGATTATTGTGATGACAAGTGCCATGGAATATTTTGCTGATAGGAATCATGGAGCATTGTGATGAGTGGGGCCATGGAGCATTGTGATGAAAGACTTCATGGGGCATTGTTATGACAGCAGTCATGGAGCATTGTGATGAAAGGGATCATGGAGCAATGTGATTACAGGGGCCATGGAGCATTGTGAATACATAGGACATAGAGCATTGTGATGAGAGGTGTCATGGAGCATTGTGATGAAAGTGGTCATGGATCATTTTGATGACAAGTGACCTGGAACATTGTGATGACACGGTTCATGGAGCACTGTGATGACAAGGGCAATGGCGAATTGTGATGACAGGTGTCATGGGGAAATGTGATGACAGTGGTCATCTAGAATTGTCATGAAAGGTATCATGGAGCACTGTGATGACAAGGGCTATGGAGCATTGTGATGACATAGGCCATGGAACATTGTGATGACACGGGCATGGAGCATTGTGATGATAGGGATCATGGAACATTGTGATGACAACGGCATGGAGCATTGTGATGACATTGGGTCATTGAGCATTGTGATGACCAGGGTCATGGAGCATTGTGTTGACACAGGCATGGAGCATTGTGATGAGAAGAGAACTGGAGCATTGTGATGACAAGTGCATGGAGCATTGTGATTATAGGGGCCAAGGAGCACCGTGCTGACAAGGGCATGGTGTATTGTGATGAAAAGGGCATGGAGAATTGTGATGACATGGACAGGGAACATTGTGATCACAGAGGTCATGGAAAATTGTGATGACAAGTGTCATGGAACATTGTGCTGACAGGAATCATGGAGCATTGTGATGAGAAAGGTTTTCGAACATTGTGATGACAGGTGTCATGGAGCATTGTGATGACAGTGGTCATGGAGCAGTGTGATGAAAGGTGTCATGGAGCGCTGTGATTTCAGGGGCGTGGAGCATTGTGATGAGCAAAGGCAATGGAGCATTGAGATGATAGGGGCAATGGAGCCTTGTGATGAAAACTATCCTGGAACCTTGTGATGACACGGTTCATGGAGCATTGTGTTGGCATGGGCCATGGCGAATTGTGATGACAGGTGTCATGGGGCATTGGGATGACAGGGCCTATGGAGCATTGCAGTGAATGTGGTCATGGAGCATTCTGATGAAAAGCACCATGGAGCATTGGGATGACAGGGGCCATGGAGCATTGCAGTGAATGTGGTCATAGAGCATTGTGATGAAAAGCACCATGGAGCATTGTGATGACAAGGGCCATAGAGCATGGTGATGACACTAGTCATGGAGCATTGTGATGACAAGGGAATGGAGCATTGTGATAACATGAGATCTGGAGCATAGTGATGACAAGTGTCATGGAACATTGTGATGAAAGTGATCATGGAGCAATGTGATTACATGGGCCATGGAGCAATGTGAATACATAGGCCATGGAGCATTGTGATGACAGGGGTCATGGAACATTGTGATGAAACTGGTCATGGATCATTGTGATGACAAGGTAACTGGAACATTGTGATGACATGGTTCAGGGAGCATTGTGATGACAAGGGCCATGACGAATTGTGATGACAGATGTCAGGTGGCATTCTGAGGATAGTGGTCCTCTAGAATTGTGATGAAATGTATCAAGGTGCACTGTGTTGACAGGGGCTATGGAGCATTGTGATGACAAGTGTCAAGGAGGATTGTGGTGACACGGGGCTGGAGCATTATGTTGACAAGAGTTCTGGAGCATTGTGATGACTAGTGCATGAAGCATTGTGATTACAGGGGCCATGGAGCATTGTGATGACAAGGGTCATGGAGCATTGTGATGACAGGGGGCATGGAACATTGTGATGAAAATGGTCCTGGAGCATTGTGATGACAGCGGTCACGGAGAATTGTGATGACAGTAATTATGCAGCATTGTGATGACTAGGGTCATGGAACCTTGTGATGAGAGGGGTCAGTGAACATTGTGACGACAATGTTCATGAAGCATTGTGATGACAAGGGCTTGGAGCATTGTGATGAAATGGGTCATCGAGAATTGTGATGTCAGGGGTCATGGAGCTTTGCATTGACATGGGTATGGAGCATTGTAATGAGAAGAGATCTGGAGCATTGTAATGACAAGGGCATGGAGCATTTTGAGTACAGGTGCCAAGGAGCATTGTGCTGACAAGTGCATGGTGCATTGTGATGAGAAGTGGTATGGACCATTGTGATGAAAATGTTACTAGAGCATTGTGAAGAAAGCGGTCATGGATCATTGTGATGACAGGGTTCATGGAGCTTTGTGATGACAAGGGCCATGGAGCATGGTGATGACAGGGGTCATGGGGCATTGTGAAGACAGGTGGCATTGGGAATTGTGATGAAAGGTTCATGGAGCACTCTGATGAAAGTTTTCCTGGAGCATTGTGATGAAAAGAACCATGGATTATTGTGATGACAAGTGACATGGAGCATAGTGATGACAACTGTCATGGAATATTTTGCTGACAGGAATCATGGAGCATTGTGATGAGTGGGGCCATGGAGCATTGTGATGAAAGACGTCATGGGGCATTGTTATGACAGCGGTCATGGAGCATTGTGATGAAAGGGATCATGGAGCAATGTGATTACACGGGCTATGGAGCATTGTGAATACATAGGACATATAGCATTGTGATGAGAGGTGTCATGGAGCATTGTGATGAAAGTGGTCATGGATCATTTTGATGACAAGTGACCTGGAACATTGTGATGACACGGTTCATGGAGCACTGTCATGACAAGGGCAATGGCGAATTGTGATGTCAGGTGTCACGGGGAAATGTGATGACAGTGGTCATCTAGAATTGTCATGAAAGGTATCATGGAGCACTGTGATGACAAGGGCTATGGAGCATTGTGATGACATAGGCCATGGAACGTTGTGATGACAAGGGCATGGAGCATATTGATTACAGGGGCCAAGGAGCATTTTGATTACAGTGGCCAAGGAGCATTGTGCTGACAAGGCAATGTGCATTGTGATGACAAGTGGCATGGAGCATTGTGATGAAAGTTGTAATTGACCATTGTGATTACATGTGTCCTGGAAACTTGTGATGACACAGTTCAAGGAGCATTGTGTAGACAAGGGCCATGGCGAATTGTGATATAAGGTGTCATGGGGCATTTTGATGAGAGTGGTCATCTAGCATTGTGATGAAAGGTATCATGGAGCACTGTGATGACAGGGGCCATGTAGCATTCTGATGACAATGGCCATGGAGCATTGTGATGACACGGGCATGAGACATTATGATGACAAGAGGTCTGGAGCATTGTGATGACCATGGCATGGAGCATTGTGATGACAAGGGCCATCCAGCATTTTCATGACAGTTGTCATGGAGCATTGAAATGACAAAGGCCATGGAGCATTGTGATGACAGGGGTCATGGGCATTGTGATGAGAGGGTGAATGGAGCATTGTGATGAAAATTGTCCTGGAGCATTGTGATGACATCGGTCATGGAGAACAGTGATGACAGGGATCATGCAACATTGTGATGACAACGGCATGGAGCATTGTGATGACATGGGTCATCGAGCATTGTGATGACCAGGGTCATGGAGCATTGTGTTGACACAGGCATGGAGCATTGTGATGAGAAGGGAACTGGAGCATTGTGATGACAAGGGCATGGAGCATTGTGATTATAGGGGCCAAGGTGCACTGTGCTGAAAAGGGCATGGTGTATTGTGCTGAAAAGGGCATGGAGAATTGTGATTACATGGACAGGGAACATTGTGATCACAGAGGTCATGGAAGATTGTGATGACAAGTGTCATGGAACATTGTGCTGACAGGGATCATGGAGCATTGTGATGAGAAAGGTTTTTGAGCATTGTGATGACAGGTGTCATGGGGCATTGTGATGACAGTGGTCATGGAGCAGTGTGATGAAAGGTGTCATGGAGTGCTGTGATTACAGGGGCCATGGAGCATTGTGATGAGCAAAGGCAATGGAGCATTGAGATGACAGGGGCAATGGAGCCTTGTGATGACAACTGTCCTGGAACCTTGTGATGACACGGTTCAGGGAGCATTGTGATGACAAGGGTCATGGCGAATTGTGATGACAGATGTCAGGTGGCATTGTGATGATAGTGGTCATCTAGAACTGTGATGAAATGTATCATGGAACACTGTGATGACAGGGGCCATGGAGCATTGTGATGACAAGTGTCAAGGAGCATTGTGGTGACACGGGGATGGAGCCTTATGTTGACAAGACTTCTGGAGCATTGTGATGACTAGTGCATGAAGCATTGTGATTACAGGGGCCATGGAGCCTTGTGATGACAAGGGTCATCGACCATTGTGATGACAGGGGTCATGGAGCATTGTGATGACAAGGAACATGGCGAATTGTGATGACAGGATACATGGGGCATTGTGATGACAGGGGGCATGGAACATTGTGATGAAAGTGGTCCTGGAGCATTGTGAAGACAGCGGTTTCGGAGAATTGTGATGACAGTAATTCTGCAGCATTGTGATGACTAGGGTCATGGATCATTGTGATGGCAGGGGTCAGTGAACTTTGTGACCACAAGTTTCATGAAGCATTGTGATGAAAGGGGTCAGTGAACATTGTGACGACAATGTTCATGAAGCAAGGTGATGACAAGGGCTTGGAGCATTGTGATGAAATGGGTCATCGAGAATTGTGATGACAGGGGTCATGGAGCATTGTGTTGACATGGGTATGGAGCACTGTAATGAGAAGAGATGTGGAGCATTGTAATGACAAGGGCATGGAGCATTTTGAGTAGAGGGTCCAAGGAGCATTGTGCTGACAAGTGCATGGTGCATTGTGATGAGAATTGGTATGGACCATTGTGATGAAAATGTTACTGGAGCATTGTGAAAAAAGCGGTCATGGATCATTGTGATGACAAGGTTCATGGAGCTTTGTGATGACAAGGGCCATGGAGCATGGTGATGACAGGGGTCATGGGGCATTGTGATGACAGGTGGCATTGGGAATTGTGATGAAAGGGTCATGGAGCACTCTGATGAAAGTTTTCCTGGAGCATTGTGATGAAAAGAACCATGGATTATTGTGATGACAAGTGCCATGGAACATTGTGATGACAAGTGTCATGGAATATTTTGCTGATAGGAATCATGGAGCATTGTGATGAGTGGGGCCATGGAGCATTGTGATGAAAGACTTCATGGGGCATTGTTATGACAGCAGTCATGGAGCATTGTGATGAAAGGGATCATGGAGCAATGTGATTACAGGGGCCATGGAGCATTGTGAATACATAGGACATAGAGCATTGTGATGAGAGGTGTCATGGAGCATTGTGATGAAAGTGGTCATGGATCATTTTGATGACAACTGACCTGGAACATTGTGATGACACGGTTCATGGAGCACTGTGATGACAAGGGCAATGGCGAATTGTGATGACAGGTGTCATGGGGAAATGTGATGACAGTGGTCATCTAGAATTGTCATGAAAGGTATCATGGAGCACTGTGATGACAAGGGCTATGGAGCATTGTGATGACATAGGCCATGGAACATTGTGATGACACGGGCATGGAGCATTGTGATGATAAGGATCATGGAACATTGTGATGACAACGGCATGGAGCATTGTGATGACATTGGGTCATTGAGCATTGTGATGACCAGGGTCATGGAGCATTGTGTTGACACAGGCATGGAGCATTGTGATGAGAAGAGAACTGGAGCATTGTGATGACAAGTGCATGGAGCATTGTGATTATAGGGGCCAAGGAGCACCGTGCTGACAAGGGCATGGTGTATTGTGATGAAAAGGGCATGGAGAATTGTGATGACATGGACAGGGAACATTGTGATCACAGAGGTCATGGAAAATTGTGATGACAAGTGTCATGGAACATTGTGCTGACAGGAATCATGGAGCATTGTGATGAGAAAGGTTTTCGAACATTGTGATGACAGGTGTCATGGGGCATTGTGATGACAGTGGTCATGGAGCAGTGTGATGAAAGGTGTCATGGAGCGCTGTGATTTCAGGGGCGTGGAGCATTGTGATGAGCAAAGGCAATGGAGCATTGAGATGATAGGGGCAATGGAGCCTTGTGATGAAAACTATCCTGGAACCTTGTGATGACACGGTTCATGGAGCATTGTGTTGGCATGGGCCATGGCGAATTGTGATGACAGGTGTCATGGGGCATTGGGATGACAGGGCCTATGGAGCATTGCAGTGAATGTGGTCATGGAGCATTCTGATGAAAAGCACCATGGAGCATTGGGATGACAGGGGCCATGGAGCATTGCAGTGAATGTGGTCATAGAGCATTGTGATGAAAAGCACCATGGAGCATTGTGATGACAAGGGCCATAGAGCATGGTGATGACACTAGTCATGGAGCATTGTGATGACAAGGGAATGGAGCATTGTGATAACATGAGATCTGGAGCATAGTGATGACAAGTGTCATGGAACATTGTGATGAAAGTGATCATGGAGCAATGTGATTACATGGGCCATGGAGCAATGTGAATACATAGGCCATGGAGCATTGTGATGACAGGGGTCATGGAACATTGTGATGAAAGTGGTCATGGATCATTGTGATGACAAGGTAACTGGAACATTGTGATGACATGGTTCAGGGAGCATTGTGATGACAAGGGCCATGACGAATTGTGATGACAGATGTCAGGTGGCATTCTGAGGATAGTGGTCCTCTAGAATTGTGATGAAATGTATCAAGGTGCACTGTGTTGACAGGGGCTATGGAGCATTGTGATGACAAGTGTCAAGGAGGATTGTGGTGACACGGGGATGGAGCATTATGTTGACAAGAGTTCTGGAGCATTGTGATGACTAGTGCATGAAGCATTGTGATTACAGGGGCCATGGAGCATTGTGATGACAAGGGTCATGGAGCATTGTGATGACAGGGGGCATGGAACATTGTGATGAAAATGGTCCTGGAGCATTGTGATGACAGCGGTCACGGAGAATTGTGATGACAGTAATTATGCAGCATTGTGATGACTAGGGTCATGGAACCTTGTGATGAGAGGGGTCAGTGAACATTGTGACGACAATGTTCATGAAGCATTGTGATGACAAGGGCTTGGAGCATTGTGATGAAATGGGTCATCGAGAATTGTGATGTCAGGGGTCATGGAGCTTTGCATTGACATGGGTATGGAGCATTGTAATGAGAAGAGATCTGGAGCATTGTAATGACAAGGGCATGGAGCATTTTGAGTACAGGTGCCAAGGAGCATTGTGCTGACAAGTGCATGGTGCATTGTGATGAGAAGTGGTATGGACCATTGTGATGAAAATGTTACTAGAGCATTGTGAAGAAAGCGGTCATGGATCATTGTGATGACAGGGTTCATGGAGCTTTGTGATGACAAGGGCCATGGAGCATGGTGATGACAGGGGTCATGGGGCATTGTGAAGACAGGTGGCATTGGGAATTGTGATGAAAGGTTCATGGAGCACTCTGATGAAAGTTTTCCTGGAGCATTGTGATGAAAAGAACCATGGATTATTGTGATGACAAGTGACATGGAGCATAGTGATGACAACTGTCATGGAATATTTTGCTGACAGGAATCATGGAGCATTGTGATGAGTGGGGCCATGGAGCATTGTGATGAAAGACGTCATGGGGCATTGTTATGACAGCGGTCATGGAGCATTGTGATGAAAGGGATCATGGAGCAATGTGATTACACGGGCTATGGAGCATTGTGAATACATAGGACATATAGCATTGTGATGAGAGGTGTCATGGAGCATTGTGATGAAAGTGGTCATGGATCATTTTGATGACAAGTGACCTGGAACATTGTGATGACACGGTTCATGGAGCACTGTCATGACAAGGGCAATGGCGAATTGTGATGTCAGGTGTCACGGGGAAATGTGATGACAGTGGTCATCTAGAATTGTCATGAAAGGTATCATGGAGCACTGTGATGACAAGGGCTATGGAGCATTGTGATGACATAGGCCATGGAACGTTGTGATGACAAGGGCATGGAGCATATTGATTACAGGGGCCAAGGAGCATTTTGATTACAGTGGCCAAGGAGCATTGTGCTGACAAGGCAATGTGCATTGTGATGACAAGTGGCATGGAGCATTGTGATGAAAGTTGTAATTGACCATTGTGATTACATGTGTCCTGGAAACTTGTGATGACACAGTTCAAGGAGCATTGTGTAGACAAGGGCCATGGCGAATTGTGATATAAGGTGTCATGGGGCATTTTGATGAGAGTGGTCATCTAGCATTGTGATGAAAGGTATCATGGAGCACTGTGATGACAGGGGCCATGTAGCATTCTGATGACAATGGCCATGGAGCATTGTGATGACACGGGCATGAGACATTATGATGACAAGAGGTCTGGAGCATTGTGATGACCATGGCATGGAGCATTGTGATGACAAGGGCCATCCAGCATTTTCATGACAGTTGTCATGGAGCATTGAAATGACAAAGGCCATGGAGCATTGTGATGACAGGGGTCATGGGCATTGTGATGAGAGGGTGAATGGAGCATTGTGATGAAAATTGTCCTGGAGCATTGTGATGACATCGGTCATGGAGAACAGTGATGACAGGGATCATGCAACATTGTGATGACAACGGCATGGAGCATTGTGATGACATGGGTCATCGAGCATTGTGATGACCAGGGTCATGGAGCATTGTGTTGACACAGGCATGGAGCATTGTGATGAGAAGGGAACTGGAGCATTGTGATGACAAGGGCATGGAGCATTGTGATTATAGGGGCCAAGGTGCACTGTGCTGAAAAGGGCATGGTGTATTGTGCTGAAAAGGGCATGGAGAATTGTGATTACATGGACAGGGAACATTGTGATCACAGAGGTCATGGAAGATTGTGATGACAAGTGTCATGGAACATTGTGCTGACAGGGATCATGGAGCATTGTGATGAGAAAGGTTTTTGAGCATTGTGATGACAGGTGTCATGGGGCATTGTGATGACAGTGGTCATGGAGCAGTGTGATGAAAGGTGTCATGGAGTGCTGTGATTACAGGGGCCATGGAGCATTGTGATGAGCAAAGGCAATGGAGCATTGAGATGACAGGGGCAATGGAGCCTTGTGATGACAACTGTCCTGGAACCTTGTGATGACACGGTTCAGGGAGCATTGTGATGACAAGGGTCATGGCGAATTGTGATGACAGATGTCAGGTGGCATTGTGATGATAGTGGTCATCTAGAACTGTGATGAAATGTATCATGGAACACTGTGATGACAGGGGCCATGGAGCATTGTGATGACAAGTGTCAAGGAGCATTGTGGTGACACGGGGATGGAGCCTTATGTTGACAAGACTTCTGGAGCATTGTGATGACTAGTGCATGAAGCATTGTGATTACAGGGGCCATGGAGCCTTGTGATGACAAGGGTCATCGACCATTGTGATGACAGGGGTCATGGAGCATTGTGATGACAAGGAACATGGCGAATTGTGATGACAGGATACATGGGGCATTGTGATGACAGGGGGCATGGAACATTGTGATGAAAGTGGTCCTGGAGCATTGTGAAGACAGCGGTTTCGGAGAATTGTGATGACAGTAATTCTGCAGCATTGTGATGACTAGGGTCATGGATCATTGTGATGGCAGGGGTCAGTGAACTTTGTGACCACAAGTTTCATGAAGCATTGTGATGAAAGGGGTCAGTGAACATTGTGACGACAATGTTCATGAAGCATTGTGATGACAAGGGCTTGGAGCATTGTGATGAAATGGGTCATCGAGAATTGTGATGACAGGGGTCATGGAGCATTGTGTTGACATGGGTATGGAGCACTGTAATGAGAAGAGATGTGGAGCATTGTAATGACAAGGGCATGGAGCATTTTGAGTAGAGGGTCCAAGGAGCATTGTGCTGACAAGTGCATGGTGCATTGTGATGAGAAGTGGTATGGACCATTGTGATGAAAATGTTACTGGAGCATTGTGAAAAAAGCGGTCATGGATCATTGTGATGACAGGGTTCATGGAGCTTTGTGATGACAAGGGCCATGGAGCATGGTGATGACAGGGGTCATGGGGCATTGTGATGACAGGTGGCATTGGGAATTGTGATGAAAGGGTCATGGAGCACTCTGATGAAAGTTTTCCTGGAGCATTGTGATGAAAAGAACCATGGATTATTGTGATGACAAGTGCCATGGAACATTGTGATGACAAGTGTCATGGAATATTTTGCTGATAGGAATCATGGAGCATTGTGATGAGTGGGGCCATGGAGCATTGTGATGAAAGACTTCATGGGGCATTGTTATGACAGCAGTCATGGAGCATTGTGATGAAAGGGATCATGGAGCAATGTGATTACAGGGGCCATGGAGCATTGTGAATACATAGGACATAGAGCATTGTGATGAGAGGTGTCATCGAGCATTGTGATGAAAGTGGTCATGGATCATTTTGATGACAACTGACCTGGAACATTGTGATGACACGGTTCATGGAGCACTGTGATGACAAGGGCAATGGCGAATTGTGATGACAGGTGTCATGGGGAAATGTGATGACAGTGGTCATCTAGAATTGTCATGAAAGGTATCATGGAGCACTGTGATGACAAGGGCTATGGAGCATTGTGATGACATAGGCCATGGAACATTGTGATGACACGGGCATGGAGCATTGTGATGATAGGGATCATGGAACATTGTGATGACAACGGCATGGAGCATTGTGATGACATTGGGTCATTGAGCATTGTGATGACCAGGGTCATGGAGCATTGTGTTGACACAGGCATGGAGCATTGTGATGAGAAGAGAACTGGAGCATTGTGATGACAAGTGCATGGAGCATTGTGATTATAGGGGCCAAGGAGCACCGTGCTGACAAGGGCATGGTGTATTGTGATGAAAAGGGCATGGAGAATTGTGATGACATGGACAGGGAACATTGTGATCACAGAGGTCATGGAAAATTGTGATGACAAGTGTCATGGAACATTGTGCTGACAGGGATCATGGAGCATTGTGATGAGAAAGGTTTTCGAACATTGTGATGACAGGTGTCATGGGGCATTGTGATGACAGTGGTCATGGAGCAGTGTGATGAAAGGTGTCATGGAGCGCTGTGATTTCAGGGGCGTGGAGCATTGTGATGAGCAAAGGCAATGGAGCATTGAGATGATAGGGGCAATGGAGCCTTGTGATGAAAACTATCCTGGAACCTTGTGATGACACGGTTCATGGAGCATTGTGTTGGCATGGGCCATGGCGAATTGTGATGACAGGTGTCATGGGGCATTGGGATGACAGGGCCCATGGAGCATTGCAGTGAATGTGGTCATGGAGCATTCTGATGAAAAGCACCATGGAGCATTGGGATGACAGGGGCCATGGAGCATTGCAGTGAATGTGGTCATAGAGCATTGTGATGAAAAGCACCATGGAGCATTGTGATGACAAGGGCCATAGAGCATGGTGATGACACTAGTCATGGAGCATTGTGATGACAAGGGAATGGAGCATTGTGATAACATGAGATCTGGAGCATAGTGATGACAAGTGTCATGGAACATTGTGATGAAAGTGATCATGGAGCAATGTGATTACATGGGCCATGGAGCAATGTGAATACATAGGCCATGGAGCATTGTGATGACAGGGGTCATGGAACATTGTGATGAAAGTGGTCATGGATCATTGTGATGACAAGGTAACTGGAACATTGTGATGACATGGTTCAGGGAGCATTGTGATGACAAGGGCCATGACGAATTGTGATGACAGATGTCAGGTGGCATTCTGAGGATAGTGGTCCTCTAGAATTGTGATGAAATGTATCAAGGTGCACTGTGTTGACAGGGGCTATGGAGCATTGTGATGACAAGTGTCAAGGAGGATTGTGGTGACACGGGGCTGGAGCATTATGTTGACAAGAGTTCTGGAGCATTGTGATGACTAGTGCATGAAGCATTGTGATTACAGGGGCCATGGAGCATTGTGATGACAAGGGTCATGGAGCATTGTGATGACAGGGGGCATGGAACATTGTGATGAAAATGGTCCTGGAGCATTGTGATGACAGCGGTCACGGAGAATTGTGATGACAGTAATTATGCAGCATTGTGATGACTAGGGTCATGGAACCTTGTGATGAGAGGGGTCAGTGAACATTGTGACGACAATGTTCATGAAGCATTGTGATGACAAGGGCTTGGAGCATTGTGATGAAATGGGTCATCGAGAATTGTGATGTCAGGGGTCATGGAGCTTTGCATTGACATGGGTATGGAGCATTGTAATGAGAAGAGATCTGGAGCATTGTAATGACAAGGGCATGGAGCATTTTGAGTACAGGTGCCAAGGAGCATTGTGCTGACAAGTGCATGGTGCATTGTGATGAGAAGTGGTATGGACCATTGTGATGAAAATGTTACTAGAGCATTGTGAAGAAAGCGGTCATGGATCATTGTGATGACAGGGTTCATGGAGCTTTGTGATGACAAGGGCCATGGAGCATGGTGATGACAGGGGTCATGGGGCATTGTGAAGACAGGTGGCATTGGGAATTGTGATGAAAGGTTCATGGAGCACTCTGATGAAAGTTTTCCTGGAGCATTGTGATGAAAAGAACCATGGATTATTGTGATGACAAGTGACATGGAGCATAGTGATGACAACTGTCATGGAATATTTTGCTGACAGGAATCATGGAGCATTGTGATGAGTGGGGCCATGGAGCATTGTGATGAAAGACGTCATGGGGCATTGTTATGACAGCGGTCATGGAGCATTGTGATGAAAGGGATCATGGAGCAATGTGATTACACGGGCTATGGAGCATTGTGAATACATAGGACATATAGCATTGTGATGAGAGGTGTCATGGAGCATTGTGATGAAAGTGGTCATGGATCATTTTGATGACAAGTGACCTGGAACATTGTGATGACACGGTTCATGGAGCACTGTCATGACAAGGGCAATGGCGAATTGTGATGTCAGGTGTCACGGGGAAATGTGATGACAGTGGTCATCTAGAATTGTCATGAAAGGTATCATGGAGCACTGTGATGACAAGGGCTATGGAGCATTGTGATGACATAGGCCATGGAACGTTGTGATGACAAGGGCATGGAGCATATTGATTACAGGGGCCAAGGAGCATTTTGATTACAGTGGCCAAGGAGCATTGTGCTGACAAGGCAATGTGCATTGTGATGACAAGTGGCATGGAGCATTGTGATGAAAGTTGTAATTGACCATTGTGATTACATGTGTCCTGGAAACTTGTGATGACACAGTTCAAGGAGCATTGTGTAGACAAGGGCCATGGCGAATTGTGATATAAGGTGTCATGGGGCATTTTGATGAGAGTGGTCATCTAGCATTGTGATGAAAGGTATCATGGAGCACTGTGATGACAGGGGCCATGTAGCATTCTGATGACAATGGCCATGGAGCATTGTGATGACACGGGCATGAGACATTATGATGACAAGAGGTCTGGAGCATTGTGATGACCATGGCATGGAGCATTGTGATGACAAGGGCCATCCAGCATTTTCATGACAGTTGTCATGGAGCATTGAAATGACAAAGGCCATGGAGCATTGTGATGACAGGGGTCATGGGCATTGTGATGAGAGGGTGAATGGAGCATTGTGATGAAAATTGTCCTGGAGCATTGTGATGACATCGGTCATGGAGAACAGTGATGACAGGGATCATGCAACATTGTGATGACAACGGCATGGAGCATTGTGATGACATGGGTCATCGAGCATTGTGATGACCAGGGTCATGGAGCATTGTGTTGACACAGGCATGGAGCATTGTGATGAGAAGGGAACTGGAGCATTGTGATGACAAGGGCATGGAGCATTGTGATTATAGGGGCCAAGGTGCACTGTGCTGAAAAGGGCATGGTGTATTGTGCTGAAAAGGGCATGGAGAATTGTGATTACATGGACAGGGAACATTGTGATCACAGAGGTCATGGAAGATTGTGATGACAAGTGTCATGGAACATTGTGCTGACAGGGATCATGGAGCATTGTGATGAGAAAGGTTTTTGAGCATTGTGATGACAGGTGTCATGGGGCATTGTGATGACAGTGGTCATGGAGCAGTGTGATGAAAGGTGTCATGGAGTGCTGTGATTACAGGGGCCATGGAGCATTGTGATGAGCAAAGGCAATGGAGCATTGAGATGACAGGGGCAATGGAGCCTTGTGATGACAACTGTCCTGGAACCTTGTGATGACACGGTTCAGGGAGCATTGTGATGACAAGGGTCATGGCGAATTGTGATGACAGATGTCAGGTGGCATTGTGATGATAGTGGTCATCTAGAACTGTGATGAAATGTATCATGGAACACTGTGATGACAGGGGCCATGGAGCATTGTGATGACAAGTGTCAAGGAGCATTGTGGTGACACGGGGATGGAGCCTTATGTTGACAAGACTTCTGGAGCATTGTGATGACTAGTGCATGAAGCATTGTGATTACAGGGGCCATGGAGCCTTGTGATGACAAGGGTCATCGACCATTGTGATGACAGGGGTCATGGAGCATTGTGATGACAAGGAACATGGCGAATTGTGATGACAGGATACATGGGGCATTGTGATGACAGGGGGCATGGAACATTGTGATGAAAGTGGTCCTGGAGCATTGTGAAGACAGCGGTTTCGGAGAATTGTGATGACAGTAATTCTGCAGCATTGTGATGACTAGGGTCATGGATCATTGTGATGGCAGGGGTCAGTGAACTTTGTGACCACAAGTTTCATGAAGCATTGTGATGAAAGGGGTCAGTGAACATTGTGACGACAATGTTCATGAAGCAAGGTGATGACAAGGGCTTGGAGCATTGTGATGAAATGGGTCATCGAGAATTGTGATGACAGGGGTCATGGAGCATTGTGTTGACATGGGTATGGAGCACTGTAATGAGAAGAGATGTGGAGCATTGTAATGACAAGGGCATGGAGCATTTTGAGTAGAGGGTCCAAGGAGCATTGTGCTGACAAGTGCATGGTGCATTGTGATGAGAATTGGTATGGACCATTGTGATGAAAATGTTACTGGAGCATTGTGAAAAAAGCGGTCATGGATCATTGTGATGACAGGGTTCATGGAGCTTTGTGATGACAAGGGCCATGGAGCATGGTGATGACAGGGGTCATGGGGCATTGTGATGACAGGTGGCATTGGGAATTGTGATGAAAGGGTCATGGAGCACTCTGATGAAAGTTTTCCTGGAGCATTGTGATGAAAAGAACCATGGATTATTGTGATGACAAGTGCCATGGAACATTGTGATGACAAGTGTCATGGAATATTTTGCTGATAGGAATCATGGAGCATTGTGATGAGTGGGGCCATGGAGCATTGTGATGAAAGACTTCATGGGGCATTGTTATGACAGCAGTCATGGAGCATTGTGATGAAAGGGATCATGGAGCAATGTGATTACAGGGGCCATGGAGCATTGTGAATACATAGGACATAGAGCATTGTGATGAGAGGTGTCATGGAGCATTGTGATGAAAGTGGTCATGGATCATTTTGATGACAACTGACCTGGAACATTGTGATGACACGGTTCATGGAGCACTGTGATGACAAGGGCAATGGCGAATTGTGATGACAGGTGTCATGGGGAAATGTGATGACAGTGGTCATCTAGAATTGTCATGAAAGGTATCATGGAGCACTGTGATGACAAGGGCTATGGAGCATTGTGATGACATAGGCCATGGAACATTGTGATGACACGGGCATGGAGCATTGTGATGATAGGGATCATGGAACATTGTGATGACAACGGCATGGAGCATTGTGATGACATTGGGTCATTGAGCATTGTGATGACCAGGGTCATGGAGCATTGTGTTGACACAGGCATGGAGCATTGTGATGAGAAGAGAACTGGAGCATTGTGATGACAAGTGCATGGAGCATTGTGATTATAGGGGCCAAGGAGCACCGTGCTGACAAGGGCATGGTGTATTGTGATGAAAAGGGCATGGAGAATTGTGATGACATGGACAGGGAACATTGTGATCACAGAGGTCATGGAAAATTGTGATGACAAGTGTCATGGAACATTGTGCTGACAGGAATCATGGAGCATTGTGATGAGAAAGGTTTTCGAACATTGTGATGACAGGTGTCATGGGGCATTGTGATGACAGTGGTCATGGAGCAGTGTGATGAAAGGTGTCATGGAGCGCTGTGATTTCAGGGGCGTGGAGCATTGTGATGAGCAAAGGCAATGGAGCATTGAGATGATAGGGGCAATGGAGCCTTGTGATGAAAACTATCCTGGAACCTTGTGATGACACGGTTCATGGAGCATTGTGTTGGCATGGGCCATGGCGAATTGTGATGACAGGTGTCATGGGGCATTGGGATGACAGGGCCTATGGAGCATTGCAGTGAATGTGGTCATGGAGCATTCTGATGAAAAGCACCATGGAGCATTGGGATGACAGGGGCCATGGAGCATTGCAGTGAATGTGGTCATAGAGCATTGTGATGAAAAGCACCATGGAGCATTGTGATGACAAGGGCCATAGAGCATGGTGATGACACTAGTCATGGAGCATTGTGATGACAAGGGAATGGAGCATTGTGATAACATGAGATCTGGAGCATAGTGATGACAAGTGTCATGGAACATTGTGATGAAAGTGATCATGGAGCAATGTGATTACATGGGCCATGGAGCAATGTGAATACATAGGCCATGGAGCATTGTGATGACAGGGGTCATGGAACATTGTGATGAAAGTGGTCATGGATCATTGTGATGACAAGGTAACTGGAACATTGTGATGACATGGTTCAGGGAGCATTGTGATGACAAGGGCCATGACGAATTGTGATGACAGATGTCAGGTGGCATTCTGAGGATAGTGGTCCTCTAGAATTGTGATGAAATGTATCAAGGTGCACTGTGTTGACAGGGGCTATGGAGCATTGTGATGACAAGTGTCAAGGAGGATTGTGGTGACACGGGGATGGAGCATTATGTTGACAAGAGTTCTGGAGCATTGTGATGACTAGTGCATGAAGCATTGTGATTACAGGGGCCATGGAGCATTGTGATGACAAGGGTCATGGAGCATTGTGATGACAGGGGGCATGGAACATTGTGATGAAAATGGTCCTGGAGCATTGTGATGACAGCGGTCACGGAGAATTGTGATGACAGTAATTATGCAGCATTGTGATGACTAGGGTCATGGAACCTTGTGATGAGAGGGGTCAGTGAACATTGTGACGACAATGTTCATGAAGCATTGTGATGACAAGGGCTTGGAGCATTGTGATGAAATGGGTCATCGAGAATTGTGATGTCAGGGGTCATGGAGCTTTGCATTGACATGGGTATGGAGCATTGTAATGAGAAGAGATCTGGAGCATTGTAATGACAAGGGCATGGAGCATTTTGAGTACAGGTGCCAAGGAGCATTGTGCTGACAAGTGCATGGTGCATTGTGATGAGAAGTGGTATGGACCATTGTGATGAAAATGTTACTAGAGCATTGTGAAGAAAGCGGTCATGGATCATTGTGATGACAGGGTTCATGGAGCTTTGTGATGACAAGGGCCATGGAGCATGGTGATGACAGGGGTCATGGGGCATTGTGAAGACAGGTGGCATTGGGAATTGTGATGAAAGGTTCATGGAGCACTCTGATGAAAGTTTTCCTGGAGCATTGTGATGAAAAGAACCATGGATTATTGTGATGACAAGTGACATGGAGCATAGTGATGACAACTGTCATGGAATATTTTGCTGACAGGAATCATGGAGCATTGTGATGAGTGGGGCCATGGAGCATTGTGATGAAAGACGTCATGGGGCATTGTTATGACAGCGGTCATGGAGCATTGTGATGAAAGGGATCATGGAGCAATGTGATTACACGGGCTATGGAGCATTGTGAATACATAGGACATATAGCATTGTGATGAGAGGTGTCATGGAGCATTGTGATGAAAGTGGTCATGGATCATTTTGATGACAAGTGACCTGGAACATTGTGATGACACGGTTCATGGAGCACTGTCATGACAAGGGCAATGGCGAATTGTGATGTCAGGTGTCACGGGGAAATGTGATGACAGTGGTCATCTAGAATTGTCATGAAAGGTATCATGGAGCACTGTGATGACAAGGGCTATGGAGCATTGTGATGACATAGGCCATGGAACGTTGTGATGACAAGGGCATGGAGCATATTGATTACAGGGGCCAAGGAGCATTTTGATTACAGTGGCCAAGGAGCATTGTGCTGACAAGGCAATGTGCATTGTGATGACAAGTGGCATGGAGCATTGTGATGAAAGTTGTAATTGACCATTGTGATTACATGTGTCCTGGAAACTTGTGATGACACAGTTCAAGGAGCATTGTGTAGACAAGGGCCATGGCGAATTGTGATATAAGGTGTCATGGGGCATTTTGATGAGAGTGGTCATCTAGCATTGTGATGAAAGGTATCATGGAGCACTGTGATGACAGGGGCCATGTAGCATTCTGATGACAATGGCCATGGAGCATTGTGATGACACGGGCATGAGACATTATGATGACAAGAGGTCTGGAGCATTGTGATGACCATGGCATAGAGCATTGTGATGACAAGGGCCATCCAGCATTTTCATGACAGTTGTCATGGAGCATTGAAATGACAAAGGCCATGGAGCATTGTGATGACAGGGGTCATGGGCATTGTGATGAGAGGGTGAATGGAGCATTGTGATGAAAATTGTCCTGGAGCATTGTGATGACATCGGTCATGGAGAACAGTGATGACAGGGATCATGCAACATTGTGATGACAACGGCATGGAGCATTGTGATGACATGGGTCATCGAGCATTGTGATGACCAGGGTCATGGAGCATTGTGTTGACACAGGCATGGAGCATTGTGATGAGAAGGGAACTGGAGCATTGTGATGACAAGGGCATGGAGCATTGTGATTATAGGGGCCAAGGTGCACTGTGCTGAAAAGGGCATGGTGTATTGTGCTGAAAAGGGCATGGAGAATTGTGATTACATGGACAGGGAACATTGTGATCACAGAGGTCATGGAAGATTGTGATGACAAGTGTCATGGAACATTGTGCTGACAGGGATCATGGAGCATTGTGATGAGAAAGGTTTTTGAGCATTGTGATGACAGGTGTCATGGGGCATTGTGATGACAGTGGTCATGGAGCAGTGTGATGAAAGGTGTCATGGAGTGCTGTGATTACAGGGGCCATGGAGCATTGTGATGAGCAAAGGCAATGGAGCATTGAGATGACAGGGGCAATGGAGCCTTGTGATGACAACTGTCCTGGAACCTTGTGATGACACGGTTCAGGGAGCATTGTGATGACAAGGGTCATGGCGAATTGTGATGACAGATGTCAGGTGGCATTGTGATGATAGTGGTCATCTAGAACTGTGATGAAATGTATCATGGAACACTGTGATGACAGGGGCCATGGAGCATTGTGATGACAAGTGTCAAGGAGCATTGTGGTGACACGGGGATGGAGCCTTATGTTGACAAGACTTCTGGAGCATTGTGATGACTAGTGCATGAAGCATTGTGATTACAGGGGCCATGGAGCCTTGTGATGACAAGGGTCATCGACCATTGTGATGACAGGGGTCATGGAGCATTGTGATGACAAGGAACATGGCGAATTGTGATGACAGGATACATGGGGCATTGTGATGACAGGGGGCATGGAACATTGTGATGAAAGTGGTCCTGGAGCATTGTGAAGACAGCGGTTTCGGAGAATTGTGATGACAGTAATTCTGCAGCATTGTGATGACTAGGGTCATGGATCATTGTGATGGCAGGGGTCAGTGAACTTTGTGACCACAAGTTTCATGAAGCATTGTGATGAAAGGGGTCAGTGAACATTGTGACGACAATGTTCATGAAGCATTGTGATGACAAGGGCTTGGAGCATTGTGATGAAATGGGTCATCGAGAATTGTGATGACAGGGGTCATGGAGCATTGTGTTGACATGGGTATGGAGCACTGTAATGAGAAGAGATGTGGAGCATTGTAATGACAAGGGCATGGAGCATTTTGAGTAGAGGGTCCAAGGAGCATTGTGCTGACAAGTGCATGGTGCATTGTGATGAGAATTGGTATGGACCATTGTGATGAAAATGTTACTGGAGCATTGTGAAAAAAGCGGTCATGGATCATTGTGATGACAGGGTTCATGGAGCTTTGTGATGACAAGGGCCATGGAGCATGGTGATGACAGGGGTCATGGGGCATTGTGATGACAGGTGGCATTGGGAATTGTGATGAAAGGGTCATGGAGCACTCTGATGAAAGTTTTCCTGGAGCATTGTGATGAAAAGAACCATGGATTATTGTGATGACAAGTGCCATGGAACATTGTGATGACAAGTGTCATGGAATATTTTGCTGATAGGAATCATGGAGCATTGTGATGAGTGGGGCCATGGAGCATTGTGATGAAAGACTTCATGGGGCATTGTTATGACAGCAGTCATGGAGCATTGTGATGAAAGGGATCATGGAGCAATGTGATTACAGGGGCCATGGAGCATTGTGAATACATAGGACATAGAGCATTGTGATGAGAGGTGTCATGGAGCATTGTGATGAAAGTGGTCATGGATCATTTTGATGACAACTGACCTGGAACATTGTGATGACACGGTTCATGGAGCACTGTGATGACAAGGGCAATGGCGAATTGTGATGACAGGTGTCATGGGGAAATGTGATGACAGTGGTCATCTAGAATTGTCATGAAAGGTATCATGGAGCACTGTGATGACAAGGGCTATGGAGCATTGTGATGACATAGGCCATGGAACATTGTGATGACACGGGCATGGAGCATTGTGATGATAGGGATCATGGAACATTGTGATGACAACGGCATGGAGCATTGTGATGACATTGGGTCATTGAGCATTGTGATGACCAGGGTCATGGAGCATTGTGTTGACACAGGCATGGAGCATTGTGATGAGAAGAGAACTGGAGCATTGTGATGACAAGTGCATGGAGCATTGTGATTATAGGGGCCAAGGAGCACCGTGCTGACAAGGGCATGGTGTATTGTGATGAAAAGGGCATGGAGAATTGTGATGACATGGACAGGGAACATTGTGATCACAGAGGTCATGGAAAATTGTGATGACAAGTGTCATGGAACATTGTGCTGACAGGGATCATGGAGCATTGTGATGAGAAAGGTTTTCGAACATTGTGATGACAGGTGTCATGGGGCATTGTGATGACAGTGGTCATGGAGCAGTGTGATGAAAGGTGTCATGGAGCGCTGTGATTTCAGGGGCGTGGAGCATTGTGATGAGCAAAGGCAATGGAGCATTGAGATGATAGGGGCAATGGAGCCTTGTGATGAAAACTATCCTGGAACCTTGTGATGACACGGTTCATGGAGCATTGTGTTGGCATGGGCCATGGCGAATTGTGATGACAGGTGTCATGGGGCATTGGGATGACAGGGCCTATGGAGCATTGCAGTGAATGTGGTCATGGAGCATTCTGATGAAAAGCACCATGGAGCATTGGGATGACAGGGGCCATGGAGCATTGCAGTGAATGTGGTCATAGAGCATTGTGATGAAAAGCACCATGGAGCATTGTGATGACAAGGGCCATAGAGCATGGTGATGACACTAGTCATGGAGCATTGTGATGACAAGGGAATGGAGCATTGTGATAACATGAGATCTGGAGCATAGTGATGACAAGTGTCATGGAACATTGTGATGAAAGTGATCATGGAGCAATGTGATTACATGGGCCATGGAGCAATGTGAATACATAGGCCATGGAGCATTGTGATGACAGGGGTCATGGAACATTGTGATGAAAGTGGTCATGGATCATTGTGATGACAAGGTAACTGGAACATTGTGATGACATGGTTCAGGGAGCATTGTGATGACAAGGGCCATGACGAATTGTGATGACAGATGTCAGGTGGCATTCTGAGGATAGTGGTCCTCTAGAATTGTGATGAAATGTATCAAGGTGCACTGTGTTGACAGGGGCTATGGAGCATTGTGATGACAAGTGTCAAGGAGGATTGTGGTGACACGGGGATGGAGCATTATGTTGACAAGAGTTCTGGAGCATTGTGATGACTAGTGCATGAAGCATTGTGATTACAGGGGCCATGGAGCATTGTGATGACAAGGGTCATGGAGCATTGTGATGACAGGGGGCATGGAACATTGTGATGAAAATGGTCCTGGAGCATTGTGATGACAGCGGTCACGGAGAATTGTGATGACAGTAATTATGCAGCATTGTGATGACTAGGGTCATGGAACCTTGTGATGAGAGGGGTCAGTGAACATTGTGACGACAATGTTCATGAAGCATTGTGATGACAAGGGCTTGGAGCATTGTGATGAAATGGGTCATCGAGAATTGTGATGTCAGGGGTCATGGAGCTTTGCATTGACATGGGTATGGAGCATTGTAATGAGAAGAGATCTGGAGCATTGTAATGACAAGGGCATGGAGCATTTTGAGTACAGGTGCCAAGGAGCATTGTGCTGACAAGTGCATGGTGCATTGTGATGAGAAGTGGTATGGACCATTGTGATGAAAATGTTACTAGAGCATTGTGAAGAAAGCGGTCATGGATCATTGTGATGACAGGGTTCATGGAGCTTTGTGATGACAAGGGCCATGGAGCATGGTGATGACAGGGGTCATGGGGCATTGTGAAGACAGGTGGCATTGGGAATTGTGATGAAAGGTTCATGGAGCACTCTGATGAAAGTTTTCCTGGAGCATTGTGATGAAAAGAACCATGGATTATTGTGATGACAAGTGACATGGAGCATAGTGATGACAACTGTCATGGAATATTTTGCTGACAGGAATCATGGAGCATTGTGATGAGTGGGGCCATGGAGCATTGTGATGAAAGACGTCATGGGGCATTGTTATGACAGCGGTCATGGAGCATTGTGATGAAAGGGATCATGGAGCAATGTGATTACACGGGCTATGGAGCATTGTGAATACATAGGACATATAGCATTGTGATGAGAGGTGTCATGGAGCATTGTGATGAAAGTGGTCATGGATCATTTTGATGACAAGTGACCTGGAACATTGTGATGACACGGTTCATGGAGCACTGTCATGACAAGGGCAATGGCGAATTGTGATGTCAGGTGTCACGGGGAAATGTGATGACAGTGGTCATCTAGAATTGTCATGAAAGGTATCATGGAGCACTGTGATGACAAGGGCTATGGAGCATTGTGATGACATAGGCCATGGAACGTTGTGATGACAAGGGCATGGAGCATATTGATTACAGGGGCCAAGGAGCATTTTGATTACAGTGGCCAAGGAGCATTGTGCTGACAAGGCAATGTGCATTGTGATGACAAGTGGCATGGAGCATTGTGATGAAAGTTGTAATTGACCATTGTGATTACATGTGTCCTGGAAACTTGTGATGACACAGTTCAAGGAGCATTGTGTAGACAAGGGCCATGGCGAATTGTGATATAAGGTGTCATGGGGCATTTTGATGAGAGTGGTCATCTAGCATTGTGATGAAAGGTATCATGGAGCACTGTGATGACAGGGGCCATGTAGCATTCTGATGACAATGGCCATGGAGCATTGTGATGACACGGGCATGAGACATTATGATGACAAGAGGTCTGGAGCATTGTGATGACCATGGCATAGAGCATTGTGATGACAAGGGCCATCCAGCATTTTCATGACAGTTGTCATGGAGCATTGAAATGACAAAGGCCATGGAGCATTGTGATGACAGGGGTCATGGGCATTGTGATGAGAGGGTGAATGGAGCATTGTGATGAAAATTGTCCTGGAGCATTGTGATGACATCGGTCATGGAGAACAGTGATGACAGGGATCATGCAACATTGTGATGACAACGGCATGGAGCATTGTGATGACATGGGTCATCGAGCATTGTGATGACCAGGGTCATGGAGCATTGTGTTGACACAGGCATGGAGCATTGTGATGAGAAGGGAACTGGAGCATTGTGATGACAAGGGCATGGAGCATTGTGATTATAGGGGCCAAGGTGCACTGTGCTGAAAAGGGCATGGTGTATTGTGCTGAAAAGGGCATGGAGAATTGTGATTACATGGACAGGGAACATTGTGATCACAGAGGTCATGGAAGATTGTGATGACAAGTGTCATGGAACATTGTGCTGACAGGGATCATGGAGCATTGTGATGAGAAAGGTTTTTGAGCATTGTGATGACAGGTGTCATGGGGCATTGTGATGACAGTGGTCATGGAGCAGTGTGATGAAAGGTGTCATGGAGTGCTGTGATTACAGGGGCCATGGAGCATTGTGATGAGCAAAGGCAATGGAGCATTGAGATGACAGGGGCAATGGAGCCTTGTGATGACAACTGTCCTGGAACCTTGTGATGACACGGTTCAGGGAGCATTGTGATGACAAGGGTCATGGCGAATTGTGATGACAGATGTCAGGTGGCATTGTGATGATAGTGGTCATCTAGAACTATGATGAAATGTATCATGGAACACTGTGATGACAGGGGCCATGGAGCATTGTGATGACAAGTGTCAAGGAGCATTGTGGTGACACGGGGATGGAGCCTTATGTTGACAAGACTTCTGGAGCATTGTGATGACTAGTGCATGAAGCATTGTGATTACAGGGGCCATGGAGCCTTGTGATGACAAGGGTCATCGACCATTGTGATGACAGGGGTCATGGAGCATTGTGATGACAAGGAACATGGCGAATTGTGATGACAGGATACATGGGGCATTGTGATGACAGGGGGCATGGAACATTGTGATGAAAGTGGTCCTGGAGCATTGTGAAGACAGCGGTTTCGGAGAATTGTGATGACAGTAATTCTGCAGCATTGTGATGACTAGGGTCATGGATCATTGTGATGGCAGGGGTCAGTGAACTTTGTGACCACAAGTTTCATGAAGCATTGTGATGAAAGGGGTCAGTGAACATTGTGACGACAATGTTCATGAAGCATTGTGATGACAAGGGCTTGGAGCATTGTGATGAAATGGGTCATCGAGAATTGTGATGACAGGGGTCATGGAGCATTGTGTTGACATGGGTATGGAGCACTGTAATGAGAAGAGATGTGGAGCATTGTAATGACAAGGGCATGGAGCATTTTGAGTACAGGTGCCAAGAAGCATTGTGCTGACAAGTGCATGGTGCATTGTGATGAGAAGTGGTATGGACCATTGTGATGAAAATGTTACTGGAGCATTGTGAAAAAAGCGGTCATGGATCATTGTGATGACAGGGTTCATGGAGCTTTGTGATGACAAGGGCCATGGAGCATGGTGATGACAGGGGTCATGGGGCATTGTGATGACAGGTGGCATTGGGAATTGTGATGAAAGGGTCATGGAGCACTCTGATGAAAGTTTTCCTGGAGCATTGTGATGAAAAGAACCATGGATTATTGTGATGACAAGTGCCATGGAACATTGTGATGACAAGTGTCATGGAATATTTTGCTGATAGGAATCATGGAGCATTGTGATGAGTGGGGCCATGGAGCATTGTGATGAAAGACTTCATGGGGCATTGTTATGACAGCAGTCATGGAGCATTGTGATGAAAGGGATCATGGAGCAATGTGATTACAGGGGCCATGGAGCATTGTGAATACATAGGACATAGAGCATTGTGATGAGAGGTGTCATCGAGCATTGTGATGAAAGTGGTCATGGATCATTTTGATGACAACTGACCTGGAACATTGTGATGACACGGTTCATGGAGCACTGTGATGACAAGGGCAATGGCGAATTGTGATGACAGGTGTCATGGGGAAATGTGATGACAGTGGTCATCTAGAATTGTCATGAAAGGTATCATGGAGCACTGTGATGACAAGGGCTATGGAGCATTGTGATGACATAGGCCATGGAACATTGTGATGACACGGGCATGGAGCATTGTGATGATAGGGATCATGGAACATTGTGATGACAACGGCATGGAGCATTGTGATGACATTGGGTCATTGAGCATTGTGATGACCAGGGTCATGGAGCATTGTGTTGACACAGGCATGGAGCATTGTGATGAGAAGAGAACTGGAGCATTGTGATGACAAGTGCATGGAGCATTGTGATTATAGGGGCCAAGGAGCACCGTGCTGACAAGGGCATGGTGTATTGTGATGAAAAGGGCATGGAGAATTGTGATGACATGGACAGGGAACATTGTGATCACAGAGGTCATGGAAAATTGTGATGACAAGTGTCATGGAACATTGTGCTGACAGGGATCATGGAGCATTGTGATGAGAAAGGTTTTCGAACATTGTGATGACAGGTGTCATGGGGCATTGTGATGACAGTGGTCATGGAGCAGTGTGATGAAAGGTGTCATGGAGCGCTGTGATTTCAGGGGCGTGGAGCATTGTGATGAGCAAAGGCAATGGAGCATTGAGATGATAGGGGCAATGGAGCCTTGTGATGAAAACTATCCTGGAACCTTGTGATGACACGGTTCATGGAGCATTGTGTTGGCATGGGCCATGGCGAATTGTGATGACAGGTGTCATGGGGCATTGGGATGACAGGGCCTATGGAGCATTGCAGTGAATGTGGTCATGGAGCATTCTGATGAAAAGCACCATGGAGCATTGGGATGACAGGGGCCATGGAGCATTGCAGTGAATGTGGTCATAGAGCATTGTGATGAAAAGCACCATGGAGCATTGTGATGACAAGGGCCATAGAGCATGGTGATGACACTAGTCATGGAGCATTGTGATGACAAGGGAATGGAGCATTGTGATAACATGAGATCTGGAGCATAGTGATGACAAGTGTCATGGAACATTGTGATGAAAGTGATCATGGAGCAATGTGATTACATGGGCCATGGAGCAATGTGAATACATAGGCCATGGAGCATTGTGATGACAGGGGTCATGGAACATTGTGATGAAAGTGGTCATGGATCATTGTGATGACAAGGTAACTGGAACATTGTGATGACATGGTTCAGGGAGCATTGTGATGACAAGGGCCATGACGAATTGTGATGACAGATGTCAGGTGGCATTCTGAGGATAGTGGTCCTCTAGAATTGTGATGAAATGTATCAAGGTGCACTGTGTTGACAGGGGCTATGGAGCATTGTGATGACAAGTGTCAAGGAGGATTGTGGTGACACGGGGATGGAGCATTATGTTGACAAGAGTTCTGGAGCATTGTGATGACTAGTGCATGAAGCATTGTGATTACAGGGGCCATGGAGCATTGTGATGACAAGGGTCATGGAGCATTGTGATGACAGGGGGCATGGAACATTGTGATGAAAATGGTCCTGGAGCATTGTGATGACAGCGGTCACGGAGAATTGTGATGACAGTAATTATGCAGCATTGTGATGACTAGGGTCATGGAACCTTGTGATGAGAGGGGTCAGTGAACATTGTGACGACAATGTTCATGAAGCATTGTGATGACAAGGGCTTGGAGCATTGTGATGAAATGGGTCATCGAGAATTGTGATGTCAGGGGTCATGGAGCTTTGCATTGACATGGGTATGGAGCATTGTAATGAGAAGAGGTCTGGAGCATTGTAATGACAAGGGCATGGAGCATTTTGAGTACAGGTGCCAAGGAGCATTGTGCTGACAAGTGCATGGTGCATTGTGATGAGAAGTTGTATGGACCATTGTGATGAAAATGTTACTAGAGCATTGTGAAGAAAGCGGTCATGGATCATTGTGATGACAGGGTTCATGGAGCTTTGTGATGACAAGGGCCATGGAGCATGGTGATGACAGGGGTCATGGGGCATTGTGAAGACAGGTGGCATTGGGAATTGTGATGAAAGGTTCATGGAGCACTCTGATGAAAGTTTTCCTGGAGCATTGTGATGAAAAGAACCATGGATTATTGTGATGACAAGTGACATGGAGCATAGTGATGACAACTGTCATGGAATATTTTGCTGACAGGAATCATGGAGCATTGTGATGAGTGGGGCCATGGAGCATTGTGATGAAAGACGTCATGGGGCATTGTTATGACAGCGGTCATGGAGCATTGTGATGAAAGGGATCATGGAGCAATGTGATTACAGGGGCCATGGAGCATTGTGAATACATAGGACATAGATCATTGTGATGAGAGGTGTCATGGAGCATTGTGATGAAAGTGGTCATGGATCATTTTGATGACAACTGACCTGGAACATTGTGATGACACGGTTCATGGAGCACTGTGATGACAAGGGCAATGGCGAATTGTGATGACAGGTGTCATGGGGAAATGTGATGACAGTGGTCATCTAGAATTGTCATGAAAGGTATCATGGAGCACTGTGATGACAAGTGCTATGGAGCATTGTGATGACATAGGCCATGGAACATTGTGATGACACGGGCATGGAGCATTGTGATGATAGGGATCATGGAACATTGTGATGACAACGGCATGGAGCATTGTGATGACATTGGGTCATTGAGCATTGTGATGACCAGGGTCATGGAGCATTGTGTTGACACAGGCATGGAGCATTGTGATGAGAAGAGAACTGGAGCATTGTGATGACAAGTGCATGGAGCATTGTGATTATAGGGGCCAAGGAGCACCGTGCTGACAAGGGCATGGTGTATTGTGATGAAAAGGGCATGGAGAATTGTGATGACATGGACAGGGAACATTGTGATCACAGAGGTCATGGAAAATTGTGATGACAAGTGTCATGGAACATTGTGCTGACAGGGATCATGGAGCATTGTGATGAGAAAGGTTTTCGAACATTGTGATGACAGTGGTCATGGAGCAGTGTGATGAAAGGTGTCATGGAGCGCTGTGATTTCAGGGGCGTGGAGCATTGTGATGAGCAAAGGCAATGGAGCATTGAGATGATAGGGGCAATGGAGCCTTGTGATGAAAACTATCCTGGAACCTTGTGATGACACGGTTCATGGAGCATTGTGTTGGCATGGGCCATGGCGAATTGTGATGACAGGTGTCATGGGGCATTGGGATGACAGGGCCCATGGAGCATTGCAGTGAATGTGGTCATGGAGCATTCTGATGAAAAGCACCATGGAGCATTGGGATGACAGGGGTCATGGAGCATTGCAGTGAATGTGGTCATAGAGCATTGTGATGAAAAGCACCATGGAGCATTGTGATGACAAGGGCCATAGAGCATGGTGATGACACTAGTCATGGAGCATTGTGATGACAAGGGAATGGAGCATTGTGATAACATGAGATCTGGAGCATAGTGATGACAAGTGTCATGGAACATTGTGATGAAAGTGATCATGGAGCAATGTGATTACATGGGCCATGGAGCAATGTGAATACATAGGCCATGGAGCATTGTGATGACAGGGGTCATGGAACATTGTGATGAAAGTGGTCATGGATCATTGTGATGAGAAGTTAACTGGAACATTGTGATGACATGGTTCAGGGAGCATTGTGAAGACAAGGGCCATGACGAATTGTGATGACAGATGTCAGGTGGCATTCTGAGGATAGTGGTCCTCTAGAATTGTGATGAAATGTATCATGGAGCACTGTGTTGACAGGGGCTATGGAGCATTGTGATGACAAGTGTCAAGGAGGATTGTGGTGACACGGGGATGGAGCATTATGTTGACAAGAGTTCTGGAGCATTGTGATGACTAGTGCATGAAGCATTGTGATTACAGGGGCCATGGAGCATTGTGATGACAAGGGTCATGGAGCATTGTGATGACAGGGGGCATGGAACATTGTGATGAAAATGGTCCTGGAGCATTGTGATGACAGCGGTCACGGAGAATTGTGATGACAGTAATTATGCAGCATTGTGATGACTAGGGTCATGGAACCTTGTGATGAGAGGGGTCAGTGAACATTGTGACGACAATGTTCATGAAGCATTGTGATGACAAGGGCTTGGAGCATTGTGATGAAATGGGTCATCGAGAATTGTGATGTCAGGGGTCATGGAGCTTTGCATTGACATGGGTATGGAGCATTGTAATGAGAAGAGGTCTGGAGCATTGTAATGACAAGGGCATGGAGCATTTTGAGTACAGGTGCCAAGGAGCATTGTGCTGACAAGTGCATGGTGCATTGTGATGAGAAGTTGTATGGACCATTGTGATGAAAATGTTACTAGAGCATTGTGAAGAAAGCGGTCATGGATCATTGTGATGACAGGGTTCATGGAGCTTTGTGATGAAAAGGGCCATGGAGCATGGTGATGACAGGGGTCATGGGGCATTGTGAAGACAGGTGGCATTGGGAATTGTGATGAAAGGTTCATGGAGCACTCTGATGAAAGTTTTCCTGGAGCATTGTGATGAAAAGAACCATGGATTATTGTGATGACAAGTGACATGGAGCATAGTGATGACAACTGTCATGGAATATTTTGCTGACAGGAATCATGGAGCATTGTGATGAGTGGGGCCATGGAGCATTGTGATGAAAGACGTCATGGGGCATTGTTATGACAGCGGTCATGGAGCATTGTGATGAAAGGGATCATGGAGCAATGTGATTACAGGGGCCATGGAGCATTGTGAATACATAGGACATAGATCATTGTGATGAGAGGTGTCATGGAGCATTGTGATGAAAGTGGTCATGGATCATTTTGATGACAAGTGACCTGGAACATTGTGATGACACGGTTCATGGAGCACTGTGATGACAAGGGCAATGGCGAATTGTGATGACAGGTGTCATGGGGAAATGTGATGACAGTGGTCATCTAGAATTGTCATGAAAGGTATCATGGAGCACTGTGATGACAAGTGCTATGGAGCATTGTGATGACATAGGCCATGGAACATTGTGATGACACGGGCATGGAGCATTGTGATGATAGGGATCATGGAACATTGTGATGACAACGGCATGGAGCATTGTGATGACATTGGGTCATTGAGCATTGTGATGACCAGGGTCATGGAGCATTGTGTTGACACAGGCATGGAGCATTGTGATGAGAAGAGAACTGGAGCATTGTGATGACAAGTGCATGGAGCATTGTGATTATAGGGGCCAAGGAGCACCGTGCTGACAAGGGCATGGTGTATTGTGATGAAAAGGGCATGGAGAATTGTGATGACATGGACAGGGAACATTGTGATCACAGAGGTCATGGAAAATTGTGATGACAAGTGTCATGGAACATTGTGCTGACAGGGATCATGGAGCATTGTGATGAGAAAGGTTTTCGAACATTGTGATGACAGGTGTCATGGGGCATTGTGATGACAGTGGTCATGGAGCAGTGTGATGAAAGGTGTCATGGAGCGCTGTGATTTCAGGGGCGTGGAGCATTGTGATGAGCAAAGGCAATGGAGCATTGAGATGATAGGGGCAATGGAGCCTTGTGATGAAAACTATCCTGGAACCTTGTGATGACACGGTTCATGGAGCATTGTGTTGGCATGGGCCATGGCGAATTGTGATGACAGGTGTCATGGGGCATTGGGATGACAGGGCCCATGGAGCATTGCAGTGAATGTGGTCATGGAGCATTCTGATGAAAAGCACCATGGAGCATTGGGATGACAGGGGGCATGGAGCATTGCAGTGAATGTGGTCATAGAGCATTGTGATGAAAAGCACCATGGAGCATTGTGATGACAAGGGCCATAGAGCATGGTGATGACACTAGTCATGGAGCATTGTGATGACAAGGGAATGGAGCATTGTGATAACATGAGATCTGGAGCATAGTGATGACAAGTGTCATGGAACATTGTGATGAAAGTGATCATGGAGCAATGTGATTACATGGGCCATGGAGCAATGCGAATACATAGGCCATGGAGCATTGTGATGACAGGGGTCATGGAACATTGTGATGAAAGTGGTCATGGATCATTGTGATGAGAAGTTAACTGGAACATTGTGATGACATGGTTCAGGGAGCATTGTGAAGACAAGGGCCATGACGAATTGTGATGACAGATGTCAGGTGGCATTCTGAGGATAGTGGTCCTCTAGAATTGTGATGAAATGTATCATGGAGCACTGTGTTGACAGGGGCTATGGAGCATTGTGATGACAAGTGTCAAGGAGGATTGTGGTGACACGGGGATGGAGCATTATGTTGACAAGAGTTCTGGAGCATTGTGATGACTAGTGCATGAAGCATTGTGATTACAGGGGCCATGGAGCATTGTGATGACAAGGGTCATGGAGCATTGTGATGACAGGGGGCATGGAACATTCTGATGAAAATGGTCCTGGAACATTGTGATGACAGCGGTCACGGAGAATTGTGATGACAGTAATTATGCAGCATTGTGATGACTAGGGTCATGGAACCTTGTGATGAGAAGGGTCAGTGAACATTGTGACGACAAGGTTCATGAAGCATTGTGATGACAAGGGCTTGGAGCATTGTGATGAAATGGGTCATCGAGAATTGTGATGACAGGGGTCATGGAGCTTTGCATTGACATGGGTATGGAGCATTGTAATGAGAAGAGATCTGGAGCATTGTAATGACAAGGGCATGGAGCATTTTGAGTACAGCTGCCAAGGAGCATTGTGCTGACAAGTGCATGGTGCATTGTGATGAGAAGTGGTATGGACCATTGTGATGAAAATGTTACTGGAGCATTGTGAAGAAAGCGGTCATGGATCATTGTGATGACAGGGTTCATGGAGCTTTGTGATGACAAGGGCCATGGAGCATGGTGATGGCAGGGGTCATGGGGCATTGTGAAGACAGGTGGCATTGGGAATTGTGATGAAAGGTTCATGGAGCACTCTGATGAAAGTTTTCCTGGAGCATTGTGATGAAAAGAACCATGGATTATTGTGATGACAAGTGACATGGAGCATAGTGATGACAACTGTCATGGAATATTTTGCTGACAGGAATCATGGAGCATTGTGATGAGTGGGGCCATGGAGCATTGTGATGAAAGACGTCATGGGGCATTGTTATGACAGCGGTCATGGAGCATTGTGATGAAAGGGATCATGGAGCAATGTGATTACACGGGCTATGGAGCATTGTGAATACATAGGACATATAGCATTGTGATGAGAGGTGTCATGGAGCATTGTGATGAAAGTGGTCATGGATCATTTTGATGACAAGTGACCTGGAACATTGTGATGACACGGTTCATGGAGCACTGTCATGACAAGGGCAATGGCGAATTGTGATGTCAGGTGTCACGGGGAAATGTGATGACAGTGGTCATCTAGAATTGTCATGAAAGGTATCATGGAGCACTGTGATGACAAGGGCTATGGAGCATTGTGATGACATAGGCCATGGAACGTTGTGATGACAAGGGCATGGAGCATATTGATTACAGGGGCCAAGGAGCATTTTGATTACAGTGGCCAAGGAGCATTGTGCTGACAAGGCAATGTGCATTGTGATGACAAGTGGCATGGAGCATTGTGATGAAAGTTGTAATTGACCATTGTGATTACATGTGTCCTGGAAACTTGTGATGACACAGTTCAAGGAGCATTGTGTAGACAAGGGCCATGGCGAATTGTGATATAAGGTGTCATGGGGCATTTTGATGAGAGTGGTCATCTAGCATTGTGATGAAAGGTATCATGGAGCACTGTGATGACAGGGGCCATGTAGCATTCTGATGACAATGGCCATGGAGCATTGTGATGACACGGGCATGAGACATTATGATGACAAGAGGTCTGGAGCATTGTGATGACCATGGCATAGAGCATTGTGATGACAAGGGCCATCCAGCATTTTCATGACAGTTGTCATGGAGCATTGAAATGACAAAGGCCATGGAGCATTGTGATGACAGGGGTCATGGGCATTGTGATGAGAGGGTGAATGGAGCATTGTGATGAAAATTGTCCTGGAGCATTGTGATGACATCGGTCATGGAGAACAGTGATGACAGGGATCATGCAACATTGTGATGACAACGGCATGGAGCATTGTGATGACATGGGTCATCGAGCATTGTGATGACCAGGGTCATGGAGCATTGTGTTGACACAGGCATGGAGCATTGTGATGAGAAGGGAACTGGAGCATTGTGATGACAAGGGCATGGAGCATTGTGATTATAGGGGCCAAGGTGCACTGTGCTGAAAAGGGCATGGTGTATTGTGCTGAAAAGGGCATGGAGAATTGTGATTACATGGACAGGGAACATTGTGATCACAGAGGTCATGGAAGATTGTGATGACAAGTGTCATGGAACATTGTGCTGACAGGGATCATGGAGCATTGTGATGAGAAAGGTTTTTGAGCATTGTGATGACAGGTGTCATGGGGCATTGTGATGACAGTGGTCATGGAGCAGTGTGATGAAAGGTGTCATGGAGTGCTGTGATTACAGGGGCCATGGAGCATTGTGATGAGCAAAGGCAATGGAGCATTGAGATGACAGGGGCAATGGAGCCTTGTGATGACAACTGTCCTGGAACCTTGTGATGACACGGTTCAGGGAACATTGTGATGACAAGGGTCATGGCGAATTGTGATGACAGATGTCAAGTGGCATTGTGATGATAGTGGTCATCTAGAACTGTGATGAAATGTATCATGGAACACTGTGATGACAGGGGCCATGGAGCATTGTGATGACAAGTGTCAAGGAGCATTGTGGTGACACGGGGATGGAGCCTTATGTTGACAAGACTTCTGGAGCATTGTGATGACTAGTGCATGAAGCATTGTGATTACAGGGGCCATGGAGCCTTGTGATGACAAGGGTCATCGACCATTGTGATGACAGGGGTCATGGAGCATTGTGATGACAAGGAACATGGCGAATTGTGATGACAGGATACATGGGGCATTGTGATGACAGGGGGCATGGAACATTGTGATGAAAGTGGTCCTGGAGCATTGTGAAGACAGCGGTTTCGGAGAATTGTGATGACAGTAATTCTGCAGCATTGTGATGACTAGGGTCATGGATCATTGTGATGGCAGGGGTCAGTGAACTTTGTGACCACAAGTTTCATGAAGCATTGTGATGAAAGGGGTCAGTGAACATTGTGACGACAATGTTCATGAAGCAAGGTGATGACAAGGGCTTGGAGCATTGTGATGAAATGGGTCATCGAGAATTGTGATGACAGGGGTCATGGAGCATTGTGTTGACATGGGTATGGAGCACTGTAATGAGAAGAGATGTGGAGCATTGTAATGACAAGGGCATGGAGCATTTTGAGTAGAGGGTCCAAGGAGCATTGTGCTGACAAGTGCATGGTGCATTGTGATGAGAATTGGTATGGACCATTGTGATGAAAATGTTACTGGAGCATTGTGAAAAAAGCGGTCATGGATCATTGTGATGACAGGGTTCATGGAGCTTTGTGATGACAAGGGCCATGGAGCATGGTGATGACAGGGGTCATGGGGCATTGTGATGACAGGTGGCATTGGGAATTGTGATGAAAGGGTCATGGAGCACTCTGATGAAAGTTTTCCTGGAGCATTGTGATGAAAAGAACCATGGATTATTGTGATGACAAGTGCCATGGAACATTGTGATGACAAGTGTCATGGAATATTTTGCTGATAGGAATCATGGAGCATTGTGATGAGTGGGGCCATGGAGCATTGTGATGAAAGACTTCATGGGGCATTGTTATGACAGCAGTCATGGAGCATTGTGATGAAAGGGATCATGGAGCAATGTGATTACAGGGGCCATGGAGCATTGTGAATACATAGGACATAGAGCATTGTGATGAGAGGTGTCATGGAGCATTGTGATGAAAGTGGTCATGGATCATTTTGATGACAACTGACCTGGAACATTGTGATGACACGGTTCATGGAGCACTGTGATGACAAGGGCAATGGCAAATTGTGATGACAGGTGTCATGGGGAAATGTGATGACAGTGGTCATCTAGAATTGTCATGAAAGGTATCATGGAGCACTGTGATGACAAGGGCTATGGAGCATTGTGATGACATAGGCCATGGAACATTGTGATGACACGGGCATGGAGCATTGTGATGATAGGGATCATGGAACATTGTGATGACAACGGCATGGAGCATTGTGATGACATTGGGTCATTGAGCATTGTGATGACCAGGGTCATGGAGCATTGTGTTGACACAGGCATGGAGCATTGTGATGAGAAGAGAACTGGAGCATTGTGATGACAAGTGCATGGAGCATTGTGATTATAGGGGCCAAGGAGCACCGTGCTGACAAGGGCATGGTGTATTGTGATGAAAAGGGCATGGAGAATTGTGATGACATGGACAGGGAACATTGTGATCACAGAGGTCATGGAAAATTGTGATGACAAGTGTCATGGAACATTGTGCTGACAGGAATCATGGAGCATTGTGATGAGAAAGGTTTTCGAACATTGTGATGACAGGTGTCATGGGGCATTGTGATGACAGTGGTCATGGAGCAGTGTGATGAAAGGTGTCATGGAGCGCTGTGATTTCAGGGGCGTGGAGCATTGTGATGAGCAAAGGCAATGGAGCATTGAGATGATAGGGGCAATGGAGCCTTGTGATGAAAACTATCCTGGAACCTTGTGATGACACGGTTCATGGAGCATTGTGTTGGCATGGGCCATGGCGAATTGTGATGACAGGTGTCATGGGGCATTGGGATGACAGGGCCTATGGAGCATTGCAGTGAATGTGGTCATGGAGCATTCTGATGAAAAGCACCATGGAGCATTGGGATGACAGGGGCCATGGAGCATTGCAGTGAATGTGGTCATAGAGCATTGTGATGAAAAGCACCATGGAGCATTGTGATGACAAGGGCCATAGAGCATGGTGATGACACTAGTCATGGAGCATTGTGATGACAAGGGAATGGAGCATTGTGATAACATGAGATCTGGAGCATAGTGATGACAAGTGTCATGGAACATTGTGATGAAAGTGATCATGGAGCAATGTGATTACATGGGCCATGGAGCAATGTGAATACATAGGCCATGGAGCATTGTGATGACAGGGGTCATGGAACATTGTGATGAAAGTGGTCATGGATCATTGTGATGACAAGGTAACTGGAACATTGTGATGACATGGTTCAGGGAGCATTGTGATGACAAGGGCCATGACGAATTGTGATGACAGATGTCAGGTGGCATTCTGAGGATAGTGGTCCTCTAGAATTGTGATGAAATGTATCAAGGTGCACTGTGTTGACAGGGGCTATGGAGCATTGTGATGACAAGTGTCAAGGAGGATTGTGGTGACACGGGGATGGAGCATTATGTTGACAAGAGTTCTGGAGCATTGTGATGACTAGTGCATGAAGCATTGTGATTACAGGGGCCATGGAGCATTGTGATGACAAGGGTCATGGAGCATTGTGATGACAGGGGGCATGGAACATTGTGATGAAAATGGTCCTGGAGCATTGTGATGACAGCGGTCACGGAGAATTGTGATGACAGTAATTATGCAGCATTGTGATGACTAGGGTCATGGAACCTTGTGATGAGAGGGGTCAGTGAACATTGTGACGACAATGTTCATGAAGCATTGTGATGACAAGGGCTTGGAGCATTGTGATGAAATGGGTCATCGAGAATTGTGATGTCAGGGGTCATGGAGCTTTGCATTGACATGGGTATGGAGCATTGTAATGAGAAGAGATCTGGAGCATTGTAATGACAAGGGCATGGAGCATTTTGAGTACAGGTGCCAAGGAGCATTGTGCTGACAAGTGCATGGTGCATTGTGATGAGAAGTGGTATGGACCATTGTGATGAAAATGTTACTAGAGCATTGTGAAGAAAGCGGTCATGGATCATTGTGATGACAGGGTTCATGGAGCTTTGTGATGACAAGGGCCATGGAGCATGGTGATGACAGGGGTCATGGGGCATTGTGAAGACAGGTGGCATTGGGAATTGTGATGAAAGGTTCATGGAGCACTCTGATGAAAGTTTTCCTGGAGCATTGTGATGAAAAGAACCATGGATTATTGTGATGACAAGTGACATGGAGCATAGTGATGACAACTGTCATGGAATATTTTGCTGACAGGAATCATGGAGCATTGTGATGAGTGGGGCCATGGAGCATTGTGATGAAAGACGTCATGGGGCATTGTTATGACAGCGGTCATGGAGCATTGTGATGAAAGGGATCATGGAGCAATGTGATTACACGGGCTATGGAGCATTGTGAATACATAGGACATATAGCATTGTGATGAGAGGTGTCATGGAGCATTGTGATGAAAGTGGTCATGGATCATTTTGATGACAAGTGACCTGGAACATTGTGATGACACGGTTCATGGAGCACTGTCATGACAAGGGCAATGGCGAATTGTGATGTCAGGTGTCACGGGGAAATGTGATGACAGTGGTCATCTAGAATTGTCATGAAAGGTATCATGGAGCACTGTGATGACAAGGGCTATGGAGCATTGTGATGACATAGGCCATGGAACGTTGTGATGACAAGGGCATGGAGCATATTGATTACAGGGGCCAAGGAGCATTTTGATTACAGTGGCCAAGGAGCATTGTGCTGACAAGGCAATGTGCATTGTGATGACAAGTGGCATGGAGCATTGTGATGAAAGTTGTAATTGACCATTGTGATTACATGTGTCCTGGAAACTTGTGATGACACAGTTCAAGGAGCATTGTGTAGACAAGGGCCATGGCGAATTGTGATATAAGGTGTCATGGGGCATTTTGATGAGAGTGGTCATCTAGCATTGTGATGAAAGGTATCATGGAGCACTGTGATGACAGGGGCCATGTAGCATTCTGATGACAATGGCCATGGAGCATTGTGATGACACGGGCATGAGACATTATGATGACAAGAGGTCTGGAGCATTGTGATGACCATGGCATGGAGCATTGTGATGACAAGGGCCATCCAGCATTTTCATGACAGTTGTCATGGAGCATTGAAATGACAAAGGCCATGGAGCATTGTGATGACAGGGGTCATGGGCATTGTGATGAGAGGGTGAATGGAGCATTGTGATGAAAATTGTCCTGGAGCATTGTGATGACATCGGTCATGGAGAACAGTGATGACAGGGATCATGCAACATTGTGATGACAACGGCATGGAGCATTGTGATGACATGGGTCATCGAGCATTGTGATGACCAGGGTCATGGAGCATTGTGTTGACACAGGCATGGAGCATTGTGATGAGAAGGGAACTGGAGCATTGTGATGACAAGGGCATGGAGCATTGTGATTATAGGGGCCAAGGTGCACTGTGCTGAAAAGGGCATGGTGTATTGTGCTGAAAAGGGCATGGAGAATTGTGATTACATGGACAGGGAACATTGTGATCACAGAGGTCATGGAAGATTGTGATGACAAGTGTCATGGAACATTGTGCTGACAGGGATCATGGAGCATTGTGATGAGAAAGGTTTTTGAGCATTGTGATGACAGGTGTCATGGGGCATTGTGATGACAGTGGTCATGGAGCAGTGTGATGAAAGGTGTCATGGAGTGCTGTGATTACAGGGGCCATGGAGCATTGTGATGAGCAAAGGCAATGGAGCATTGAGATGACAGGGGCAATGGAGCCTTGTGATGACAACTGTCCTGGAACCTTGTGATGACACGGTTCAGGGAGCATTGTGATGACAAGGGTCATGGCGAATTGTGATGAGAGATGTCAGGTGGCATTGTGATGATAGTGGTCATCTAGAACTGTGATGAAATGTATCATGGAACACTGTGATGACAGGGGCCATGGAGCATTGTGATGACAAGTGTCAAGGAGCATTGTGGTGACACGGGGATGGAGCCTTATGTTGACAAGACTTCTGGAGCATTGTGATGACTAGTGCATGAAGCATTGTGATTACAGGGGCCATGGAGCCTTGTGATGACAAGGGTCATCGACCATTGTGATGACAGGGGTCATGGAGCATTGTGATGACAAGGAACATGGCGAATTGTGATGACAGGATACATGGGGCATTGTGATGACAGGGGGCATGGAACATTGTGATGAAAGTGGTCCTGGAGCATTGTGAAGACAGCGGTTTCGGAGAATTGTGATGACAGTAATTCTGCAGCATTGTGATGACTAGGGTCATGGATCATTGTGATGGCAGGGGTCAGTGAACTTTGTGACCACAAGTTTCATGAAGCATTGTGATGAAAGGGGTCAGTGAACATTGTGACGACAATGTTCATGAAGCATTGTGATGACAAGGGCTTGGAGCATTGTGATGAAATGGGTCATCGAGAATTGTGATGACAGGGGTCATGGAGCATTGTGTTGACATGGGTATGGAGCACTGTAATGAGAAGAGATGTGGAGCATTGTAATGACAAGGGCATGGAGCATTTTGAGTAGAGGGGCCAAGGAGCATTGTGCTGACAAGTGCATGGTGCATTGTGATGAGAATTGGTATGGACCATTGTGATGAAAATGTTACTGGAGCATTGTGAAAAAAGCGGTCATGGATCATTGTGATGACAGGGTTCATGGAGCTTTGTGATGACAAGGGCCATGGAGCATGGTGATGACAGGGGTCATGGGGCATTGTGATGACAGGTGGCATTGGGAATTGTGATGAAAGGGTCATGGAGCACTCTGATGAAAGTTTTCCTGGAGCATTGTGATGAAAAGAACCATGGATTATTGTGATGACAAGTGCCATGGAACATTGTGATGACAAGTGTCATGGAATATTTTGCTGATAGGAATCATGGAGCATTGTGATGAGTGGGGCCGTGGAGCATTGTGATGAAAGACTTCATGGGGCATTGTTATGACAGCAGTCATGGAGCATTGTGATGAAAGGGATCATGGAGCAATGTGATTACAGGGGCCATGGAGCATTGTGAATACATAGGACATAGAGCATTGTGATGAGAGGTGTCATGGAGCATTGTGATGAAAGTGGTCATGGATCATTTTGATGACAACTGACCTGGAACATTGTGATGACACGGTTCATGGAGCACTGTGATGACAAGGGCAATGGCGAATTGTGATGACAGGTGTCATGGGGAAATGTGATGACAGTGGTCATCTAGAATTGTCATGAAAGGTATCATGGAGCACTGTGATGACAAGGGCTATGGAGCATTGTGATGACATAGGCCATGGAACATTGTGATGACACGGGCATGGAGCATTGTGATGATAGGGATCATGGAACATTGTGATGACAACGGCATGGAGCATTGTGATGACATTGGGTCATTGAGCATTGTGATGACCAGGGTCATGGAGCATTGTGTTGACACAGGCATGGAGCATTGTGATGAGAAGAGAACTGGAGCATTGTGATGACAAGTGCATGGAGCATTGTGATTATAGGGGCCAAGGAGCACCGTGCTGACAAGGGCATGGTGTATTGTGATGAAAAGGGCATGGAGAATTGTGATGACATGGACAGGGAACACTGTGATCACAGAGGTCATGGAAAATTGTGATGACAAGTGTCATGGAACATTGTGCTGACAGGGATCATGGAGCATTGTGATGAGAAAGGTTTTCGAACATTGTGATGACAGGTGTCATGGGGCATTGTGATGACAGTGGTCATGGAGCAGTGTGATGAAAGGTGTCATGGAGCGCTGTGATTTCAGGGGCGTGGAGCATTGTGATGAGCAAAGGCAATGGAGCATTGAGATGATAGGGGCAATGGAGCCTTGTGATGAAAACTATCCTGGAACCTTGTGATGACACGGTTCATGGAGCATTGTGTTGGCATGGGCCATGGCGAATTGTGATGACAGGTGTCATGGGGCATTGGGATGACAGGGCCTATGGAGCATTGCAGTGAATGTGGTCATGGAGCATTCTGATGAAAAGCACCATGGAGCATTGGGATGACAGGGGCCATGGAGCATTGCAGTGAATGTGGTCATAGAGCATTGTGATGAAAAGCACCATGGAGCATTGTGATGACAAGGGCCATAGAGCATGGTGATGACACTAGTCATGGAGCATTGTGATGACAAGGGAATGGAGCATTGTGATAACATGAGATCTGGAGCATAGTGATGACAAGTGTCATGGAACATTGTGATGAAAGTGATCATGGAGCAATGTGATTACATGGGCCATGGAGCAATGTGAATACATAGGCCATGGAGCATTGTGATGACAGGGGTCATGGAACATTGTGATGAAAGTGGTCATGGATCATTGTGATGACAAGGTAACTGGAACATTGTGATGACATGGTTCAGGGAGCATTGTGATGACAAGGGCCATGACGGATTGTGATGACAGATGTCAGGTGGCATTCTGAGGATAGTGGTCCTCTAGAATTGTGATGAAATGTATCAAGGTGCACTGTGTTGACAGGGGCTGTGGAGCATTGTGATGACAAGTGTCAAGGAGGATTGTGGTGACACGGGGATGGAGCATTATGTTGACAAGAGTTCTGGAGCATTGTGATGACTAGTGCATGAAGCATTGTGATTACAGGGGCCATGGAGCATTGTGATGACAAGGGTCATGGAGCATTGTGATGACAGGGGGCATGGAACATTGTGATGAAAATGGTCCTGGAGCATTGTGATGACAGCGGTCACGGAGAATTGTGATGACAGTAATTATGCAGCATTGTGATGACTAGGGTCATGGAACCTTGTGATGAGAGGGGTCAGTGAACATTGTGACGACAATGTTCATGAAGCATTGTGATGACAAGGGCTTGGAGCATTGTGATGAAATGGGTCATCGAGAATTGTGATGTCAGGGGTCATGGAGCTTTGCATTGACATGGGTATGGAGCATTGTAATGAGAAGAGATCTGGAGCATTGTAATGACAAGGGCATGGAGCATTTTGAGTACAGGTGCCAAGGAGCATTGTGCTGACAAGTGCATGGTGCATTGTGATGAGAAGTGGTATGGACCATTGTGATGAAAATGTTACTAGAGCATTGTGAAGAAAGCGGTCATGGATCATTGTGATGACAGGGTTCATGGAGCTTTGTGATGACAAGGGCCATGGAGCATGGTGATGACAGGGGTCATGGGGCATTGTGAAGACAGGTGGCATTGGGAATTGTGATGAAAGGTTCATGGAGCACTCTGATGAAAGTTTTCCTGGAGCATTGTGATGAAAAGAACCATGGATTATTGTGATGACAAGTGACATGGAGCATAGTGATGACAACTGTCATGGAATATTTTGCTGACAGGAATCATGGAGCATTGTGATGAGTGGGGCCATGGAGCATTGTGATGAAAGACGTCATGGGGCATTGTTATGACAGCGGTCATGGAGCATTGTGATGAAAGGGATCATGGAGCAATGTGATTACACGGGCTATGGAGCATTGTGAATACATAGGACATATAGCATTGTGATGAGAGGTGTCATGGAGCATTGTGATGAAAGTGGTCATGGATCATTTTGATGACAAGTGACCTGGAACATTGTGATGACACGGTTCATGGAGCACTGTCATGACAAGGGCAATGGCGAATTGTGATGTCAGGTGTCACGGGGAAATGTGATGACAGTGGTCATCTAGAATTGTCATGAAAGGTATCATGGAGCACTGTGATGACAAGGGCTATGGAGCATTGTGATGACATAGGCCATGGAACGTTGTGATGACAAGGGCATGGAGCATATTGATTACAGGGGCCAAGGAGCATTTTGATTACAGTGGCCAAGGAGCATTGTGCTGACAAGGCAATGTGCATTGTGATGACAAGTGGCATGGAGCATTGTGATGAAAGTTGTAATTGACCATTGTGATTACATGTGTCCTGGAAACTTGTGATGACACAGTTCAAGGAGCATTGTGTAGACAAGGGCCATGGCGAATTGTGATATAAGGTGTCATGGGGCATTTTGATGAGAGTGGTCATCTAGCATTGTGATGAAAGGTATCATGGAGCACTGTGATGACAGGGGCCATGTAGCATTCTGATGACAATGGCCATGGAGCATTGTGATGACACGGGCATGAGACATTATGATGACAAGAGGTCTGGAGCATTGTGATGACCATGGCATAGAGCATTGTGATGACAAGGGCCATCCAGCATTTTCATGACAGTTGTCATGGAGCATTGAAATGACAAAGGCCATGGAGCATTGTGATGACAGGGGTCATGGGCATTGTGATGAGAGGGTGAATGGAGCATTGTGATGAAAATTGTCCTGGAGCATTGTGATGACATCGGTCATGGAGAACAGTGATGACAGGGATCATGCAACATTGTGATGACAACGGCATGGAGCATTGTGATGACATGGGTCATCGAGCATTGTGATGACCAGGGTCATGGAGCATTGTGTTGACACAGGCATGGAGCATTGTGATGAGAAGGGAACTGGAGCATTGTGATGACAAGGGCATGGAGCATTGTGATTATAGGGGCCAAGGTGCACTGTGCTGAAAAGGGCATGGTGTATTGTGCTGAAAAGGGCATGGAGAATTGTGATTACATGGACAGGGAACATTGTGATCACAGAGGTCATGGAAGATTGTGATGACAAGTGTCATGGAACATTGTGCTGACAGGGATCATGGAGCATTGTGATGAGAAAGGTTTTTGAGCATTGTGATGACAGGTGTCATGGGGCATTGTGATGACAGTGGTCATGGAGCAGTGTGATGAAAGGTGTCATGGAGTGCTGTGATTACAGGGGCCATGGAGCATTGTGATGAGCAAAGGCAATGGAGCATTGAGATGACAGGGGCAATGGAGCCTTGTGATGACAACTGTCCTGGAACCTTGTGATGACACGGTTCAGGGAGCATTGTGATGACAAGGGTCATGGCGAATTGTGATGACAGATGTCAGGTGGCATTGTGATGATAGTGGTCATCTAGAACTGTGATGAAATGTATAATGGAACACTGTGATGACAGGGGCCATGGAGCATTGTGATGACAAGTGTCAAGGAGCATTGTGGTGACACGGGGATGGAGCCTTATGTTGACAAGACTTCTGGAGCATTGTGATGACTAGTGCATGAAGCATTGTGATTACAGGGGCCATGGAGCCTTGTGATGACAAGGGTCATCGACCATTGTGATGACAGGGGTCATGGAGCATTGTGATGACAAGGAACATGGCGAATTGTGATGACAGGATACATGGGGCATTGTGATGACAGGGGGCATGGAACATTGTGATGAAAGTGGTCCTGGAGCATTGTGAAGACAGCGGTTTCGGAGAATTGTGATGACAGTAATTCTGCAGCATTGTGATGACTAGGGTCATGGATCATTGTGATGGCAGGGGTCAGTGAACTTTGTGACCACAAGTTTCATGAAGCATTGTGATGAAAGGGGTCAGTGAACATTGTGACGACAATGTTCATGAAGCATTGTGATGACAAGGGCTTGGAGCATTGTGATGAAATGGGTCATCGAGAATTGTGATGACAGGGGTCATGGAGCATTGTGTTGACATGGGTATGGAGCACTGTAATGAGAAGAGATGTGGAGCATTGTAATGACAAGGGCATGGAGCATTTTGAGTAGAGGGGCCAAGGAGCATTGTGCTGACAAGTGCATGGTGCATTGTGATGAGAATTGGTATGGACCATTGTGATGAAAATGTTACTGGAGCATTGTGAAAAAAGCGGTCATGGATCATTGTGATGACAGGGTTCATGGAGCTTTGTGATGACAAGGGCCATGGAGCATGGTGATGACAGGGGTCATGGGGCATTGTGATGACAGGTGGCATTGGGAATTGTGATGAAAGGGTCATGGAGCACTCTGATGAAAGTTTTCCTGGAGCATTGTGATGAAAAGAACCATGGATTATTGTGATGACAAGTGCCATGGAACATTGTGATGACAAGTGTCATGGAATATTTTGCTGATAGGAATCATGGAGCATTGTGATGAGTGGGGCCATGGAGCATTGTGATGAAAGACTTCATGGGGCATTGTTATGACAGCAGTCATGGAGCATTGTGATGAAAGGGATCATGGAGCAATGTGATTACAGGGGCCATGGAGCATTGTGAATACATAGGACATAGAGCATTGTGATGAGAGGTGTCATCGAGCATTGTGATGAAAGTGGTCATGGATCATTTTGATGACAACTGACCTGGAACATTGTGATGACACGGTTCATGGAGCACTGTGATGACAAGGGCAATGGCGAATTGTGATGACAGGTGTCATGGGGAAATGTGATGACAGTGGTCATCTAGAATTGTCATGAAAGGTATCATGGAGCACTGTGATGACAAGGGCTATGGAGCATTGTGATGACATAGGCCATGGAACATTGTGATGACACGGGCATGGAGCATTGTGATGATAGGGATCATGGAACATTGTGATGACAACGGCATGGAGCATTGTGATGACATTGGGTCATTGAGCATTGTGATGACCAGGGTCATGGAGCATTGTGTTGACACAGGCATGGAGCATTGTGATGAGAAGAGAACTGGAGCATTGTGATGACAAGTGCATGGAGCATTGTGATTATAGGGGCCAAGGAGCACCGTGCTGACAAGGGCATGGTGTATTGTGATGAAAAGGGCATGGAGAATTGTGATGACATGGACAGGGAACATTGTGATCACAGAGGTCATGGAAAATTGTGATGACAAGTGTCATGGAACATTGTGCTGACAGGGATCATGGAGCATTGTGATGAGAAAGGTTTTCGAACATTGTGATGACAGGTGTCATGGGGCATTGTGATGACAGTGGTCATGGAGCAGTGTGATGAAAGGTGTCATGGAGCGCTGTGATTTCAGGGGCGTGGAGCATTGTGATGAGCAAAGGCAATGGAGCATTGAGATGATAGGGGCAATGGAGCCTTGTGATGAAAACTATCCTGGAACCTTGTGATGACACGGTTCATGGAGCATTGTGTTGGCATGGGCCATGGCGAATTGTGATGACAGGTGTCATGGGGCATTGGGATGACAGGGCCTATGGAGCATTGCAGTGAATGTGGTCATGGAGCATTCTGATGAAAAGCACCATGGAGCATTGGGATGACAGGGGCCATGGAGCATTGCAGTGAATGTGGTCATAGAGCATTGTGATGAAAAGCACCATGGAGCATTGTGATGACAAGGGCCATAGAGCATGGTGATGACACTAGTCATGGAGCATTGTGATGACAAGGGAATGGAGCATTGTGATAACATGAGATCTGGAGCATAGTGATGACAAGTGTCATGGAACATTGTGATGAAAGTGATCATGGAGCAATGTGATTACATGGGCCATGGAGCAATGTGAATACATAGGCCATGGAGCATTGTGATGACAGGGGTCATGGAACATTGTGATGAAAGTGGTCATGGATCATTGTGATGACAAGGTAACTGGAACATTGTGATGACATGGTTCAGGGAGCATTGTGATGACAAGGGCCATGACGGATTGTGATGACAGATGTCAGGTGGCATTCTGAGGATAGTGGTCCTCTAGAATTGTGATGAAATGTATCAAGGTGCACTGTGTTGACAGGGGCTATGGAGCATTGTGATGACAAGTGTCAAGGAGGATTGTGGTGACACGGGGATGGAGCATTATGTTGACAAGAGTTCTGGAGCATTGTGATGACTAGTGCATGAAGCATTGTGATTACAGGGGCCATGGAGCATTGTGATGACAAGGGTCATGGAGCATTGTGATGACAGGGGGCATGGAACATTGTGATGAAAATGGTCCTGGAGCATTGTGATGACAGCGGTCACGGAGAATTGTGATGACAGTAATTATGCAGCATTGTGATGACTAGGGTCATGGAACCTTGTGATGAGAGGGGTCAGTGAACATTGTGACGACAATGTTCATGAAGCATTGTGATGACAAGGGCTTGGAGCATTGTGATGAAATGGGTCATCGAGAATTGTGATGTCAGGGGTCATGGAGCTTTGCATTGACATGGGTATGGAGCATTGTAATGAGAAGAGATCTGGAGCATTGTAATGACAAGGGCATGGAGCATTTTGAGTACAGGTGCCAAGGAGCATTGTGCTGACAAGTGCATGGTGCATTGTGATGAGAAGTGGTATGGACCATTGTGATGAAAATGTTACTAGAGCATTGTGAAGAAAGCGGTCATGGATCATTGTGATGACAGGGTTCATGGAGCTTTGTGATGACAAGGGCCATGGAGCATGGTGATGACAGGGGTCATGGGGCATTGTGAAGACAGGTGGCATTGGGAATTGTGATGAAAGGTTCATGGAGCACTCTGATGAAAGTTTTCCTGGAGCATTGTGATGAAAAGAACCATGGATTATTGTGATGACAAGTGACATGGAGCATAGTGATGACAACTGTCATGGAATATTTTGCTGACAGGAATCATGGAGCATTGTGATGAGTGGGGCCATGGAGCATTGTGATGAAAGACGTCATGGGGCATTGTTATGACAGCGGTCATGGAGCATTGTGATGAAAGGGATCATGGAGCAATGTGATTACACGGGCTATGGAGCATTGTGAATACATAGGACATATAGCATTGTGATGAGAGGTGTCATGGAGCATTGTGATGAAAGTGGTCATGGATCATTTTGATGACAAGTGACCTGGAACATTGTGATGACACGGTTCATGGAGCACTGTCATGACAAGGGCAATGGCGAATTGTGATGTCAGGTGTCACGGGGAAATGTGATGACAGTGGTCATCTAGAATTGTCATGAAAGGTATCATGGAGCACTGTGATGACAAGGGCTATGGAGCATTGTGATGACATAGGCCATGGAACGTTGTGATGACAAGGGCATGGAGCATATTGATTACAGGGGCCAAGGAGCATTTTGATTACAGTGGCCAAGGAGCATTGTGCTGACAAGGCAATGTGCATTGTGATGACAAGTGGCATGGAGCATTGTGATGAAAGTTGTAATTGACCATTGTGATTACATGTGTCCTGGAAACTTGTGATGACACAGTTCAAGGAGCATTGTGTAGACAAGGGCCATGGCGAATTGTGATATAAGGTGTCATGGGGCATTTTGATGAGAGTGGTCATCTAGCATTGTGATGAAAGGTATCATGGAGCACTGTGATGACAGGGGCCATGTAGCATTCTGATGACAATGGCCATGGAGCATTGTGATGACACGGGCATGAGACATTATGATGACAAGAGGTCTGGAGCATTGTGATGACCATGGCATGGAGCATTGTGATGACAAGGGCCATCCAGCATTTTCATGACAGTTGTCATGGAGCATTGAAATGACAAAGGCCATGGAGCATTGTGATGACAGGGGTCATGGGCATTGTGATGAGAGGGTGAATGGAGCATTGTGATGAAAATTGTCCTGGAGCATTGTGATGACATCGGTCATGGAGAACAGTGATGACAGGGATCATGCAACATTGTGATGACAACGGCATGGAGCATTGTGATGACATGGGTCATCGAGCATTGTGATGACCAGGGTCATGGAGCATTGTGTTGACACAGGCATGGAGCATTGTGATGAGAAGGGAACTGGAGCATTGTGATGACAAGGGCATGGAGCATTGTGATTATAGGGGCCAAGGTGCACTGTGCTGAAAAGGGCATGGTGTATTGTGTTGAAAAGGGCATGGAGAATTGTGATTACATGGACAGGGAACATTGTGATCACAGAGGTCATGGAAGATTGTGATGACAAGTGTCATGGAACATTGTGCTGACAGGGATCATGGAGCATTGTGATGAGAAAGGTTTTTGAGCATTGTGATGACAGGTGTCATGGGGCATTGTGATGACAGTGGTCATGGAGCAGTGTGATGAAAGGTGTCATGGAGTGCTGTGATTACAGGGGCCATGGAGCATTGTGATGAGCAAAGGCAATGGAGCATTGAGATGACAGGGGCAATGGAGCCTTGTGATGACAACTGTCCTGGAACCTTGTGATGACACGGTTCAGGGAGCATTGTGATGACAAGGGTCATGGCGAATTGTGATGACAGATGTCAGGTGGCATTGTGATGATAGTGGTCATCTAGAACTGTGATGAAATGTATCATGGAACACTGTGATGACAGGGGCCATGGAGCATTGTGATGACAAGTGTCAAGGAGCATTGTGGTGACACGGGGATGGAGCCTTATGTTGACAAGACTTCTGGAGCATTGTGATGACTAGTGCATGAAGCATTGTGATTACAGGGGCCATGGAGCCTTGTGATGACAAGGGTCATCGACCATTGTGATGACAGGGGTCATGGAGCATTGTGATGACAAGGAACATGGCGAATTGTGATGACAGGATACATGGGGCATTGTGATGACAGGGGGCATGGAACATTGTGATGAAAGTGGTCCTGGAGCATTGTGAAGACAGCGGTTTCGGAGAATTGTGATGACAGTAATTCTGCAGCATTGTGATGACTAGGGTCATGGATCATTGTGATGGCAGGGGTCAGTGAACTTTGTGACCACAAGTTTCATGAAGCATTGTGATGAAAGGGGTCAGTGAACATTGTGACGACAATGTTCATGAAGCATTGTGATGACAAGGGCTTGGAGCATTGTGATGAAATGGGTCATCGAGAATTGTGATGACAGGGGTCATGGAGCATTGTGTTGACATGGGTATGGAGCACTGTAATGAGAAGAGATGTGGAGCATTGTAATGACAAGGGCATGGAGCATTTTGAGTAGAGGGGCCAAGGAGCATTGTGCTGACAAGTGCATGGTGCATTGTGATGAGAATTGGTATGGACCATTGTGATGAAAATGTTACTGGAGCATTGTGAAAAAAGCGGTCATGGATCATTGTGATGACAGGGTTCATGGAGCTTTGTGATGACAAGGGCCATGGAGCATGGTGATGACAGGGGTCATGGGGCATTGTGATGACAGGTGGCATTGGGAATTGTGATGAAAGGGTCATGGAGCACTCTGATGAAAGTTTTCCTGGAGCATTGTGATGAAAAGAACCATGGATTATTGTGATGACAAGTGCCATGGAACATTGTGATGACAAGTGTCATGGAATATTTTGCTGATAGGAATCATGGAGCATTGTGATGAGTGGGGCCATGGAGCATTGTGATGAAAGACTTCATGGGGCATTGTTATGACAGCAGTCATGGAGCATTGTGATGAAAGGGATCATGGAGCAATGTGATTACAGGGGCCATGGAGCATTGTGAATACATAGGACATAGAGCATTGTGATGAGAGGTGTCATGGAGCATTGTGATGAAAGTGGTCATGGATCATTTTGATGACAACTGACCTGGAACATTGTGATGACACGGTTCATGGAGCACTGTGATGACAAGGGCAATGGCGAATTGTGATGACAGGTGTCATGGGGAAATGTGATGACAGTGGTCATCTAGAATTGTCATGAAAGGTATCATGGAGCACTGTGATGACAAGGGCTATGGAGCATTGTGATGACATAGGCCATGGAACATTGTGATGACACGGGCATGGAGCATTGTGATGATAGGGATCATGGAACATTGTGATGACAACGGCATGGAGCATTGTGATGACATTGGGTCATTGAGCATTGTGATGACCAGGGTCATGGAGCATTGTGTTGACACAGGCATGGAGCATTGTGATGAGAAGAGAACTGGAGCATTGTGATGACAAGTGCATGGAGCATTGTGATTATAGGGGCCAAGGAGCACCGTGCTGACAAGGGCATGGTGTATTGTGATGAAAAGGGCATGGAGAATTGTGATGACATGGACAGGGAACATTGTGATCACAGAGGTCATGGAAAATTGTGATGACAAGTGTCATGGAACATTGTGCTGACAGGGATCATGGAGCATTGTGATGAGAAAGGTTTTCGAACATTGTGATGACAGGTGTCATGGGGCATTGTGATGACAGTGGTCATGGAGCAGTGTGATGAAAGGTGTCATGGAGCGCTGTGATTTCAGGGGCGTGGAGCATTGTGATGAGCAAAGGCAATGGAGCATTGAGATGATAGGGGCAATGGAGCCTTGTGATGAAAACTATCCTGGAACCTTGTGATGACACGGTTCATGGAGCATTGTGTTGGCATGGGCCATGGCGAATTGTGATGACAGGTGTCATGGGGCATTGGGATGACAGGGCCTATGGAGCATTGCAGTGAATGTGGTCATGGAGCATTCTGATGAAAAGCACCATGGAGCATTGGGATGACAGGGGCCATGGAGCATTGCAGTGAATGTGGTCATAGAGCATTGTGATGAAAAGCACCATGGAGCATTGTGATGACAAGGGCCATAGAGCATGGTGATGACACTAGTCATGGAGCATTGTGATGACAAGGGAATGGAGCATTGTGATAACATGAGATCTGGAGCATAGTGATGACAAGTGTCATGGAACATTGTGATGAAAGTGATCATGGAGCAATGTGATTACATGGGCCATGGAGCAATGTGAATACATAGGCCATGGAGCATTGTGATGACAGGGGTCATGGAACATTGTGATGAAAGTGGTCATGGATCATTGTGATGACAAGGTAACTGGAACATTGTGATGACATGGTTCAGGGAGCATTGTGATGACAAGGGCCATGACGGATTGTGATGACAGATGTCAGGTGGCATTCTGAGGATAGTGGTCCTCTAGAATTGTGATGAAATGTATCAAGGTGCACTGTGTTGACAGGGGCTATGGAGCATTGTGATGACAAGTGTCAAGGAGGATTGTGGTGACACGGGGATGGAGCATTATGTTGACAAGAGTTCTGGAGCATTGTGATGACTAGTGCATGAAGCATTGTGATTACAGGGGCCATGGAGCATTGTGATGACAAGGGTCATGGAGCATTGTGATGACAGGGGGCATGGAACATTGTGATGAAAATGGTCCTGGAGCATTGTGATGACAGCGGTCACGGAGAATTGTGATGACAGTAATTATGCAGCATTGTGATGACTAGGGTCATGGAACCTTGTGATGAGAGGGGTCAGTGAACATTGTGACGACAATGTTCATGAAGCATTGTGATGACAAGGGCTTGGAGCATTGTGATGAAATGGGTCATCGAGAATTGTGATGTCAGGGGTCATGGAGCTTTGCATTGACATGGGTATGGAGCATTGTAATGAGAAGAGATCTGGAGCATTGTAATGACAAGGGCATGGAGCATTTTGAGTACAGGTGCCAAGGAGCATTGTGCTGACAAGTGCATGGTGCATTGTGATGAGAAGTGGTATGGACCATTGTGATGAAAATGTTACTAGAGCATTGTGAAGAAAGCGGTCATGGATCATTGTGATGACAGGGTTCATGGAGCTTTGTGATGACAAGGGCCATGGAGCATGGTGATGACAGGGGTCATGGGGCATTGTGAAGACAGGTGGCATTGGGAATTGTGATGAAAGGTTCATGGAGCACTCTGATGAAAGTTTTCCTGGAGCATTGTGATGAAAAGAACCATGGATTATTGTGATGACAAGTGACATGGAGCATAGTGATGACAACTGTCATGGAATATTTTGCTGACAGGAATCATGGAGCATTGTGATGAGTGGGGCCATGGAGCATTGTGATGAAAGACGTCATGGGGCATTGTTATGACAGCGGTCATGGAGCATTGTGATGAAAGGGATCATGGAGCAATGTGATTACACGGGCTATGGAGCATTGTGAATACATAGGACATATAGCATTGTGATGAGAGGTGTCATGGAGCATTGTGATGAAAGTGGTCATGGATCATTTTGATGACAAGTGACCTGGAACATTGTGATGACACGGTTCATGGAGCACTGTCATGACAAGGGCAATGGCGAATTGTGATGTCAGGTGTCACGGGGAAATGTGATGACAGTGGTCATCTAGAATTGTCATGAAAGGTATCATGGAGCACTGTGATGACAAGGGCTATGGAGCATTGTGATGACATAGGCCATGGAACGTTGTGATGACAAGGGCATGGAGCATATTGATTACAGGGGCCAAGGAGCATTTTGATTACAGTGGCCAAGGAGCATTGTGCTGACAAGGCAATGTGCATTGTGATGACAAGTGGCATGGAGCATTGTGATGAAAGTTGTAATTGACCATTGTGATTACATGTGTCCTGGAAACTTGTGATGACACAGTTCAAGGAGCATTGTGTAGACAAGGGCCATGGCGAATTGTGATATAAGGTGTCATGGGGCATTTTGATGAGAGTGGTCATCTAGCATTGTGATGAAAGGTATCATGGAGCACTGTGATGACAGGGGCCATGTAGCATTCTGATGACAATGGCCATGGAGCATTGTGATGACACGGGCATGAGACATTATGATGACAAGAGGTCTGGAGCATTGTGATGACCATGGCATGGAGCATTGTGATGACAAGGGCCATCCAGCATTTTCATGACAGTTGTCATGGAGCATTGAAATGACAAAGGCCATGGAGCATTGTGATGACAGGGGTCATGGGCATTGTGATGAGAGGGTGAATGGAGCATTGTGATGAAAATTGTCCTGGAGCATTGTGATGACATCGGTCATGGAGAACAGTGATGACAGGGATCATGCAACATTGTGATGACAACGGCATGGAGCATTGTGATGACATGGGTCATCGAGCATTGTGATGACCAGGGTCATGGAGCATTGTGTTGACACAGGCATGGAGCATTGTGATGAGAAGGGAACTGGAGCATTGTGATGACAAGGGCATGGAGCATTGTGATTATAGGGGCCAAGGTGCACTGTGCTGAAAAGGGCATGGTGTATTGTGTTGAAAAGGGCATGGAGAATTGTGATTACATGGACAGGGAACATTGTGATCACAGAGGTCATGGAAGATTGTGATGACAAGTGTCATGGAACATTGTGCTGACAGGGATCATGGAGCATTGTGATGAGAAAGGTTTTTGAGCATTGTGATGACAGGTGTCATGGGGCATTGTGATGACAGTGGTCATGGAGCAGTGTGATGAAAGGTGTCATGGAGTGCTGTGATTACAGGGGCCATGGAGCATTGTGATGAGCAAAGGCAATGGAGCATTGAGATGACAGGGGCAATGGAGCCTTGTGATGACAACTGTCCTGGAACCTTGTGATGACACGGTTCAGGGAGCATTGTGATGACAAGGGTCATGGCGAATTGTGATGACAGATGTCAGGTGGCATTGTGATGATAGTGGTCATCTAGAACTGTGATGAAATGTATCATGGAACACTGTGATGACAGGGGCCATGGAGCATTGTGATGACAAGTGTCAAGGAGCATTGTGGTGACACGGGGATGGAGCCTTATGTTGACAAGACTTCTGGAGCATTGTGATGACTAGTGCATGAAGCATTGTGATTACAGGGGCCATGGAGCCTTGTGATGACAAGGGTCATCGACCATTGTGATGACAGGGGTCATGGAGCATTGTGATGACAAGGAACATGGCGAATTGTGATGACAGGATACATGGGGCATTGTGATGACAGGGGGCATGGAACATTGTGATGAAAGTGGTCCTGGAGCATTGTGAAGACAGCGGTTTCGGAGAATTGTGATGACAGTAATTCTGCAGCATTGTGATGACTAGGGTCATGGATCATTGTGATGGCAGGGGTCAGTGAACTTTGTGACCACAAGTTTCATGAAGCATTGTGATGAAAGGGGTCAGTGAACATTGTGACGACAATGTTCATGAAGCATTGTGATGACAAGGGCTTGGAGCATTGTGATGAAATGGGTCATCGAGAATTGTGATGACAGGGGTCATGGAGCATTGTGTTGACATGGGTATGGAGCACTGTAATGAGAAGAGATGTGGAGCATTGTAATGACAAGGGCATGGAGCATTTTGAGTAGAGGGGCCAAGGAGCATTGTGCTGACAAGTGCATGGTGCATTGTGATGAGAATTGGTATGGACCATTGTGATGAAAATGTTACTGGAGCATTGTGAAAAAAGCGGTCATGGATCATTGTGATGACAGGGTTCATGGAGCTTTGTGATGACAAGGGCCATGGAGCATGGTGATGACAGGGGTCATGGGGCATTGTGATGACAGGTGGCATTGGGAATTGTGATGAAAGGGTCATGGAGCACTCTGATGAAAGTTTTCCTGGAGCATTGTGATGAAAAGAACCATGGATTATTGTGATGACAAGTGCCATGGAACATTGTGATGACAAGTGTCATGGAATATTTTGCTGATAGGAATCATGGAGCATTGTGATGAGTGGGGCCATGGAGCATTGTGATGAAAGACTTCATGGGGCATTGTTATGACAGCAGTCATGGAGCATTGTGATGAAAGGGATCATGGAGCAATGTGATTACAGGGGCCATGGAGCATTGTGAATACATAGGACATAGAGCATTGTGATGAGAGGTGTCATGGAGCATTGTGATGAAAGTGGTCATGGATCATTTTGATGACAACTGACCTGGAACATTGTGATGACACGGTTCATGGAGCACTGTGATGACAAGGGCAATGGCGAATTGTGATGACAGGTGTCATGGGGAAATGTGATGACAGTGGTCATCTAGAATTGTCATGAAAGGTATCATGGAGCACTGTGATGACAAGGGCTATGGAGCATTGTGATGACATAGGCCATGGAACATTGTGATGACACGGGCATGGAGCATTGTGATGATAGGGATCATGGAACATTGTGATGACAACGGCATGGAGCATTGTGATGACATTGGGTCATTGAGCATTGTGATGACCAGGGTCATGGAGCATTGTGTTGACACAGGCATGGAGCATTGTGATGAGAAGAGAACTGGAGCATTGTGATGACAAGTGCATGGAGCATTGTGATTATAGGGGCCAAGGAGCACCGTGCTGACAAGGGCATGGTGTATTGTGATGAAAAGGGCATGGAGAATTGTGATGACATGGACAGGGAACACTGTGATCACAGAGGTCATGGAAAATTGTGATGACAAGTGTCATGGAACATTGTGCTGACAGGGATCATGGAGCATTGTGATGAGAAAGGTTTTCGAACATTGTGATGACAGGTGTCATGGGGCATTGTGATGACAGTGGTCATGGAGCAGTGTGATGAAAGGTGTCATGGAGCGCTGTGATTTCAGGGGCGTGGAGCATTGTGATGAGCAAAGGCAATGGAGCATTGAGATGATAGGGGCAATGGAGCCTTGTGATGAAAACTATCCTGGAACCTTGTGATGACACGGTTCATGGAGCATTGTGTTGGCATGGGCCATGGCGAATTGTGATGACAGGTGTCATGGGGCATTGGGATGACAGGGCCTATGGGGCATTGCAGTGAATGTGGTCATGGAGCATTCTGATGAAAAGCACCATGGAGCATTGGGATGACAGGGGCCATGGAGCATTGCAGTGAATGTGGTCATAGAGCATTGTGATGAAAAGCACCATGGAGCATTGTGATGACAAGGGCCATAGAGCATGGTGATGACACTAGTCATGGAGCATTGTGATGACAAGGGAATGGAGCATTGTGATAACATGAGATCTGGAGCATAGTGATGACAAGTGTCATGGAACATTGTGATGAAAGTGATCATGGAGCAATGTGATTACATGGGCCATGGAGCAATGTGAATACATAGGCCATGGAGCATTGTGATGACAGGGGTCATGGAACATTGTGATGAAAGTGGTCATGGATCATTGTGATGACAAGGTAACTGGAACATTGTGATGACATGGTTCAGGGAGCATTGTGATGACAAGGGCCATGACGGATTGTGATGACAGATGTCAGGTGGCATTCTGAGGATAGTGGTCCTCTAGAATTGTGATGAAATGTATCAAGGTGCACTGTGTTGACAGGGGCTGTGGAGCATTGTGATGACAAGTGTCAAGGAGGATTGTGGTGACACGGGGATGGAGCATTATGTTGACAAGAGTTCTGGAGCATTGTGATGACTAGTGCATGAAGCATTGTGATTACAGGGGCCATGGAGCATTGTGATGACAAGGGTCATGGAGCATTGTGATGACAGGGGGCATGGAACATTGTGATGAAAATGGTCCTGGAGCATTGTGATGACAGCGGTCACGGAGAATTGTGATGACAGTAATTATGCAGCATTGTGATGACTAGGGTCATGGAACCTTGTGATGAGAGGGGTCAGTGAACATTGTGACGACAATGTTCATGAAGCATTGTGATGACAAGGGCTTGGAGCATTGTGATGAAATGGGTCATCGAGAATTGTGATGTCAGGGGTCATGGAGCTTTGCATTGACATGGGTATGGAGCATTGTAATGAGAAGAGATCTGGAGCATTGTAATGACAAGGGCATGGAGCATTTTGAGTACAGGTGCCAAGGAGCATTGTGCTGACAAGTGCATGGTGCATTGTGATGAGAAGTGGTATGGACCATTGTGATGAAAATGTTACTAGAGCATTGTGAAGAAAGCGGTCATGGATCATTGTGATGACAGGGTTCATGGAGCTTTGTGATGACAAGGGCCATGGAGCATGGTGATGACAGGGGTCATGGGGCATTGTGAAGACAGGTGGCATTGGGAATTGTGATGAAAGGTTCATGGAGCACTCTGATGAAAGTTTTCCTGGAGCATTGTGATGAAAAGAACCATGGATTATTGTGATGACAAGTGACATGGAGCATAGTGATGACAACTGTCATGGAATATTTTGCTGACAGGAATCATGGAGCATTGTGATGAGTGGGGCCATGGAGCATTGTGATGAAAGACGTCATGGGGCATTGTTATGACAGCGGTCATGGAGCATTGTGATGAAAGGGATCATGGAGCAATGTGATTACACGGGCTATGGAGCATTGTGAATACATAGGACATATAGCATTGTGATGAGAGGTGTCATGGAGCATTGTGATGAAAGTGGTCATGGATCATTTTGATGACAAGTGACCTGGAACATTGTGATGACACGGTTCATGGAGCACTGTCATGACAAGGGCAATGGCGAATTGTGATGTCAGGTGTCACGGGGAAATGTGATGACAGTGGTCATCTAGAATTGTCATGAAAGGTATCATGGAGCACTGTGATGACAAGGGCTATGGAGCATTGTGATGACATAGGCCATGGAACGTTGTGATGACAAGGGCATGGAGCATATTGATTACAGGGGCCAAGGAGCATTTTGATTACAGTGGCCAAGGAGCATTGTGCTGACAAGGCAATGTGCATTGTGATGACAAGTGGCATGGAGCATTGTGATGAAAGTTGTAATTGACCATTGTGATTACATGTGTCCTGGAAACTTGTGATGACACAGTTCAAGGAGCATTGTGTAGACAAGGGCCATGGCGAATTGTGATATAAGGTGTCATGGGGCATTTTGATGAGAGTGGTCATCTAGCATTGTGATGAAAGGTATCATGGAGCACTGTGATGACAGGGGCCATGTAGCATTCTGATGACAATGGCCATGGAGCATTGTGATGACACGGGCATGAGACATTATGATGACAAGAGGTCTGGAGCATTGTGATGACCATGGCATAGAGCATTGTGATGACAAGGGCCATCCAGCATTTTCATGACAGTTGTCATGGAGCATTGAAATGACAAAGGCCATGGAGCATTGTGATGACAGGGGTCATGGGCATTGTGATGAGAGGGTGAATGGAGCATTGTGATGAAAATTGTCCTGGAGCATTGTGATGACATCGGTCATGGAGAACAGTGATGACAGGGATCATGCAACATTGTGATGACAACGGCATGGAGCATTGTGATGACATGGGTCATCGAGCATTGTGATGACCAGGGTCATGGAGCATTGTGTTGACACAGGCATGGAGCATTGTGATGAGAAGGGAACTGGAGCATTGTGATGACAAGGGCATGGAGCATTGTGATTATAGGGGCCAAGGTGCACTGTGCTGAAAAGGGCATGGTGTATTGTGCTGAAAAGGGCATGGAGAATTGTGATTACATGGACAGGGAACATTGTGATCACAGAGGTCATGGAAGATTGTGATGACAAGTGTCATGGAACATTGTGCTGACAGGGATCATGGAGCATTGTGATGAGAAAGGTTTTTGAGCATTGTGATGACAGGTGTCATGGGGCATTGTGATGACAGTGGTCATGGAGCAGTGTGATGAAAGGTGTCATGGAGTGCTGTGATTACAGGGGCCATGGAGCATTGTGATGAGCAAAGGCAATGGAGCATTGAGATGACAGGGGCAATGGAGCCTTGTGATGACAACTGTCCTGGAACCTTGTGATGACACGGTTCAGGGAGCATTGTGATGACAAGGGTCATGGCGAATTGTGATGAGAGATGTCAGGTGGCATTGTGATGATAGTGGTCATCTAGAACTGTGATGAAATGTATCATGGAACACTGTGATGACAGGGGCCATGGAGCATTGTGATGACAAGTGTCAAGGAGCATTGTGGTGACACGGGGATGGAGCCTTATGTTGACAAGACTTCTGGAGCATTGTGATGACTAGTGCATGAAGCATTGTGATTACAGGGGCCATGGAGCCTTGTGATGACAAGGGTCATCGACCATTGTGATGACAGGGGTCATGGAGCATTGTGATGACAAGGAACATGGCGAATTGTGATGACAGGATACATGGGGCATTGTGATGACAGGGGGCATGGAACATTGTGATGAAAGTGGTCCTGGAGCATTGTGAAGACAGCGGTTTCGGAGAATTGTGATGACAGTAATTCTGCAGCATTGTGATGACTAGGGTCATGGATCATTGTGATGGCAGGGGTCAGTGAACTTTGTGACCACAAGTTTCATGAAGCATTGTGATGAAAGGGGTCAGTGAACATTGTGACGACAATGTTCATGAAGCATTGTGATGACAAGGGCTTGGAGCATTGTGATGAAATGGGTCATCGAGAATTGTGATGACAGGGGTCATGGAGCATTGTGTTGACATGGGTATGGAGCACTGTAATGAGAAGAGATGTGGAGCATTGTAATGACAAGGGCATGGAGCATTTTGAGTAGAGGGGCCAAGGAGCATTGTGCTGACAAGTGCATGGTGCATTGTGATGAGAATTGGTATGGACCATTGTGATGAAAATGTTACTGGAGCATTGTGAAAAAAGCGGTCATGGATCATTGTGATGACAGGGTTCATGGAGCTTTGTGATGACAAGGGCCATGGAGCATGGTGATGACAGGGGTCATGGGGCATTGTGATGACAGGTGGCATTGGGAATTGTGATGAAAGGGTCATGGAGCACTCTGATGAAAGTTTTCCTGGAGCATTGTGATGAAAAGAACCATGGATTATTGTGATGACAAGTGCCATGGAACATTGTGATGACAAGTGTCATGGAATATTTTGCTGATAGGAATCATGGAGCATTGTGATGAGTGGGGCCATGGAGCATTGTGATGAAAGACTTCATGGGGCATTGTTATGACAGCAGTCATGGAGCATTGTGATGAAAGGGATCATGGAGCAATGTGATTACAGGGGCCATGGAGCATTGTGAATACATAGGACATAGAGCATTGTGATGAGAGGTGTCATGGAGCATTGTGATGAAAGTGGTCATGGATCATTTTGATGACAACTGACCTGGAACATTGTGATGACACGGTTCATGGAGCACTGTGATGACAAGGGCAATGGCGAATTGTGATGACAGGTGTCATGGGGAAATGTGATGACAGTGGTCATCTAGAATTGTCATGAAAGGTATCATGGAGCACTGTGATGACAAGGGCTATGGAGCATTGTGATGACATAGGCCATGGAACATTGTGATGACACGGGCATGGAGCATTGTGATGATAGGGATCATGGAACATTGTGATGACAACGGCATGGAGCATTGTGATGACATTGGGTCATTGAGCATTGTGATGACCAGGGTCATGGAGCATTGTGTTGACACAGGCATGGAGCATTGTGATGAGAAGAGAACTGGAGCATTGTGATGACAAGTGCATGGAGCATTGTGATTATAGGGGCCAAGGAGCACCGTGCTGACAAGGGCATGGTGTATTGTGATGAAAAGGGCATGGAGAATTGTGATGACATGGACAGGGAACACTGTGATCACAGAGGTCATGGAAAATTGTGATGACAAGTGTCATGGAACATTGTGCTGACAGGGATCATGGAGCATTGTGATGAGAAAGGTTTTCGAACATTGTGATGACAGGTGTCATGGGGCATTGTGATGACAGTGGTCATGGAGCAGTGTGATGAAAGGTGTCATGGAGCGCTGTGATTTCAGGGGCGTGGAGCATTGTGATGAGCAAAGGCAATGGAGCATTGAGATGATAGGGGCAATGGAGCCTTGTGATGAAAACTATCCTGGAACCTTGTGATGACACGGTTCATGGAGCATTGTGTTGGCATGGGCCATGGCGAATTGTGATGACAGGTGTCATGGGGCATTGGGATGACAGGGCCTATGGAGCATTGCAGTGAATGTGGTCATGGAGCATTCTGATGAAAAGCACCATGGAGCATTGGGATGACAGGGGCCATGGAGCATTGCAGTGAATGTGGTCATAGAGCATTGTGATGAAAAGCACCATGGAGCATTGTGATGACAAGGGCCATAGAGCATGGTGATGACACTAGTCATGGAGCATTGTGATGACAAGGGAATGGAGCATTGTGATAACATGAGATCTGGAGCATAGTGATGACAAGTGTCATGGAACATTGTGATGAAAGTGATCATGGAGCAATGTGATTACATGGGCCATGGAGCAATGTGAATACATAGGCCATGGAGCATTGTGATGACAGGGGTCATGGAACATTGTGATGAAAGTGGTCATGGATCATTGTGATGACAAGGTAACTGGAACATTGTGATGACATGGTTCAGGGAGCATTGTGATGACAAGGGCCATGACGGATTGTGATGACAGATGTCAGGTGGCATTCTGAGGATAGTGGTCCTCTAGAATTGTGATGAAATGTATCAAGGTGCACTGTGTTGACAGGGGCTGTGGAGCATTGTGATGACAAGTGTCAAGGAGGATTGTGGTGACACGGGGATGGAGCATTATGTTGACAAGAGTTCTGGAGCATTGTGATGACTAGTGCATGAAGCATTGTGATTACAGGGGCCATGGAGCATTGTGATGACAAGGGTCATGGAGCATTGTGATGACAGGGGGCATGGAACATTGTGATGAAAATGGTCCTGGAGCATTGTGATGACAGCGGTCACGGAGAATTGTGATGACAGTAATTATGCAGCATTGTGATGACTAGGGTCATGGAACCTTGTGATGAGAGGGGTCAGTGAACATTGTGACGACAATGTTCATGAAGCATTGTGATGACAAGGGCTTGGAGCATTGTGATGAAATGGGTCATCGAGAATTGTGATGTCAGGGGTCATGGAGCTTTGCATTGACATGGGTATGGAGCATTGTAATGAGAAGAGATCTGGAGCATTGTAATGACAAGGGCATGGAGCATTTTGAGTACAGGTGCCAAGGAGCATTGTGCTGACAAGTGCATGGTGCATTGTGATGAGAAGTGGTATGGACCATTGTGATGAAAATGTTACTAGAGCATTGTGAAGAAAGCGGTCATGGATCATTGTGATGACAGGGTTCATGGAGCTTTGTGATGACAAGGGCCATGGAGCATGGTGATGACAGGGGTCATGGGGCATTGTGAAGACAGGTGGCATTGGGAATTGTGATGAAAGGTTCATGGAGCACTCTGATGAAAGTTTTCCTGGAGCATTGTGATGAAAAGAACCATGGATTATTGTGATGACAAGTGACATGGAGCATAGTGATGACAACTGTCATGGAATATTTTGCTGACAGGAATCATGGAGCATTGTGATGAGTGGGGCCATGGAGCATTGTGATGAAAGACGTCATGGGGCATTGTTATGACAGCGGTCATGGAGCATTGTGATGAAAGGGATCATGGAGCAATGTGATTACACGGGCTATGGAGCATTGTGAATACATAGGACATATAGCATTGTGATGAGAGGTGTCATGGAGCATTGTGATGAAAGTGGTCATGGATCATTTTGATGACAAGTGACCTGGAACATTGTGATGACACGGTTCATGGAGCACTGTCATGACAAGGGCAATGGCGAATTGTGATGTCAGGTGTCACGGGGAAATGTGATGACAGTGGTCATCTAGAATTGTCATGAAAGGTATCATGGAGCACTGTGATGACAAGGGCTATGGAGCATTGTGATGACATAGGCCATGGAACGTTGTGATGACAAGGGCATGGAGCATATTGATTACAGGGGCCAAGGAGCATTTTGATTACAGTGGCCAAGGAGCATTGTGCTGACAAGGCAATGTGCATTGTGATGACAAGTGGCATGGAGCATTGTGATGAAAGTTGTAATTGACCATTGTGATTACATGTGTCCTGGAAACTTGTGATGACACAGTTCAAGGAGCATTGTGTAGACAAGGGCCATGGCGAATTGTGATATAAGGTGTCATGGGGCATTTTGATGAGAGTGGTCATCTAGCATTGTGATGAAAGGTATCATGGAGCACTGTGATGACAGGGGCCATGTAGCATTCTGATGACAATGGCCATGGAGCATTGTGATGACACGGGCATGAGACATTATGATGACAAGAGGTCTGGAGCATTGTGATGACCATGGCATAGAGCATTGTGATGACAAGGGCCATCCAGCATTTTCATGACAGTTGTCATGGAGCATTGAAATGACAAAGGCCATGGAGCATTGTGATGACAGGGGTCATGGGCATTGTGATGAGAGGGTGAATGGAGCATTGTGATGAAAATTGTCCTGGAGCATTGTGATGACATCGGTCATGGAGAACAGTGATGACAGGGATCATGCAACATTGTGATGACAACGGCATGGAGCATTGTGATGACATGGGTCATCGAGCATTGTGATGACCAGGGTCATGGAGCATTGTGTTGACACAGGCATGGAGCATTGTGATGAGAAGGGAACTGGAGCATTGTGATGACAAGGGCATGGAGCATTGTGATTATAGGGGCCAAGGTGCACTGTGCTGAAAAGGGCATGGTGTATTGTGCTGAAAAGGGCATGGAGAATTGTGATTACATGGACAGGGAACATTGTGATCACAGAGGTCATGGAAGATTGTGATGACAAGTGTCATGGAACATTGTGCTGACAGGGATCATGGAGCATTGTGATGAGAAAGGTTTTTGAGCATTGTGATGACAGGTGTCATGGGGCATTGTGATGACAGTGGTCATGGAGCAGTGTGATGAAAGGTGTCATGGAGTGCTGTGATTACAGGGGCCATGGAGCATTGTGATGAGCAAAGGCAATGGAGCATTGAGATGACAGGGGCAATGGAGCCTTGTGATGACAACTGTCCTGGAACCTTGTGATGACACGGTTCAGGGAGCATTGTGATGACAAGGGTCATGGCGAATTGTGATGAGAGATGTCAGGTGGCATTGTGATGATAGTGGTCATCTAGAACTGTGATGAAATGTATCATGGAACACTGTGATGACAGGGGCCATGGAGCATTGTGATGACAAGTGTCAAGGAGCATTGTGGTGACACGGGGATGGAGCCTTATGTTGACAAGACTTCTGGAGCATTGTGATGACTAGTGCATGAAGCATTGTGATTACAGGGGCCATGGAGCCTTGTGATGACAAGGGTCATCGACCATTGTGATGACAGGGGTCATGGAGCATTGTGATGACAAGGAACATGGCGAATTGTGATGACAGGATACATGGGGCATTGTGATGACAGGGGGCATGGAACATTGTGATGAAAGTGGTCCTGGAGCATTGTGAAGACAGCGGTTTCGGAGAATTGTGATGACAGTAATTCTGCAGCATTGTGATGACTAGGGTCATGGATCATTGTGATGGCAGGGGTCAGTGAACTTTGTGACCACAAGTTTCATGAAGCATTGTGATGAAAGGGGTCAGTGAACATTGTGACGACAATGTTCATGAAGCATTGTGATGACAAGGGCTTGGAGCATTGTGATGAAATGGGTCATCGAGAATTGTGATGACAGGGGTCATGGAGCATTGTGTTGACATGGGTATGGAGCACTGTAATGAGAAGAGATGTGGAGCATTGTAATGACAAGGGCATGGAGCATTTTGAGTAGAGGGTCCAAGGAGCATTGTGCTGACAAGTGCATGGTGCATTGTGATGAGAAGTGGTATGGACCATTGTGATGAAAATGTTACTGGAGCATTGTGAAAAAAGCGGTCATGGATCATTGTGATGACAGTGTTCATGGAGCTTTGTGATGACAAGGGCCATGGAGCATGGTGATGACAGGGGTCATGGGGCATTGTGATGACAGGTGGCATTGGGAATTGTGATGAAAGGGTCATGGAGCACTCTGATGAAAGTTTTCCTGGAGCATTGTGATGAAAAGAACCATGGATTATTGTGATGACAAGTGCCATGGAACATTGTGATGACAAGTGTCATGGAATATTTTGCTGATAGGAATCATGGAGCATTGTGATGAGTGGGGCCATGGAGCATTGTGATGAAAGACTTCATGGGGCATTGTTATGACAGCAGTCATGGAGCATTGTGATGAAAGGGATCATGGAGCAATGTGATTACAGGGGCCATGGAGCATTGTGAATACATAGGACATAGAGCATTGTGATGAGAGGTGTCATGGAGCATTGTGATGAAAGTGGTCATGGATCATTTTGATGACAACTGACCTGGAACATTGTGATGACACGGTTCATGGAGCACTGTGATGACAAGGGCAATGGCGAATTGTGATGACAGGTGTCATGGGGAAATGTGATGACAGTGGTCATCTAGAATTGTCATGAAAGGTATCATGGAGCACTGTGATGACAAGGGCTATGGAGCATTGTGATGACATAGGCCATGGAACATTGTGATGACACGGGCATGGAGCATTGTGATGATAGGGATCATGGAACATTGTGATGACAACGGCATGGAGCATTGTGATGACATTGGGTCATTGAGCATTGTGATGACCAGGGTCATGGAGCATTGTGTTGACACAGGCATGGAGCATTGTGATGAGAAGAGAACTGGAGCATTGTGATGACAAGTGCATGGAGCATTGTGATTATAGGGGCCAAGGAGCACCGTGCTGACAAGGGCATGGTGTATTGTGATGAAAAGGGCATGGAGAATTGTGATGACATGGACAGGGAACATTGTGATCACAGAGGTCATGGAAAATTGTGATGACAAGTGTCATGGAACATTGTGCTGACAGGGATCATGGAGCATTGTGATGAGAAAGGTTTTCGAACATTGTGATGACAGGTGTCATGGGGCATTGTGATGACAGTGGTCATGGAGCAGTGTGATGAAAGGTGTCATGGAGCGCTGTGATTTCAGGGGCGTGGAGCATTGTGATGAGCAAAGGCAATGGAGCATTGAGATGATAGGGGCAATGGAGCCTTGTGATGAAAACTATCCTGGAACCTTGTGATGACACGGTTCATGGAGCATTGTGTTGGCATGGGCCATGGCGAATTGTGATGACAGGTGTCATGGGGCATTGGGATGACAGGGCCTATGGAGCATTGCAGTGAATGTGGTCATGGAGCATTCTGATGAAAAGCACCATGGAGCATTGGGATGACAGGGGCCATGGAGCATTGCAGTGAATGTGGTCATAGAGCATTGTGATGAAAAGCACCATGGAGCATTGTGATGACAAGGGCCATAGAGCATGGTGATGACACTAGTCATGGAGCATTGTGATGACAAGGGAATGGAGCATTGTGATAACATGAGATCTGGAGCATAGTGATGACAAGTGTCATGGAACATTGTGATGAAAGTGATCATGGAGCAATGTGATTACATGGGCCATGGAGCAATGTGAATACATAGGCCATGGAGCATTGTGATGACAGGGGTCATGGAACATTGTGATGAAAGTGGTCATGGATCATTGTGATGACAAGGTAACTGGAACATTGTGATGACATGGTTCAGGGAGCATTGTGATGACAAGGGCCATGACGGATTGTGATGACAGATGTCAGGTGGCATTCTGAGGATAGTGGTCCTCTAGAATTGTGATGAAATGTATCAAGGTGCACTGTGTTGACAGGGGCTATGGAGCATTGTGATGACAAGTGTCAAGGAGGATTGTGGTGACACGGGGATGGAGCATTATGTTGACAAGAGTTCTGGAGCATTGTGATGACTAGTGCATGAAGCATTGTGATTACAGGGGCCATGGAGCATTGTGATGACAAGGGTCATGGAGCATTGTGATGACAGGGGGCATGGAACATTGTGATGAAAATGGTCCTGGAGCATTGTGATGACAGCGGTCACGGAGAATTGTGATGACAGTAATTATGCAGCATTGTGATGACTAGGGTCATGGAACCTTGTGATGAGAGGGGTCAGTGAACATTGTGACGACAATGTTCATGAAGCATTGTGATGACAAGGGCTTGGAGCATTGTGATGAAATGGGTCATCGAGAATTGTGATGTCAGGGGTCATGGAGCTTTGCATTGACATGGGTATGGAGCATTGTAATGAGAAGAGATCTGGAGCATTGTAATGACAAGGGCATGGAGCATTTTGAGTACAGGTGCCAAGGAGCATTGTGCTGACAAGTGCATGGTGCATTGTGATGAGAAGTTGTATGGACCATTGTGATGAAAATGTTACTAGAGCATTGTGAAGAAAGCGGTCATGGATCATTGTGATGACAGGGTTCATGGAGCTTTGTGATGACAAGGGCCATGGAGCATGGTGATGACAGGGGTCATGGGGCATTGTGAAGACAGGTGGCATTGGGAATTGTGATGAAAGGTTCATGGAGCACTCTGATGAAAGTTTTCCTGGAGCATTGTGATGAAAAGAACCATGGATTATTGTGATGACAAGTGACATGGAGCATAGTGATGACAACTGTCATGGAATATTTTGCTGACAGGAATCATGGAGCATTGTGATGAGTGGGGCCATGGAGCATTGTGATGAAAGACGTCATGGGGCATTGTTATGACAGCGGTCATGGAGCATTGTGATGAAAGGGATCATGGAGCAATGTGATTACACGGGCTATGGAGCATTGTGAATACATAGGACATATAGCATTGTGATGAGAGGTGTCATGGAGCATTGTGATGAAAGTGGTCATGGATCATTTTGATGACAAGTGACCTGGAACATTGTGATGACACGGTTCATGGAGCACTGTCATGACAAGGGCAATGGCGAATTGTGATGTCAGGTGTCACGGGGAAATGTGATGACAGTGGTCATCTAGAATTGTCATGAAAGGTATCATGGAGCACTGTGATGACAAGGGCTATGGAGCATTGTGATGACATAGGCCATGGAACGTTGTGATGACAAGGGCATGGAGCATATTGATTACAGGGGCCAAGGAGCATTTTGATTACAGTGGCCAAGGAGCATTGTGCTGACAAGGCAATGTGCATTGTGATGACAAGTGGCATGGAGCATTGTGATGAAAGTTGTAATTGACCATTGTGATTACATGTGTCCTGGAAACTTGTGATGACACAGTTCAAGGAGCATTGTGTAGACAAGGGCCATGGCGAATTGTGATATAAGGTGTCATGGGGCATTTTGATGAGAGTGGTCATCTAGCATTGTGATGAAAGGTATCATGGAGCACTGTGATGACAGGGGCCATGTAGCATTCTGATGACAATGGCCATGGAGCATTGTGATGACACGGGCATGAGACATTATGATGACAAGAGGTCTGGAGCATTGTGATGACCATGGCATGGAGCATTGTGATGACAAGGGCCATCCAGCATTTTCATGACAGTTGTCATGGAGCATTGAAATGACAAAGGCCATGGAGCATTGTGATGACAGGGGTCATGGGCATTGTGATGAGAGGGTGAATGGAGCATTGTGATGAAAATTGTCCTGGAGCATTGTGATGACATCGGTCATGGAGAACAGTGATGACAGGGATCATGCAACATTGTGATGACAACGGCATGGAGCATTGTGATGACATGGGTCATCGAGCATTGTGATGACCAGGGTCATGGAGCATTGTGTTGACACAGGCATGGAGCATTGTGATGAGAAGGGAACTGGAGCATTGTGATGACAAGGGCATGGAGCATTGTGATTATAGGGGCCAAGGTGCACTGTGCTGAAAAGGGCATGGTGTATTGTGCTGAAAAGGGCATGGAGAATTGTGATTACATGGACAGGGAACATTGTGATCACAGAGGTCATGGAAGATTGTGATGACAAGTGTCATGGAACATTGTGCTGACAGGGATCATGGAGCATTGTGATGAGAAAGGTTTTTGAGCATTGTGATGACAGGTGTCATGGGGCATTGTGATGACAGTGGTCATGGAGCAGTGTGATGAAAGGTGTCATGGAGTGCTGTGATTACAGGGGCCATGGAGCATTGTGATGAGCAAAGGCAATGGAGCATTGAGATGACAGGGGCAATGGAGCCTTGTGATGACAACTGTCCTGGAACCTTGTGATGACACGGTTCAGGGAGCATTGTGATGACAAGGGTCATGGCGAATTGTGATGACAGATGTCAGGTGGCATTGTGATGATAGTGGTCATCTAGAACTGTGATGAAATGTATCATGGAACACTGTGATGACAGGGGCCATGGAGCATTGTGATGACAAGTGTCAAGGAGCATTGTGGTGACACGGGGATGGAGCCTTATGTTGACAAGACTTCTGGAGCATTGTGATGACTAGTGCATGAAGCATTGTGATTACAGGGGCCATGGAGCCTTGTGATGACAAGGGTCATCGACCATTGTGATGACAGGGGTCATGGAGCATTGTGATGACAAGGAACATGGCGAATTGTGATGACAGGATACATGGGGCATTGTGATGACAGGGGGCATGGAACATTGTGATGAAAGTGGTCCTGGAGCATTGTGAAGACAGCGGTTTCGGAGAATTGTGATGACAGTAATTCTGCAGCATTGTGATGACTAGGTCATGGATCATTGTGATGGCAGGGGTCAGTGAACTTTGTGACCACAAGTTTCATGAAGCATTGTGATGAAAGGGGTCAGTGAACATTGTGACGACAATGTTCATGAAGCATTGTGATGACAAGGGCTTGGAGCATTGTGATGAAATGGGTCATCGAGAATTGTGATGACAGGGGTCATGGAGCATTGTGTTGACATGGGTATGGAGCACTGTAATGAGAAGAGATGTGGAGCATTGTAATGACAAGGGCATGGAGCATTTTGAGTAGAGGGTCCAAGGAGCATTGTGCTGACAAGTGCATGGTGCATTGTGATGAGAAGTGGTATGGACCATTGTGATGAAAATGTTACTGGAGCATTGTGAAAAAAGCGGTCATGGATCATTGTGATGACAGGGTTCATGGAGCTTTGTGATGACAAGGGCCATGGAGCATGGTGATGACAGGGGTCATGGGGCATTGTGATGACAGGTGGCATTGGGAATTGTGATGAAAGGGTCATGGAGCACTCTGATGAAAGTTTTCCTGGAGCATTGTGATGAAAAGAACCATGGATTATTGTGATGACAAGTGCCATGGAACATTGTGATGACAAGTGTCATGGAATATTTTGCTGATAGGAATCATGGAGCATTGTGATGAGTGGGGCCATGGAGCATTGTGATGAAAGACTTCATGGGGCATTGTTATGACAGCAGTCATGGAGCATTGTGATGAAAGGGATCATGGAGCAATGTGATTACAGGGGCCATGGAGCATTGTGAATACATAGGACATAGAGCATTGTGATGAGAGGTGTCATCGAGCATTGTGATGAAAGTGGTCATGGATCATTTTGATGACAACAGACCTGGAACATTGTGATGACACGGTTCATGGAGCACTGTGATGACAAGGGCAATGGCGAATTGTGATGACAGGTGTCATGGGGAAATGTGATGACAGTGGTCATCTAGAATTGTCATGAAAGGTATCATGGAGCACTGTGATGACAAGGGCTATGGAGCATTGTGATGACATAGGCCATGGAACATTGTGATGACACGGGCATGGAGCATTGTGATGATAGGGATCATGGAACATTGTGATGACAACGGCATGGAGCATTGTGATGACATTGGGTCATTGAGCATTGTGATGACCAGGGTCATGGAGCATTGTGTTGACACAGGCATGGAGCATTGTGATGAGAAGAGAACTGGAGCATTGTGATGACAAGTGCATGGAGCATTGTGATTATAGGGGCCAAGGAGCACCGTGCTGACAAGGGCATGGTGTATTGTGATGAAAAGGGCATGGAGAATTGTGATGACATGGACAGGGAACATTGTGATCACAGAGGTCATGGAAAATTGTGATGACAAGTGTCATGGAACATTGTGCTGACAGGGATCATGGAGCATTGTGATGAGAAAGGTTTTCGAACATTGTGATGACAGGTGTCATGGGGCATTGTGATGACAGTGGTCATGGAGCAGTGTGATGAGAGGTGTCATGGAGCGCTGTGATTTCAGGGGCGTGGAGCATTGTGATGAGCAAAGGCAATGGAGCATTGAGATGATAGGGGCAATGGAGCCTTGTGATGAAAACTATCCTGGAACCTTGTGATGACACGGTTCATGGAGCATTGTGTTGGCATGGGCCATGGCGAATTGTGATGACAGGTGTCATGGGGCATTGGGATGACAGGGCCTATGGAGCATTGCAGTGAATGTGGTCATGGAGCATTCTGATGAAAAGCACCATGGAGCATTGGGATGACAGGGGCCATGGAGCATTGCAGTGAATGTGGTCATAGAGCATTGTGATGAAAAGCACCATGGAGCATTGTGATGACAAGGGCCATAGAGCATGGTGATGACACTAGTCATGGAGCATTGTGATGACAAGGGAATGGAGCATTGTGATAACATGAGATCTGGAGCATAGTGATGACAAGTGTCATGGAACATTGTGATGAAAGTGATCATGGAGCAATGTGATTACATGGGCCATGGAGCAATGTGAATACATAGGCCATGGAGCATTGTGATGACAGGGGTCATGGAACATTGTGATGAAAGTGGTCATGGATCATTGTGATGACAAGGTAACTGGAACATTGTGATGACATGGTTCAGGGAGCATTGTGATGACAAGGGCCATGACGAATTGTGATGACAGATGTCAGGTGGCATTCTGAGGATAGTGGTCCTCTAGAATTGTGATGAAATGTATCAAGGTGCACTGTGTTGACAGGGGCTATGGAGCATTGTGATGACAAGTGTCAAGGAGGATTGTGGTGACACGGGGATGGAGCATTATGTTGACAAGAGTTCTGGAGCATTGTGATGACTAGTGCATGAAGCATTGTGATTACAGGGGCCATGGAGCATTGTGATGACAAGGGTCATGGAGCATTGTGATGACAGGGGGCATGGAACATTGTGATGAAAATGGTCCTGGAGCATTGTGATGACAGCGGTCACGGAGAATTGTGATGACAGTAATTATGCAGCATTGTGATGACTAGGGTCATGGAACCTTGTGATGAGAGGGGTCAGTGAACATTGTGACGACAATGTTCATGAAGCATTGTGATGACAAGGGCTTGGAGCATTGTGATGAAATGGGTCATCGAGAATTGTGATGTCAGGGGTCATGGAGCTTTGCATTGACATGGGTATGGAGCATTGTAATGAGAAGAGGTCTGGAGCATTGTAATGACAAGGGCATGGAGCATTTTGAGTACAGGTGCCAAGGAGCATTGTGCTGACAAGTGCATGGTGCATTGTGATGAGAAGTTGTATGGACCATTGTGATGAAAATGTTACTAGAGCATTGTGAAGAAAGCGGTCATGGATCTTTGTGATGACAGGGTTCATGGAGCTTTGTGATGACAAGGGCCATGGAGCATGGTGATGACAGGGGTCATGGGGCATTGTGAAGACAGGTGGCATTGGGAATTGTGATGAAAGGTTCATGGAGCACTCTGATGAAAGTTTTCCTGGAGCATTGTGATGAAAAGAACCATGGATTATTGTGATGACAAGTGACATGGAGCATAGTGATGACAACTGTCATGGAATATTTTGCTGACAGGAATCATGGAGCATTGTGATGAGTGGGGCCATGGAGCATTGTGATGAAAGACGTCATGGGGCATTGTTATGACAGCGGTCATGGAGCATTGTGATGAAAGGGATCATGGAGCAATGTGATTACAGGGGCCATGGAGCATTGTGAATACATAGGACATAGATCATTGTGATGAGAGGTGTCATGGAGCATTGTGATGAAAGTGGTCATGGATCATTTTGATGACAAGTGACCTGGAACATTGTGATGACACGGTTCATGGAGCACTGTGATGACAAGGGCAATGGCGAATTGTGATGACAGGTGTCATGGGGAAATGTGATGACAGTGGTCATCTAGAATTGTCATGAAAGGTATCATGGAGCACTGTGATGACAAGTGCTATGGAGCATTGTGATGACATAGGCCATGGAACATTGTGATGACACGGGCATGGAGCATTGTGATGATAGGGATCATGGAACATTGTGATGACAACGGCATGGAGCATTGTGATGACATTGGGTCATTGAGCATTGTGATGACCAGGGTCATGGAGCATTGTGTTGACACAGGCATGGAGCATTGTGATGAGAAGAGAACTGGAGCATTGTGATGACAAGTGCATGGAGCATTGTGATTATAGGGGCCAAGGAGCACCGTGCTGACAAGGGCATGGTGTATTGTGATGAAAAGGGCATGGAGAATTGTGATGACATGGACAGGGAACATTGTGATCACAGACGTCATGGAAAATTGTGATGACAAGTGTCATGGAACATTGTGCTGACAGGGATCATGGAGCATTGTGATGAGAAAGGTTTTCGAACATTGTGATGACAGGTGTCATGGGGCATTGTGATGACAGTGGTCATGGAGCAGTGTGATGAAAGGTGTCATGGAGCGCTGTGATTTCAGGGGCGTGGAGCATTGTGATGAGCAAAGGCAATGGAGCATTGAGATGATAGGGGCAATGGAGCCTTGTGATGAAAACTATCCTGGAACCTTGTGATGACACGGTTCATGGAGCATTGTGTTGGCATGGGCCATGGCGAATTGTGATGACAGGTGTCATGGGGCATTGGGATGACAGGGCCCATGGAGCATTGCAGTGAATGTGGTCATGGAGCATTCTGATGAAAAGCACCATGGAGCATTGGGATGACAGGGGCCATGGAGCATTGCAGTGAATGTGGTCATAGAGCATTGTGATGAAAAGCACCATGGAGCATTGTGATGACAAGGGCCATAGAGCATGGTGATGACACTAGTCATGGAGCATTGTGATGACAAGGGAATGGAGCATTGTGATAACATGAGATCTGGAGCATAGTGATGACAAGTGTCATGGAACATTGTGATGAAAGTGATCATGGAGCAATGTGATTACATGGGCCATGGAGCAATGTGAATACATAGGCCATGGAGCATTGTGATGACAGGGGTCATGGAACATTGTGATGAAAGTGGTCATGGATCATTGTGATGAGAAGTTAACTGGAACATTGTGATGACATGGTTCAGGGAGCATTGTGAAGACAAGGGCCATGACGAATTGTGATGACAGATGTCAGGTGGCATTCTGAGGATAGTGGTCCTCTAGAATTGTGATGAAATGTATCATGGAGCACTGTGTTGACAGGGGCTATGGAGCATTGTGATGACAAGTGTCAAGGAGGATTGTGGTGACACGGGGATGGAGCATTATGTTGACAAGAGTTCTGGAGCATTGTGATGACTAGTGCATGAAGCATTGTGATTACAGGGGCCATGGAGCATTGTGATGACAAGGGTCATGGAGCATTGTGATGACAGGGGGCATGGAACATTCTGATGAAAATGGTCCTGGAACATTGTGATGACAGCGGTCACGGAGAATTGTGATGACAGTAATTATGCAGCATTGTGATGACTAGGGTCATGGAACCTTGTGATGAGAAGGGTCAGTGAACATTGTGACGACAAGGTTCATGAAGCATTGTGATGACAAGGGCTTGGAGCATTGTGATGAAATGGGTCATCGAGAATTGTGATGACAGGGGTCATGGAGCTTTGCATTGACATGGGTATGGAGCATTGTAATGAGAAGAGATCTGGAGCATTGTAATGACAAGGGCATGGAGCATTTTGAGTACAGCTGCCAAGGAGCATTGTGCTGACAAGTGCATGGTGCATTGTGATGAGAAGTGGTATGGACCATTGTGATGAAAATGTTACTGGAGCATTGTGAAGAAAGCGGTCATGGATCATTGTGATGACAGGGTTCATGGAGCTTTGTGATGACAAGGGCCATGGAGCATGGTGATGGCAGGGGTCATGGGGCATTGTGAAGACAGGTGGCATTGGGAATTGTGATGAAAGGTTCATGGAGCACTCTGATGAAAGTTTTCCTGGAGCATTGTGATGAAAAGAACCATGGATTATTGTGATGACAAGTGACATGGAGCATAGTGATGACAACTGTCATGGAATATTTTGCTGACAGGAATCATGGAGCATTGTGATGAGTGGGGCCATGGAGCATTGTGATGAAAGACGTCATGGGGCATTGTTATGACAGCGGTCATGGAGCATTGTGATGAAAGGGATCATGGAGCAATGTGATTACACGGGCTATGGAGCATTGTGAATACATAGGACATATAGCATTGTGATGAGAGGTGTCATGGAGCATTGTGATGAAAGTGGTCATGGATCATTTTGATGACAAGTGACCTGGAACATTGTGATGACACGGTTCATGGAGCACTGTCATGACAAGGGCAATGGCGAATTGTGATGTCAGGTGTCACGGGGAAATGTGATGACAGTGGTCATCTAGAATTGTCATGAAAGGTATCATGGAGCACTGTGATGACAAGGGCTATGGAGCATTGTGATGACATAGGCCATGGAACGTTGTGATGACAAGGGCATGGAGCATATTGATTACAGGGGCCAAGGAGCATTTTGATTACAGTGGCCAAGGAGCATTGTGCTGACAAGGCAATGTGCATTGTGATGACAAGTGGCATGGAGCATTGTGATGAAAGTTGTAATTGACCATTGTGATTACATGTGTCCTGGAAACTTGTGATGACACAGTTCAAGGAGCATTGTGTAGACAAGGGCCATGGCGAATTGTGATATAAGGTGTCATGGGGCATTTTGATGAGAGTGGTCATCTAGCATTGTGATGAAAGGTATCATGGAGCACTGTGATGACAGGGGCCATGTAGCATTCTGATGACAATGGCCATGGAGCATTGTGATGACACGGGCATGAGACATTATGATGACAAGAGGTCTGGAGCATTGTGATGACCATGGCATGGAGCATTGTGATGACAAGGGCCATCCAGCATTTTCATGACAGTTGTCATGGAGCATTGAAATGACAAAGGCCATGGAGCATTGTGATGACAGGGGTCATGGGCATTGTGATGAGAGGGTGAATGGAGCATTGTGATGAAAATTGTCCTGGAGCATTGTGATGACATCGGTCATGGAGAACAGTGATGACAGGGATCATGCAACATTGTGATGACAACGGCATGGAGCATTGTGATGACATGGGTCATCGAGCATTGTGATGACCAGGGTCATGGAGCATTGTGTTGACACAGGCATGGAGCATTGTGATGAGAAGGGAACTGGAGCATTGTGATGACAAGGGCATGGAGCATTGTGATTATAGGGGCCAAGGTGCACTGTGCTGAAAAGGGCATGGTGTATTGTGCTGAAAAGGGCATGGAGAATTGTGATTACATGGACAGGGAACATTGTGATCACAGAGGTCATGGAAGATTGTGATGACAAGTGTCATGGAACATTGTGCTGACAGGGATCATGGAGCATTGTGATGAGAAAGGTTTTTGAGCATTGTGATGACAGGTGTCATGGGGCATTGTGATGACAGTGGTCATGGAGCAGTGTGATGAAAGGTGTCATGGAGTGCTGTGATTACAGGGGCCATGGAGCATTGTGATGAGCAAAGGCAATGGAGCATTGAGATGACAGGGGCAATGGAGCCTTGTGATGACAACTGTCCTGGAACCTTGTGATGACACGGTTCAGGGAGCATTGTGATGACAAGGGTCATGGCGAATTGTGATGAGAGATGTCAGGTGGCATTGTGATGATAGTGGTCATCTAGAACTGTGATGAAATGTATCATGGAACACTGTGATGACAGGGGCCATGGAGCATTGTGATGACAAGTGTCAAGGAGCATTGTGGTGACACGGGGATGGAGCCTTATGTTGACAAGACTTCTGGAGCATTGTGATGACTAGTGCATGAAGCATTGTGATTACAGGGGCCATGGAGCCTTGTGATGACAAGGGTCATCGACCATTGTGATGACAGGGGTCATGGAGCATTGTGATGACAAGGAACATGGCGAATTGTGATGACAGGATACATGGGGCATTGTGATGACAGGGGGCATGGAACATTGTGATGAAAGTGGTCCTGGAGCATTGTGAAGACAGCGGTTTCGGAGAATTGTGATGACAGTAATTCTGCAGCATTGTGATGACTAGGGTCATGGATCATTGTGATGGCAGGGGTCAGTGAACTTTGTGACCACAAGTTTCATGAAGCATTGTGATGAAAGGGGTCAGTGAACATTGTGACGACAATGTTCATGAAGCAAGGTGATGACAAGGGCTTGGAGCATTGTGATGAAATGGGTCATCGAGAATTGTGATGACAGGGGTCATGGAGCATTGTGTTGACATGGGTATGGAGCACTGTAATGAGAAGAGATGTGGAGCATTGTAATGACAAGGGCATGGAGCATTTTGAGTAGAGGGTCCAAGGAGCATTGTGCTGACAAGTGCATGGTGCATTGTGATGAGAATTGGTATGGACCATTGTGATGAAAATGTTACTGGAGCATTGTGAAAAAAGCGGTCATGGATCATTGTGATGACAGGGTTCATGGAGCTTTGTGATGACAAGGGCCATGGAGCATGGTGATGACAGGGGTCATGGGGCATTGTGATGACAGGTGGCATTGGGAATTGTGATGAAAGGGTCATGGAGCACTCTGATGAAAGTTTTCCTGGAGCATTGTGATGAAAAGAACCATGGATTATTGTGATGACAAGTGCCATGGAACATTGTGATGACAAGTGTCATGGAATATTTTGCTGATAGGAATCATGGAGCATTGTGATGAGTGGGGCCATGGAGCATTGTGATGAAAGACTTCATGGGGCATTGTTATGACAGCAGTCATGGAGCATTGTGATGAAAGGGATCATGGAGCAATGTGATTACAGGGGCCATGGAGCATTGTGAATACATAGGACATAGAGCATTGTGATGAGAGGTGTCATGGAGCATTGTGATGAAAGTGGTCATGGATCATTTTGATGACAACTGACCTGGAACATTGTGATGACACGGTTCATGGAGCACTGTGATGACAAGGGCAATGGCGAATTGTGATGACAGGTGTCATGGGGAAATGTGATGACAGTGGTCATCTAGAATTGTCATGAAAGGTATCATGGAGCACTGTGATGACAAGGGCTATGGAGCATTGTGATGACATAGGCCATGGAACATTGTGATGACACGGGCATGGAGCATTGTGATGATAGGGATCATGGAACATTGTGATGACAACGGCATGGAGCATTGTGATGACATTGGGTCATTGAGCATTGTGATGACCAGGGTCATGGAGCATTGTGTTGACACAGGCATGGAGCATTGTGATGAGAAGAGAACTGGAGCATTGTGATGACAAGTGCATGGAGCATTGTGATTATAGGGGCCAAGGAGCACCGTGCTGACAAGGGCATGGTGTATTGTGATGAAAAGGGCATGGAGAATTGTGATGACATGGACAGGGAACATTGTGATCACAGAGGTCATGGAAAATTGTGATGACAAGTGTCATGGAACATTGTGCTGACAGGAATCATGGAGCATTGTGATGAGAAAGGTTTTCGAACATTGTGATGACAGGTGTCATGGGGCATTGTGATGACAGTGGTCATGGAGCAGTGTGATGAAAGGTGTCATGGAGCGCTGTGATTTCAGGGGCGTGGAGCATTGTGATGAGCAAAGGCAATGGAGCATTGAGATGATAGGGGCAATGGAGCCTTGTGATGAAAACTATCCTGGAACCTTGTGATGACACGGTTCATGGAGCATTGTGTTGGCATGGGCCATGGCGAATTGTGATGACAGGTGTCATGGGGCATTGGGATGACAGGGCCTATGGAGCATTGCAGTGAATGTGGTCATGGAGCATTCTGATGAAAAGCACCATGGAGCATTGGGATGACAGGGGCCATGGAGCATTGCAGTGAATGTGGTCATAGAGCATTGTGATGAAAAGCACCATGGAGCATTGTGATGACAAGGGCCATAGAGCATGGTGATGACACTAGTCATGGAGCATTGTGATGACAAGGGAATGGAGCATTGTGATAACATGAGATCTGGAGCATAGTGATGACAAGTGTCATGGAACATTGTGATGAAAGTGATCATGGAGCAATGTGATTACATGGGCCATGGAGCAATGTGAATACATAGGCCATGGAGCATTGTGATGACAGGGGTCATGGAACATTGTGATGAAAGTGGTCATGGATCATTGTGATGACAAGGTAACTGGAACATTGTGATGACATGGTTCAGGGAGCATTGTGATGACAAGGGCCATGACGAATTGTGATGACAGATGTCAGGTGGCATTCTGAGGATAGTGGTCCTCTAGAATTGTGATGAAATGTATCAAGGTGCACTGTGTTGACAGGGGCTATGGAGCATTGTGATGACAAGTGTCAAGGAGGATTGTGGTGACACGGGGCTGGAGCATTATGTTGACAAGAGTTCTGGAGCATTGTGATGACTAGTGCATGAAGCATTGTGATTACAGGGGCCATGGAGCATTGTGATGACAAGGGTCATGGAGCATTGTGATGACAGGGGGCATGGAACATTGTGATGAAAATGGTCCTGGAGCATTGTGATGACAGCGGTCACGGAGAATTGTGATGACAGTAATTATGCAGCATTGTGATGACTAGGGTCATGGAACCTTGTGATGAGAGGGGTCAGTGAACATTGTGACGACAATGTTCATGAAGCATTGTGATGACAAGGGCTTGGAGCATTGTGATGAAATGGGTCATCGAGAATTGTGATGTCAGGGGTCATGGAGCTTTGCATTGACATGGGTATGGAGCATTGTAATGAGAAGAGATCTGGAGCATTGTAATGACAAGGGCATGGAGCATTTTGAGTACAGGTGCCAAGGAGCATTGTGCTGACAAGTGCATGGTGCATTGTGATGAGAAGTGGTATGGACCATTGTGATGAAAATGTTACTAGAGCATTGTGAAGAAAGCGGTCATGGATCATTGTGATGACAGGGTTCATGGAGCTTTGTGATGACAAGGGCCATGGAGCATGGTGATGACAGGGGTCATGGGGCATTGTGAAGACAGGTGGCATTGGGAATTGTGATGAAAGGTTCATGGAGCACTCTGATGAAAGTTTTCCTGGAGCATTGTGATGAAAAGAACCATGGATTATTGTGATGACAAGTGACATGGAGCATAGTGATGACAACTGTCATGGAATATTTTGCTGACAGGAATCATGGAGCATTGTGATGAGTGGGGCCATGGAGCATTGTGATGAAAGACGTCATGGGGCATTGTTATGACAGCGGTCATGGAGCATTGTGATGAAAGGGATCATGGAGCAATGTGATTACACGGGCTATGGAGCATTGTGAATACATAGGACATATAGCATTGTGATGAGAGGTGTCATGGAGCATTGTGATGAAAGTGGTCATGGATCATTTTGATGACAAGTGACCTGGAACATTGTGATGACACGGTTCATGGAGCACTGTCATGACAAGGGCAATGGCGAATTGTGATGTCAGGTGTCACGGGGAAATGTGATGACAGTGGTCATCTAGAATTGTCATGAAAGGTATCATGGAGCACTGTGATGACAAGGGCTATGGAGCATTGTGATGACATAGGCCATGGAACGTTGTGATGACAAGGGCATGGAGCATATTGATTACAGGGGCCAAGGAGCATTTTGATTACAGTGGCCAAGGAGCATTGTGCTGACAAGGCAATGTGCATTGTGATGACAAGTGGCATGGAGCATTGTGATGAAAGTTGTAATTGACCATTGTGATTACATGTGTCCTGGAAACTTGTGATGACACAGTTCAAGGAGCATTGTGTAGACAAGGGCCATGGCGAATTGTGATATAAGGTGTCATGGGGCATTTTGATGAGAGTGGTCATCTAGCATTGTGATGAAAGGTATCATGGAGCACTGTGATGACAGGGGCCATGTAGCATTCTGATGACAATGGCCATGGAGCATTGTGATGACACGGGCATGAGACATTATGATGACAAGAGGTCTGGAGCATTGTGATGACCATGGCATGGAGCATTGTGATGACAAGGGCCATCCAGCATTTTCATGACAGTTGTCATGGAGCATTGAAATGACAAAGGCCATGGAGCATTGTGATGACAGGGGTCATGGGCATTGTGATGAGAGGGTGAATGGAGCATTGTGATGAAAATTGTCCTGGAGCATTGTGATGACATCGGTCATGGAGAACAGTGATGACAGGGATCATGCAACATTGTGATGACAACGGCATGGAGCATTGTGATGACATGGGTCATCGAGCATTGTGATGACCAGGGTCATGGAGCATTGTGTTGACACAGGCATGGAGCATTGTGATGAGAAGGGAACTGGAGCATTGTGATGACAAGGGCATGGAGCATTGTGATTATAGGGGCCAAGGTGCACTGTGCTGAAAAGGGCATGGTGTATTGTGCTGAAAAGGGCATGGAGAATTGTGATTACATGGACAGGGAACATTGTGATCACAGAGGTCATGGAAGATTGTGATGACAAGTGTCATGGAACATTGTGCTGACAGGGATCATGGAGCATTGTGATGAGAAAGGTTTTTGAGCATTGTGATGACAGGTGTCATGGGGCATTGTGATGACAGTGGTCATGGAGCAGTGTGATGAAAGGTGTCATGGAGTGCTGTGATTACAGGGGCCATGGAGCATTGTGATGAGCAAAGGCAATGGAGCATTGAGATGACAGGGGCAATGGAGCCTTGTGATGACAACTGTCCTGGAACCTTGTGATGACACGGTTCAGGGAGCATTGTGATGACAAGGGTCATGGCGAATTGTGATGACAGATGTCAGGTGGCATTGTGATGATAGTGGTCATCTAGAACTGTGATGAAATGTATCATGGAACACTGTGATGACAGGGGCCATGGAGCATTGTGATGACAAGTGTCAAGGAGCATTGTGGTGACACGGGGATGGAGCCTTATGTTGACAAGACTTCTGGAGCATTGTGATGACTAGTGCATGAAGCATTGTGATTACAGGGGCCATGGAGCCTTGTGATGACAAGGGTCATCGACCATTGTGATGACAGGGGTCATGGAGCATTGTGATGACAAGGAACATGGCGAATTGTGATGACAGGATACATGGGGCATTGTGATGACAGGGGGCATGGAACATTGTGATGAAAGTGGTCCTGGAGCATTGTGAAGACAGCGGTTTCGGAGAATTGTGATGACAGTAATTCTGCAGCATTGTGATGACTAGGGTCATGGATCATTGTGATGGCAGGGGTCAGTGAACTTTGTGACCACAAGTTTCATGAAGCATTGTGATGAAAGGGGTCAGTGAACATTGTGACGACAATGTTCATGAAGCAAGGTGATGACAAGGGCTTGGAGCATTGTGATGAAATGGGTCATCGAGAATTGTGATGACAGGGGTCATGGAGCATTGTGTTGACATGGGTATGGAGCACTGTAATGAGAAGAGATGTGGAGCATTGTAATGACAAGGGCATGGAGCATTTTGAGTAGAGGGTCCAAGGAGCATTGTGCTGACAAGTGCATGGTGCATTGTGATGAGAATTGGTATGGACCATTGTGATGAAAATGTTACTGGAGCATTGTGAAAAAAGCGGTCATGGATCATTGTGATGACAAGGTTCATGGAGCTTTGTGATGACAAGGGCCATGGAGCATGGTGATGACAGGGGTCATGGGGCATTGTGATGACAGGTGGCATTGGGAATTGTGATGAAAGGGTCATGGAGCACTCTGATGAAAGTTTTCCTGGAGCATTGTGATGAAAAGAACCATGGATTATTGTGATGACAAGTGCCATGGAACATTGTGATGACAAGTGTCATGGAATATTTTGCTGATAGGAATCATGGAGCATTGTGATGAGTGGGGCCATGGAGCATTGTGATGAAAGACTTCATGGGGCATTGTTATGACAGCAGTCATGGAGCATTGTGATGAAAGGGATCATGGAGCAATGTGATTACAGGGGCCATGGAGCATTGTGAATACATAGGACATAGAGCATTGTGATGAGAGGTGTCATGGAGCATTGTGATGAAAGTGGTCATGGATCATTTTGATGACAACTGACCTGGAACATTGTGATGACACGGTTCATGGAGCACTGTGATGACAAGGGCAATGGCGAATTGTGATGACAGGTGTCATGGGGAAATGTGATGACAGTGGTCATCTAGAATTGTCATGAAAGGTATCATGGAGCACTGTGATGACAAGGGCTATGGAGCATTGTGATGACATAGGCCATGGAACATTGTGATGACACGGGCATGGAGCATTGTGATGATAGGGATCATGGAACATTGTGATGACAACGGCATGGAGCATTGTGATGACATTGGGTCATTGAGCATTGTGATGACCAGGGTCATGGAGCATTGTGTTGACACAGGCATGGAGCATTGTGATGAGAAGAGAACTGGAGCATTGTGATGACAAGTGCATGGAGCATTGTGATTATAGGGGCCAAGGAGCACCGTGCTGACAAGGGCATGGTGTATTGTGATGAAAAGGGCATGGAGAATTGTGATGACATGGACAGGGAACATTGTGATCACAGAGGTCATGGAAAATTGTGATGACAAGTGTCATGGAACATTGTGCTGACAGGAATCATGGAGCATTGTGATGAGAAAGGTTTTCGAACATTGTGATGACAGGTGTCATGGGGCATTGTGATGACAGTGGTCATGGAGCAGTGTGATGAAAGGTGTCATGGAGCGCTGTGATTTCAGGGGCATGGAGCATTGTGATGAGCAAAGGCAATGGAGCATTGAGATGATAGGGGCAATGGAGCCTTGTGATGAAAACTATCCTGGAACCTTGTGATGACACGGTTCATGGAGCATTGTGTTGGCATGGGCCATGGCGAATTGTGATGACAGGTGTCATGGGGCATTGGGATGACAGGGCCTATGGAGCATTGCAGTGAATGTGGTCATGGAGCATTCTGATGAAAAGCACCATGGAGCATTGGGATGACAGGGGCCATGGAGCATTGCAGTGAATGTGGTCATAGAGCATTGTGATGAAAAGCACCATGGAGCATTGTGATGACAAGGGCCATAGAGCATGGTGATGACACTAGTCATGGAGCATTGTGATGACAAGGGAATGGAGCATTGTGATAACATGAGATCTGGAGCATAGTGATGACAAGTGTCATGGAACATTGTGATGAAAGTGATCATGGAGCAATGTGATTACATGGGCCATGGAGCAATGTGAATACATAGGCCATGGAGCATTGTGATGACAGGGGTCATGGAACATTGTGATGAAAGTGGTCATGGATCATTGTGATGACAAGGTAACTGGAACATTGTGATGACATGGTTCAGGGAGCATTGTGATGACAAGGGCCATGACGAATTGTGATGACAGATGTCAGGTGGCATTCTGAGGATAGTGGTCCTCTAGAATTGTGATGAAATGTATCAAGGTGCACTGTGTTGACAGGGGCTATGGAGCATTGTGATGACAAGTGTCAAGGAGGATTGTGGTGACACGGGGATGGAGCATTATGTTGACAAGAGTTCTGGAGCATTGTGATGACTAGTGCATGAAGCATTGTGATTACAGGGGCCATGGAGCATTGTGATGACAAGGGTCATGGAGCATTGTGATGACAGGGGGCATGGAACATTGTGATGAAAATGGTCCTGGAGCATTGTGATGACAGCGGTCACGGAGAATTGTGATGACAGTAATTATGCAGCATTGTGATGACTAGGGTCATGGAACCTTGTGATGAGAGGGGTCAGTGAACATTGTGACGACAATGTTCATGAAGCATTGTGATGACAAGGGCTTGGAGCATTGTGATGAAATGGGTCATCGAGAATTGTGATGTCAGGGGTCATGGAGCTTTGCATTGACATGGGTATGGAGCATTGTAATGAGAAGAGATCTGGAGCATTGTAATGACAAGGGCATGGAGCATTTTGAGTACAGGTGCCAAGGAGCATTGTGCTGACAAGTGCATGGTGCATTGTGATGAGAAGTGGTATGGACCATTGTGATGAAAATGTTACTAGAGCATTGTGAAGAAAGCGGTCATGGATCATTGTGATGACAGGGTTCATGGAGCTTTGTGATGACAAGGGCCATGGAGCATGGTGATGACAGGGGTCATGGGGCATTGTGAAGACAGGTGGCATTGGGAATTGTGATGAAAGGTTCATGGAGCACTCTGATGAAAGTTTTCCTGGAGCATTGTGATGAAAAGAACCATGGATTATTGTGATGACAAGTGACATGGAGCATAGTGATGACAACTGTCATGGAATATTTTGCTGACAGGAATCATGGAGCATTGTGATGAGTGGGGCCATGGAGCATTGTGATGAAAGACGTCATGGGGCATTGTTATGACAGCGGTCATGGAGCATTGTGATGAAAGGGATCATGGAGCAATGTGATTACACGGGCTATGGAGCATTGTGAATACATAGGACATATAGCATTGTGATGAGAGGTGTCATGGAGCATTGTGATGAAAGTGGTCATGGATCATTTTGATGACAAGTGACCTGGAACATTGTGATGACACGGTTCATGGAGCACTGTCATGACAAGGGCAATGGCGAATTGTGATGTCAGGTGTCACGGGGAAATGTGATGACAGTGGTCATCTAGAATTGTCATGAAAGGTATCATGGAGCACTGTGATGACAAGGGCTATGGAGCATTGTGATGACATAGGCCATGGAACGTTGTGATGACAAGGGCATGGAGCATATTGATTACAGGGGCCAAGGAGCATTTTGATTACAGTGGCCAAGGAGCATTGTGCTGACAAGGCAATGTGCATTGTGATGACAAGTGGCATGGAGCATTGTGATGAAAGTTGTAATTGACCATTGTGATTACATGTGTCCTGGAAACTTGTGATGACACAGTTCAAGGAGCATTGTGTAGACAAGGGCCATGGCGAATTGTGATATAAGGTGTCATGGGGCATTTTGATGAGAGTGGTCATCTAGCATTGTGATGAAAGGTATCATGGAGCACTGTGATGACAGGGGCCATGTAGCATTCTGATGACAATGGCCATGGAGCATTGTGATGACACGGGCATGAGACATTATGATGACAAGAGGTCTGGAGCATTGTGATGACCATGGCATGGAGCATTGTGATGACAAGGGCCATCCAGCATTTTCATGACAGTTGTCATGGAGCATTGAAATGACAAAGGCCATGGAGCATTGTGATGACAGGGGTCATGGGCATTGTGATGAGAGGGTGAATGGAGCATTGTGATGAAAATTGTCCTGGAGCATTGTGATGACATCGGTCATGGAGAACAGTGATGACAGGGATCATGCAACATTGTGATGACAACGGCATGGAGCATTGTGATGACATGGGTCATCGAGCATTGTGATGACCAGGGTCATGGAGCATTGTGTTGACACAGGCATGGAGCATTGTGATGAGAAGGGAACTGGAGCATTGTGATGACAAGGGCATGGAGCATTGTGATTATAGGGGCCAAGGTGCACTGTGCTGAAAAGGGCATGGTGTATTGTGCTGAAAAGGGCATGGAGAATTGTGATTACATGGACAGGGAACATTGTGATCACAGAGGTCATGGAAGATTGTGATGACAAGTGTCATGGAACATTGTGCTGACAGGGATCATGGAGCATTGTGATGAGAAAGGTTTTTGAGCATTGTGATGACAGGTGTCATGGGGCATTGTGATGACAGTGGTCATGGAGCAGTGTGATGAAAGGTGTCATGGAGTGCTGTGATTACAGGGGCCATGGAGCATTGTGATGAGCAAAGGCAATGGAGCATTGAGATGACAGGGGCAATGGAGCCTTGTGATGACAACTGTCCTGGAACCTTGTGATGACACGGTTCAGGGAGCATTGTGATGACAAGGGTCATGGCGAATTGTGATGACAGATGTCAGGTGGCATTGTGATGATAGTGGTCATCTAGAACTGTGATGAAATGTATCATGGAACACTGTGATGACAGGGGCCATGGAGCATTGTGATGACAAGTGTCAAGGAGCATTGTGGTGACACGGGGATGGAGCCTTATGTTGACAAGACTTCTGGAGCATTGTGATGACTAGTGCATGAAGCATTGTGATTACAGGGGCCATGGAGCCTTGTGATGACAAGGGTCATCGACCATTGTGATGACAGGGGTCATGGAGCATTGTGATGACAAGGAACATGGCGAATTGTGATGACAGGATACATGGGGCATTGTGATGACAGGGGGCATGGAACATTGTGATGAAAGTGGTCCTGGAGCATTGTGAAGACAGCGGTTTCGGAGAATTGTGATGACAGTAATTCTGCAGCATTGTGATGACTAGGGTCATGGATCATTGTGATGGCAGGGGTCAGTGAACTTTGTGACCACAAGTTTCATGAAGCATTGTGATGAAAGGGGTCAGTGAACATTGTGACGACAATGTTCATGAAGCAAGGTGATGACAAGGGCTTGGAGCATTGTGATGAAATGGGTCATCGAGAATTGTGATGACAGGGGTCATGGAGCATTGTGTTGACATGGGTATGGAGCACTGTAATGAGAAGAGATGTGGAGCATTGTAATGACAAGGGCATGGAGCATTTTGAGTAGAGGGTCCAAGGAGCATTGTGCTGACAAGTGCATGGTGCATTGTGATGAGAATTGGTATGGACCATTGTGATGAAAATGTTACTGGAGCATTGTGAAAAAAGCGGTCATGGATCATTGTGATGACAGGGTTCATGGAGCTTTGTGATGACAAGGGCCATGGAGCATGGTGATGACAGGGGTCATGGGGCATTGTGATGACAGGTGGCATTGGGAATTGTGATGAAAGGGTCATGGAGCACTCTGATGAAAGTTTTCCTGGAGCATTGTGATGAAAAGAACCATGGATTATTGTGATGACAAGTGCCATGGAACATTGTGATGACAAGTGTCATGGAATATTTTGCTGATAGGAATCATGGAGCATTGTGATGAGTGGGGCCATGGAGCATTGTGATGAAAGACTTCATGGGGCATTGTTATGACAGCAGTCATGGAGCATTGTGATGAAAGGGATCATGGAGCAATGTGATTACAGGGGCCATGGAGCATTGTGAATACATAGGACATAGAGCATTGTGATGAGAGGTGTCATGGAGCATTGTGATGAAAGTGGTCATGGATCATTTTGATGACAACTGACCTGGAACATTGTGATGACACGGTTCATGGAGCACTGTGATGACAAGGGCAATGGCGAATTGTGATGACAGGTGTCATGGGGAAATGTGATGACAGTGGTCATCTAGAATTGTCATGAAAGGTATCATGGAGCACTGTGATGACAAGGGCTATGGAGCATTGTGATGACATAGGCCATGGAACATTGTGATGACACGGGCATGGAGCATTGTGATGATAGGGATCATGGAACATTGTGATGACAACGGCATGGAGCATTGTGATGACATTGGGTCATTGAGCATTGTGATGACCAGGGTCATGGAGCATTGTGTTGACACAGGCATGGAGCATTGTGATGAGAAGAGAACTGGAGCATTGTGATGACAAGTGCATGGAGCATTGTGATTATAGGGGCCAAGGAGCACCGTGCTGACAAGGGCATGGTGTATTGTGATGAAAAGGGCATGGAGAATTGTGATGACATGGACAGGGAACATTGTGATCACAGAGGTCATGGAAAATTGTGATGACAAGTGTCATGGAACATTGTGCTGACAGGAATCATGGAGCATTGTGATGAGAAAGGTTTTCGAACATTGTGATGACAGGTGTCATGGGGCATTGTGATGACAGTGGTCATGGAGCAGTGTGATGAAAGGTGTCATGGAGCGCTGTGATTTCAGGGGCGTGGAGCATTGTGATGAGCAAAGGCAATGGAGCATTGAGATGATAGGGGCAATGGAGCCTTGTGATGAAAACTATCCTGGAACCTTGTGATGACACGGTTCATGGAGCATTGTGTTGGCATGGGCCATGGCGAATTGTGATGACAGGTGTCATGGGGCATTGGGATGACAGGGCCTATGGAGCATTGCAGTGAATGTGGTCATGGAGCATTCTGATGAAAAGCACCATGGAGCATTGGGATGACAGGGGCCATGGAGCATTGCAGTGAATGTGGTCATAGAGCATTGTGATGAAAAGCACCATGGAGCATTGTGATGACAAGGGCCATAGAGCATGGTGATGACACTAGTCATGGAGCATTGTGATGACAAGGGAATGGAGCATTGTGATAACATGAGATCTGGAGCATAGTGATGACAAGTGTCATGGAACATTGTGATGAAAGTGATCATGGAGCAATGTGATTACATGGGCCATGGAGCAATGTGAATACATAGGCCATGGAGCATTGTGATGACAGGGGTCATGGAACATTGTGATGAAAGTGGTCATGGATCATTGTGATGACAAGGTAACTGGAACATTGTGATGACATGGTTCAGGGAGCATTGTGATGACAAGGGCCATGACGAATTGTGATGACAGATGTCAGGTGGCATTCTGAGGATAGTGGTCCTCTAGAATTGTGATGAAATGTATCAAGGTGCACTGTGTTGACAGGGGCTATGGAGCATTGTGATGACAAGTGTCAAGGAGGATTGTGGTGACACGGGGATGGAGCATTATGTTGACAAGAGTTCTGGAGCATTGTGATGACTAGTGCATGAAGCATTGTGATTACAGGGGCCATGGAGCATTGTGATGACAAGGGTCATGGAGCATTGTGATGACAGGGGGCATGGAACATTGTGATGAAAATGGTCCTGGAGCATTGTGATGACAGCAGTCACGGAGAATTGTGATGACAGTAATTATGCAGCATTGTGATGACTAGGGTCATGGAACCTTGTGATGAGAGGGGTCAGTGAACATTGTGACGACAATGTTCATGAAGCATTGTGATGACAAGGGCTTGGAGCATTGTGATGAAATGGGTCATCGAGAATTGTGATGTCAGGGGTCATGGAGCTTTGCATTGACATGGGTATGGAGCATTGTAATGAGAAGAGATCTGGAGCATTGTAATGACAAGGGCATGGAGCATTTTGAGTACAGGTGCCAAGGAGCATTGTGCTGACAAGTGCATGGTGCATTGTGATGAGAAGTGGTATGGACCATTGTGATGAAAATGTTACTAGAGCATTGTGAAGAAAGCGGTCATGGATCATTGTGATGACAGGGTTCATGGAGCTTTGTGATGACAAGGGCCATGGAGCATGGTGATGACAGGGGTCATGGGGCATTGTGAAGACAGGTGGCATTGGGAATTGTGATGAAAGGTTCATGGAGCACTCTGATGAAAGTTTTCCTGGAGCATTGTGATGAAAAGAACCATGGATTATTGTGATGACAAGTGCCATGGAACATTGTGATGACAAGTGTCATGGAATATTTTGCTGATAGGAATCATGGAGCATTGTGATGAGTGGGGCCATGGAGCATTGTGATGAAAGACTTCATGGGGCATTGTTATGACAGCAGTCATGGAGCATTGTGATGAAAGGGATCATGGAGCAATGTGATTACAGGGGCCATGGAGCATTGTGAATACATAGGACATAGAGCATTGTGATGAGAGGTGTCATGGAGCATTGTGATGAAAGTGGTCATGGATCATTTTGATGACAACTGACCTGGAACATTGTGATGACACGGTTCATGGAGCACTGTGATGACAAGGGCAATGGCGAATTGTGATGACAGGTGTCATGGGGAAATGTGATGACAGTGGTCATCTAGAATTGTCATGAAAGGTATCATGGAGCACTGTGATGACAAGGGCTATGGAGCATTGTGATGACATAGGCCATGGAACATTGTGATGACACGGGCATGGAGCATTGTGATGATAGGGATCATGGAACATTGTGATGACAACGGCATGGAGCATTGTGATGACATTGGGTCATTGAGCATTGTGATGACCAGGGTCATGGAGCATTGTGTTGACACAGGCATGGAGCATTGTGATGAGAAGAGAACTGGAGCATTGTGATGACAAGTGCATGGAGCATTGTGATTATAGGGGCCAAGGAGCACCGTGCTGACAAGGGCATGGTGTATTGTGATGAAAAGGGCATGGAGAATTGTGATGACATGGACAGGGAACATTGTGATCACAGAGGTCATGGAAAATTGTGATGACAAGTGTCATGGAACATTGTGCTGACAGGGATCATGGAGCATTGTGATGAGAAAGGTTTTCGAACATTGTGATGACAGGTGTCATGGGGCATTGTGATGACAGTGGTCATGGAGCAGTGTGATGAAAGGTGTCATGGAGCGCTGTGATTTCAGGGGCGTGGAGCATTGTGATGAGCAAAGGCAATGGAGCATTGAGATGATAGGGGCAATGGAGCCTTGTGATGAAAACTATCCTGGAACCTTGTGATGACACGGTTCATGGAGCATTGTGTTGGCATGGGCCATGGCGAATTGTGATGACAGGTGTCATGGGGCATTGGGATGACAGGGCCTATGGAGCATTGCAGTGAATGTGGTCATGGAGCATTCTGATGAAAAGCACCATGGAGCATTGGGATGACAGGGGCCATGGAGCATTGCAGTGAATGTGGTCATAGAGCATTGTGATGAAAAGCACCATGGAGCATTGTGATGACAAGGGCCATAGAGCATGGTGATGACACTAGTCATGGAGCATTGTGATGACAAGGGAATGGAGCATTGTGATAACATGAGATCTGGAGCATAGTGATGACAAGTGTCATGGAACATTGTGATGAAAGTGATCATGGAGCAATGTGATTACATGGGCCATGGAGCAATGTGAATACATAGGCCATGGAGCATTGTGATGACAGGGGTCATGGAACATTGTGATGAAAGTGGTCATGGATCATTGTGATGACAAGGTAACTGGAACATTGTGATGACATGGTTCAGGGAGCATTGTGATGACAAGGGCCATGACGAATTGTGATGACAGATGTCAGGTGGCATTCTGAGGATAGTGGTCCTCTAGAATTGTGATGAAATGTATCAAGGTGCACTGTGTTGACAGGGGCTATGGAGCATTGTGATGACAAGTGTCAAGGAGGATTGTGGTGACACGGGGATGGAGCATTATGTTGACAAGAGTTCTGGAGCATTGTGATGACTAGTGCATGAAGCATTGTGATTACAGGGGCCATGGAGCATTGTGATGACAAGGGTCATGGAGCATTGTGATGACAGGGGGCATGGAACATTGTGATGAAAATGGTCCTGGAGCATTGTGATGACAGCGGTCACGGAGAATTGTGATGACAGTAATTATGCAGCATTGTGATGACTAGGGTCATGGAACCTTGTGATGAGAGGGGTCAGTGAACATTGTGACGACAATGTTCATGAAGCATTGTGATGACAAGGGCTTGGAGCATTGTGATGAAATGGGTCATCGAGAATTGTGATGTCAGGGGTCATGGAGCTTTGCATTGACATGGGTATGGAGCATTGTAATGAGAAGAGATCTGGAGCATTGTAATGACAAGGGCATGGAGCATTTTGAGTACAGGTGCCAAGGAGCATTGTGCTGACAAGTGCATGGTGCATTGTGATGAGAAGTGGTATGGACCATTGTGATGAAAATGTTACTAGAGCATTGTGAAGAAAGCGGTCATGGATCATTGTGATGACAGGGTTCATGGAGCTTTGTGATGACAAGGGCCATGGAGCATGGTGATGACAGGGGTCATGGGGCATTGTGAAGACAGGTGGCATTGGGAATTGTGATGAAAGGTTCATGGAGCACTCTGATGAAAGTTTTCCTGGAGCATTGTGATGAAAAGAACCATGGATTATTGTGATGACAAGTGACATGGAGCATAGTGATGACAACTGTCATGGAATATTTTGCTGACAGGAATCATGGAGCATTGTGATGAGTGGGGCCATGGAGCATTGTGATGAAAGACGTCATGGGGCATTGTTATGACAGCGGTCATGGAGCATTGTGATGAAAGGGATCATGGAGCAATGTGATTACACGGGCTATGGAGCATTGTGAATACATAGGACATATAGCATTGTGATGAGAGGTGTCATGGAGCATTGTGATGAAAGTGGTCATGGATCATTTTGATGACAAGTGACCTGGAACATTGTGATGACACGGTTCATGGAGCACTGTCATGACAAGGGCAATGGCGAATTGTGATGTCAGGTGTCACGGGGAAATGTGATGACAGTGGTCATCTAGAATTGTCATGAAAGGTATCATGGAGCACTGTGATGACAAGGGCTATGGAGCATTGTGATGACATAGGCCATGGAACGTTGTGATGACAAGGGCATGGAGCATATTGATTACAGGGGCCAAGGAGCATTTTGATTACAGTGGCCAAGGAGCATTGTGCTGACAAGGCAATGTGCATTGTGATGACAAGTGGCATGGAGCATTGTGATGAAAGTTGTAATTGACCATTGTGATTACATGTGTCCTGGAAACTTGTGATGACACAGTTCAAGGAGCATTGTGTAGACAAGGGCCATGGCGAATTGTGATATAAGGTGTCATGGGGCATTTTGATGAGAGTGGTCATCTAGCATTGTGATGAAAGGTATCATGGAGCACTGTGATGACAGGGGCCATGTAGCATTCTGATGACAATGGCCATGGAGCATTGTGATGACACGGGCATGAGACATTATGATGACAAGAGGTCTGGAGCATTGTGATGACCATGGCATGGAGCATTGTGATGACAAGGGCCATCCAGCATTTTCATGACAGTTGTCATGGAGCATTGAAATGACAAAGGCCATGGAGCATTGTGATGACAGGGGTCATGGGCATTGTGATGAGAGGGTGAATGGAGCATTGTGATGAAAATTGTCCTGGAGCATTGTGATGACATCGGTCATGGAGAACAGTGATGACAGGGATCATGCAACATTGTGATGACAACGGCATGGAGCATTGTGATGACATGGGTCATCGAGCATTGTGATGACCAGGGTCATGGAGCATTGTGTTGACACAGGCATGGAGCATTGTGATGAGAAGGGAACTGGAGCATTGTGATGACAAGGGCATGGAGCATTGTGATTATAGGGGCCAAGGTGCACTGTGCTGAAAAGGGCATGGTGTATTGTGCTGAAAAGGGCATGGAGAATTGTGATTACATGGACAGGGAACATTGTGATCACAGAGGTCATGGAAGATTGTGATGACAAGTGTCATGGAACATTGTGCTGACAGGGATCATGGAGCATTGTGATGAGAAAGGTTTTTGAGCATTGTGATGACAGGTGTCATGGGGCATTGTGATGACAGTGGTCATGGAGCAGTGTGATGAAAGGTGTCATGGAGTGCTGTGATTACAGGGGCCATGGAGCATTGTGATGAGCAAAGGCAATGGAGCATTGAGATGACAGGGGCAATGGAGCCTTGTGATGACAACTGTCCTGGAACCTTGTGATGACACGGTTCAGGGAGCATTGTGATGACAAGGGTCATGGCGAATTGTGATGACAGATGTCAGGTGGCATTGTGATGATAGTGGTCATCTAGAACTGTGATGAAATGTATCATGGAACACTGTGATGACAGGGGCCATGGAGCATTGTGATGACAAGTGTCAAGGAGCATTGTGGTGACACGGGGATGGAGCCTTATGTTGACAAGACTTCTGGAGCATTGTGATGACTAGTGCATGAAGCATTGTGATTACAGGGGCCATGGAGCCTTGTGATGACAAGGGTCATCGACCATTATGATGACAGGGGTCATGGAGCATTGTGATGACAAGGAACATGGCGAATTGTGATGACAGGATACATGGGGCATTGTGATGACAGGGGGCATGGAACATTGTGATGAAAGTGGTCCTGGAGCATTGTGAAGACAGCGGTTTCGGAGAATTGTGATGACAGTAATTCTGCAGCATTGTGATGACTAGGGTCATGGATCATTGTGATGGCAGGGGTCAGTGAACTTTGTGACCACAAGTTTCATGAAGCATTGTGATGAAAGGGGTCAGTGAACATTGTGACGACAATGTTCATGAAGCAAGGTGATGACAAGGGCTTGGAGCATTGTGATGAAATGGGTCATCGAGAATTGTGATGACAGGGGTCATGGAGCATTGTGTTGACATGGGTATGGAGCACTGTAATGAGAAGAGATGTGGAGCATTGTAATGACAAGGGCATGGAGCATTTTGAGTAGAGGGTCCAAGGAGCATTGTGCTGACAAGTGCATGGTGCATTGTGATGAGAATTGGTATGGACCATTGTGATGAAAATGTTACTGGAGCATTGTGAAAAAAGCGGTCATGGATCATTGTGATGACAGGGTTCATGGAGCTTTGTGATGACAAGGGCCATGGAGCATGGTGATGACAGGGGTCATGGGGCATTGTGATGACAGGTGGCATTGGGAATTGTGATGAAAGGGTCATGGAGCACTCTGATGAAAGTTTTCCTGGAGCATTGTGATGAAAAGAACCATGGATTATTGTGATGACAAGTGCCATGGAACATTGTGATGACAAGTGTCATGGAATATTTTGCTGATAGGAATCATGGAGCATTGTGATGAGTGGGGCCATGGAGCATTGTGATGAAAGACTTCATGGGGCATTGTTATGACAGCAGTCATGGAGCATTGTGATGAAAGGGATCATGGAGCAATGTGATTACAGGGGCCATGGAGCATTGTGAATACATAGGACATAGAGCATTGTGATGAGAGGTGTCATCGAGCATTGTGATGAAAGTGGTCATGGATCATTTTGATGACAACTGACCTGGAACATTGTGATGACACGGTTCATGGAGCACTGTGATGACAAGGGCAATGGCGAATTGTGATGACAGGTGTCATGGGGAAATGTGATGACAGTGGTCATCTAGAATTGTCATGAAAGGTATCATGGAGCACTGTGATGACAAGGGCTATGGAGCATTGTGATGACATAGGCCATGGAACATTGTGATGACACGGGCATGGAGCATTGTGATGATAGGGATCATGGAACATTGTGATGACAACGGCATGGAGCATTGTGATGACATTGGGTCATTGAGCATTGTGATGACCAGGGTCATGGAGCATTGTGTTGACACAGGCATGGAGCATTGTGATGAGAAGAGAACTGGAGCATTGTGATGACAAGTGCATGGAGCATTGTGATTATAGGGGCCAAGGAGCACCGTGCTGACAAGGGCATGGTGTATTGTGATGAAAAGGGCATGGAGAATTGTGATGACATGGACAGGGAACATTGTGATCACAGAGGTCATGGAAAATTGTGATGACAAGTGTCATGGAACATTGTGCTGACAGGAATCATGGAGCATTGTGATGAGAAAGGTTTTCGAACATTGTGATGACAGGTGTCATGGGGCATTGTGATGACAGTGGTCATGGAGCAGTGTGATGAAAGGTGTCATGGAGCGCTGTGATTTCAGGGGCGTGGAGCATTGTGATGAGCAAAGGCAATGGAGCATTGAGATGATAGGGGCAATGGAGCCTTGTGATGAAAACTATCCTGGAACCTTGTGATGACACGGTTCATGGAGCATTGTGTTGGCATGGGCCATGGCGAATTGTGATGACAGGTGTCATGGGGCATTGGGATGACAGGGCCTATGGAGCATTGCAGTGAATGTGGTCATGGAGCATTCTGATGAAAAGCACCATGGAGCATTGGGATGACAGGGGCCATGGAGCATTGCAGTGAATGTGGTCATAGAGCATTGTGATGAAAAGCACCATGGAGCATTGTGATGACAAGGGCCATAGAGCATGGTGATGACACTAGTCATGGAGCATTGTGATGACAAGGGAATGGAGCATTGTGATAACATGAGATCTGGAGCATAGTGATGACAAGTGTCATGGAACATTGTGATGAAAGTGATCATGGAGCAATGTGATTACATGGGCCATGGAGCAATGTGAATACATAGGCCATGGAGCATTGTGATGACAGGGGTCATGGAACATTGTGATGAAAGTGGTCATGGATCATTGTGATGACAAGGTAACTGGAACATTGTGATGACATGGTTCAGGGAGCATTGTGATGACAAGGGCCATGACGAATTGTGATGACAGATGTCAGGTGGCATTCTGAGGATAGTGGTCCTCTAGAATTGTGATGAAATGTATCAAGGTGCACTGTGTTGACAGGGGCTATGGAGCATTGTGATGACAAGTGTCAAGGAGGATTGTGGTGACACGGGGATGGAGCATTATGTTGACAAGAGTTCTGGAGCATTGTGATGACTAGTGCATGAAGCATTGTGATTACAGGGGCCATGGAGCATTGTGATGACAAGGGTCATGGAGCATTGTGATGACAGGGGGCATGGAACATTGTGATGAAAATGGTCCTGGAGCATTGTGATGACAGCGGTCACGGAGAATTGTGATGACAGTAATTATGCAGCATTGTGATGACTAGGGTCATGGAACCTTGTGATGAGAGGGGTCAGTGAACATTGTGACGACAATGTTCATGAAGCATTGTGATGACAAGGGCTTGGAGCATTGTGATGAAATGGGTCATCGAGAATTGTGATGTCAGGGGTCATGGAGCTTTGCATTGACATGGGTATGGAGCATTGTAATGAGAAGAGGTCTGGAGCATTGTAATGACAAGGGCATGGAGCATTTGAGTACAGGTGCCAAGGAGCATTGTGCTGACAAGTGCATGGTGCATTGTGATGAGAAGTTGTATGGACCATTGTGATGAAAATGTTACTAGAGCATTGTGAAGAAAGCGGTCATGGATCATTGTGATGACAGGGTTCATGGAGCTTTGTGATGACAAGGGCCATGGAGCATGGTGATGACAGGGGTCATGGGGCATTGTGAAGACAGGTGGCATTGGGAATTGTGATGAAAGGTTCATGGAGCACTCTGATGAAAGTTTTCCTGGAGCATTGTGATGAAAAGAACCATGGATTATTGTGATGACAAGTGACATGGAGCATAGTGATGACAACTGTCATGGAATATTTTGCTGACAGGAATCATGGAGCATTGTGATGAGTGGGGCCATGGAGCATTGTGATGAAAGACGTCATGGGGCATTGTTATGACAGCGGTCATGGAGCATTGTGATGAAAGGGATCATGGAGCAATGTGATTACAGGGGCCATGGAGCATTGTGAATACATAGGACATAGATCATTGTGATGAGAGGTGTCATGGAGCATTGTGATGAAAGTGGTCATGGATCATTTTGATGACAACTGACCTGGAACATTGTGATGACACGGTTCATGGAGCACTGTGATGACAAGGGCAATGGCGAATTGTGATGACAGGTGTCATGGGGAAATGTGATGACAGTGGTCATCTAGAATTGTCATGAAAGGTATCATGGAGCACTGTGATGACAAGTGCTATGGAGCATTGTGATGACATAGGCCATGGAACATTGTGATGACACGGGCATGGAGCATTGTGATGATAGGGATCATGGAACATTGTGATGACAACGGCATGGAGCATTGTGATGACATTGGGTCATTGAGCATTGTGATGACCAGGGTCATGGAGCATTGTGTTGACACAGGCATGGAGCATTGTGATGAGAAGAGAACTGGAGCATTGTGATGACAAGTGCATGGAGCATTGTGATTATAGGGGCCAAGGAGCACCGTGCTGACAAGGGCATGGTGTATTGTGATGAAAAGGGCATGGAGAATTGTGATGACATGGACAGGGAACATTGTGATCACAGAGGTCATGGAAAATTGTGATGACAAGTGTCATGGAACATTGTGCTGACAGGGATCATGGAGCATTGTGATGAGAAAGGTTTTCGAACATTGTGATGACAGGTGTCATGGGGCATTGTGATGACAGTGGTCATGGAGCAGTGTGATGAAAGGTGTCATGGAGCGCTGTGATTTCAGGGGCGTGGAGCATTGTGATGAGCAAAGGCAATGGAGCATTGAGATGATAGGGGCAATGGAGCCTTGTGATGAAAACTATCCTGGAACCTTGTGATGACACGGTTCATGGAGCATTGTGTTGGCATGGGCCATGGCGAATTGTGATGACAGGTGTCATGGGGCATTGGGATGACAGGGCCCATGGAGCATTGCAGTGAATGTGGTCATGGAGCATTCTGATGAAAAGCACCATGGAGCATTGGGATGACAGGGGGCATGGAGCATTGCAGTGAATGTGGTCATAGAGCATTGTGATGAAAAGCACCATGGAGCATTGTGATGACAAGGGCCATAGAGCATGGTGATGACACTAGTCATGGAGCATTGTGATGACAAGGGAATGGAGCATTGTGATAACATGAGATCTGGAGCATAGTGATGACAAGTGTCATGGAACATTGTGATGAAAGTGATCATGGAGCAATGTGATTACATGGGCCATGGAGCAATGTGAATACATAGGCCATGGAGCATTGTGATGACAGGGGTCATGGAACATTGTGATGAAAGTGGTCATGGATCATTGTGATGAGAAGTTAACTGGAACATTGTGATGACATGGTTCAGGGAGCATTGTGAAGACAAGGGCCATGATGAATTGTGATGACAGATGTCAGGTGGCATTCTGAGGATAGTGGTCCTCTAGAATTGTGATGAAATGTATCATGGAGCACTGTGTTGACAGGGGCTATGGAGCATTGTGATGACAAGTGTCAAGGAGGATTGTGGTGACACGGGGATGGAGCATTATGTTGACAAGAGTTCTGGAGCATTGTGATGACTAGTGCATGAAGCATTGTGATTACAGGGGCCATGGAGCATTGTGATGACAAGGGTCATGGAGCATTGTGATGACAGGGGGCATGGAACATTCTGATGAAAATGGTCCTGGAACATTGTGATGACAGCGGTCACGGAGAATTGTGATGACAGTAATTATGCAGCATTGTGATGACTAGGGTCATGGAACCTTGTGATGAGAAGGGTCAGTGAACATTGTGACGACAAGGTTCATGAAGCATTGTGATGACAAGGGCTTGGAGCATTGTGATGAAATGGGTCATCGAGAATTGTGATGACAGGGGTCATGGAGCTTTGCATTGACATGGGTATGGAGCATTGTAATGAGAAGAGATCTGGAGCATTGTAATGACAAGGGCATGGAGCATTTTGAGTACAGCTGCCAAGGAGCATTGTGCTGACAAGTGCATGGTGCATTGTGATGAGAAGTGGTATGGACCATTGTGATGAAAATGTTACTGGAGCATTGTGAAGAAAGCGGTCATGGATCATTGTGATGACAGGGTTCATGGAGCTTTGTGATGACAAGGGCCATGGAGCATGGTGATGGCAGGGGTCATGGGGCATTGTGAACACAGGTGGCATTGGGAATTGTGATGAAAGGTTCATGGAGCACTCTGATGAAAGTTTTCCTGGAGCATTGTGATGAAAAGAACCATGGATTATTGTGATGACAAGTGACATGGAGCATAGTGATGACAACTGTCATGGAATATTTTGCTGACAGGAATCATGGAGCATTGTGATGAGTGGGGCCATGGAGCATTGTGATGAAAGACGTCATGGGGCATTGTTATGACAGGGGTCATGGAGCATTGTGATGAAAGGGATCATGGAGCAATGTGATTACAGGGGCTATGGAGCATTGTGAATACATAGGACATAGAGCATTGTGATGAGAGGTGTCATGGAGCATTGTGATTAAAGTGGTCATGGATCATTTTGATGACAACTGACCTGGAACATTGTGATGACACGGTTCATGGAGCACTGTGATGACAAGGGCAATGGCGAATTGTGATGACAGGTGTCATGGGGAAATGTGATGACAGTGGTCATCTAGAATTGTCATGAAAGGTATCATGGAGCACTGTGATGACAAGGGCTATGGAGCATTGTGATGACATAGGCCATGGAACATTGTGATGACACGGGCATGGAGCATTGTGATGATAGGGATCATGGAACATTGTGATGACAACGGCATGGAGCATTGTGATGACATTGGGTCATTGAGCATTGTGATGACCAGGGTCATGGAGCATTGTGTTGACACAGGCATGGAGCATTGTGATGAGAAGAGAACTGGAGCATTGTGATGACAAGTGCATGGAGCATTGTGATTATAGGGGCCAAGGAGCACCGTGCTGACAAGGGCATGGTGTATTCTGATGAAAAGGGCATGGAGAATTGTGATGACATGGACAGGGAACATTGTGATCACAGAGGTCATGGAAAATTGTGATGACAAGTGTCATAGAACATTGTGCTGACAGGGATCATGGAGCATTGTGATGAGAAAGGTTTTCGAACATTGTGATGACAGGTGTCATGGGGCATTGTGATGACAGTGGTCATGGAGCAGTGTGATGAAAGGTGTCATGGAGCGCTGTGATTTCAGGGGCGTGGAGCATTGTGATGAGCAAAGGCAATGGAGCATTGAGATGATAGGGGCAATGGAGCCTTGTGATGAAAACTATCCTGGAACCTTGTGATGACACGGTTCATGGAGCATTGTGTTGGCATGGGCCATGGCGAATTGTGATGACAGGTGTCATGGGGCATTGGGATGACAGGGCCCATGGAGCATTGCAGTGAATGTGGTCATGGAGCATTCTGATGAAAAGCACCATGGAGCATTGGAATGACAGGGGGCATGGAGCATTGCAGTGAATGTGGTCATGGAGCATTCTGATGAAAAGCACCATGGAGCATTGGGATGACAGGGGCCATGGAGCATTGCAGTGAATGTGGTCATAGAGCATTGTGATGAAAAGCACCATGGAGCATTGTGATGACAAGGGCCATAGAGCATGGTGATGACACTAGTCATGGAGCATTGTGATGACAAGGGAATGGAGCATTGTGATAACATGAGATCTGGAGCATAGTGATGACAAGTGTCATGGAACATTGTGATGAAAGTGATCATGGAGCAATGTGATTACATGGGCCATGGAGCAATGTGAATACATAGGCCATGGAGCATTGTGATGACAGGGGTCATGGAACATTGTGATGAAAGTGGTCATGGATCATTGTGATGACAAGTTAACTGGAACATTGTGATGACATGGTTCAGGGAGCATTGTGAAGACAAGGGCCATGACGAATTGTGATGACAGATGTCAGATGGCATTCTGAGGATAGTGGTCCTCTAGAATTGTGATGAAATGTATCATGGAGCACTGTGTTGACAGGGGCTATGGAGCATTGTGATGACAAGTGTCAAGGAGGATTGTGGTGACACAGGGATGGAGCATTATGTTGACAAGAGTTCTGGAGCATTGTGATGACTAGTGCATGAAGCATTGTGATTACAGGGGCCATGGAGCATTGTGATGACAAGGGTCATGGAGCATTGTGATGACAGGGGGCATGGAACATTCTGATGAAAATGGTCCTGGAACATTGTGATGACAGCGGTCACGGAGAATTGTGATGACAGTAATTATGCAGCATTGTGATGACTAGGGTCATGGAACCTTGTGATGAGAGGGGTCAGTGAACATTGTGACGACAAGGTTCATGAAGCATTGTGATGACAGGGGTCAGTGAACATTGTGACGACAATGTTCGTGAAGCATTGTGATGACAAGGGCTTGGAGCATTGTGATGAAATGGGTCATCGAGAATTGTGATGACAGGGGTCATGGAGCTTTGCATTGACATGGGTATGGAGCATTGTAATGAGAAGAGATCTGGAGCATTGTAATGACAAGGGCATGGAGCATTTTGAGTACAGCTACCAAGGAGCATTGTGCTGACAAATGCATGGTGCATTGTGATGAGAAGTGGTATGGACCATTGTGATGAAAATGTTACTGGAGCATTGTGAAAAAAGCGGTCATGGATCATTGTGATGACAGGGTTCATGGAGCTTTGTGATGACAAGGGCCATGGAGCATGGTGATGACAGGGGTCATGGGGCATTGTGATGACAGGTGGCATTGGGAATTGTGATGAAAGGTTCATGGAGCACTCTGATGAAAGTTTTCCTGGAGCATTGTGATGAAAAGAACCATGGATTATTGTGATGACAAGTGCCATGGAACATTGTGATGACAAGTGTCATGGAATATTTTGCTGATAGGAATCATGGAGCATTGTGATGTGTGGGGCCATGGAGCATTGTGATGAAAGACTTCATGGGGCATTGTTATGACAGCAGTCATGGAGCATTGTGATGAAAGGGATCATGGAGCAATGTGATTACAGGGGCCATGGAGCATTGTGAATACATAGGACATAGAGCATTGTGATGAGAGGTGTCATGGAGCCTTGTGATGAAAGTGGTCATGGATCATTTTGATGACAAGTGACCTGGAACATTGTGATGACACGGTTCATGGAGCACTGTAATGACAAGGGCAATGGCGAATTGTGATGACAGGTGTCATGGGGAAATGTGATGACAGTGGTCAACTCGAATTGTCATGAAAGGTATCATGGAGCACTGTGATGACAAGGGCTATGGAGCATTGTGATGACATAGGCCATGGAACATTGTGATGACAAGTGTTATCGAGCATTGTGATGACACGGGCATGGAGCATTGTGATGACAAGGGTCATCGAGCATTGTGATGACAGGGGCCCTGGAGCATTGTGTTGACACGAGCATTGAGCAATGTGATGAGAAGAGATCTGGAGCATTGTGATGACAAGGGATTGGAGCATTTTGATTACAGGGGCCAAGGAGCATTGTGCTGACAAGGTATTGTGCACTGTCATGACAAGTGGCATGGAGCATTGTGATGAAAGTTGTAATTGACCATTGTGATTACATGTGTCCTGGAAACTTATGATGACACAGTTCAAGGAGCATTGTGATGACAAGGGCCATGGCGAATTGTGATATAAGGTGTCACGGGGCATTTTGATGACAGTGGTCATCTAACATTGTGATGAAAGGTATCATGGAGCACTGTGATGACAGGGGCCATGTAACATTCTGATGACAAAGGTCATGGAGCATTATGATGACACAGGCATGGGACATTATGATGAGAAGCGGTCTGGAGCATTGTGATGACAAGGGCATGGAGCATTGTGATTATAGGGGCCATGGAGCATTGTGATGACCATGGCATGGAGAATTGTGATGACATGGGTCATCGAGCATTGTAATGACCAGGGTCTTGGAGCATTGTGTTGACACAGGCATGGAGCATTGTGATGAGAAGAGAACTGGAGCATTGTGATGACAAGGGCATGGAGCATTGTGATTATAGGGGCCAAGGAGCACTGTGCTGACAAGGATATGGTGTATTGTGATGAAAAGGGCATGGAGAATTGTGATGACATGGACAGGGAACATTGTGATCACAGAGGTCATGGAAAATTGTGATGACAAGTGTCATGGAACATTGTGCTGACAGGGATCATGGAGCTTTGTGATGAGAAAGGTTTTCGAGCATTGTGATGACAGGTGTCATGGGGCATTGTGATGACACTGGTCATGGAGCAGTGTGATGAAAGGTGTCATGGAGCGCTGTGATTACAGGGGCCATTTAACATTGTGATGAGCAAAGGCAACGGAGCATTGAGATGACAGGGGCAATGGAGCCTTGTGATGAAAACTGTCCTGGAACCTTGTGATGACACGGTTCATGGAGCATTGTGATGGCATGGGCCATGGCGAATCGTGATGACAGGTGTCATGGGGCATTGAGATGACAGGGTGCATGGAGCATTGCACTGAATGTGGTCATAGAGCATTGTGATGAAAAGCACCATGGAGCATTGTGATGACAAGTGTCATAGAGCATGGTGATGACACTAGTCATGGAGCATTGTGATAACATGAGATCTGGAGCGTAGTGATGACAAGTGTCATGGAACATTGTGATGAAAGTGATCATGGAGCAATGTGATTACATGGGCCATGCAGCAATGTGAATACATAGACCATGGAGCATTGTGATGACAGGGGTCATGGAACATTGTGATGAATGTGGTCACGGATCATTGTGATGACAAGTGTCCTGGAACATTGTGATGACATGGCTCATGGAACATTGTGATTACAAGGGCCATGGCGAATTGTGGTGACATGTGTCATGGGGCACTGTGATGTCATTGGTCACCTAGGATTGTGATGAAAGGTATCATGGAGCACTGTGATGACAGGGTCTGTGGAGCATTGTGATGACAAATGCCATGGAGCATTGTGATGACAAGTGTCATGGAGCATTGTATGACATTTGCATGGTGCATTATGATGACAAGAGTTCTGGAGCATTATGATGACAAAGGCATGGAGCATTGTGATTACAGGGGCCATGGAGCTATGTGATGACATGGGCAGGGAACACTGTGATGGCAGGTGTCATGGATCGTTGTGATGACAACTGTCATGGAACATTGTGGTGAGAGGTGTCATGGAGCATTCTGAGTACATAGGCCATGGAGCATTGTGATGTCGGGGTCATGGGAATTGTAATGAAAATTGTCATGGATCATTGTGATGACAATTGTCCCAGAACATTGTGATGACCAGGTTCATGGAGCATTGTGAAGACAAAGACCATGGCGAATTGTGATGACAGGTGTCATGGAGCATTTTGATGACAATGGCCATGGAACATTCTGATGACAAGTGTCATGGACCATTGTGAAGACAAGGGCATGGAGCATTATGATGACAAGTGTTCTGGAGCATTGTGATGCTAAGGGCATGGAGCATTGTGATTACAGGGGCCATGGAGCATTGTGATGAAAATGGCATGGAGCATTGTGATGAAAGGGGTACTGGAGCATTGTGAGGAAAGGGGTCATGGATCATTGTGATGACAGGGGTCATGGAGATTTGTGATGACAAGGGCCATGGAGGATTGTGATGACAGGGGTCAGGGGGCATTGTGATGACAGGGGGCATGGAACACTGTGATGAAAGTTGTCCTGGAGAATTGTGAAAAAAGCACCATGGAGCATTGTGATGTCGAGAGCCATGGAGCATTGTAATGACAAGTATCATGGAGAATTGTGATGCCATGCGTCATGGAGCATTGTGATGACACGGTCATGGAACATTGTGCTGACAGGGATCATGGAACATTGTGATGGGTGTGGCCTTGGAGCATTGTGATGACAGGCATCATTGGGCATTTTGATAACAGTGGGCATCTAGCATTGTGATGAAAGGTATCATGGAGCACTGTGATGGCAGTGGCCATGGAGCATTGTGATGACAAAGGCCTTGGAGCATTGTGATGACATATGCATGGAGCATTATGATGACAACAGTTCTGGAGCATTGTGATGACAAGAATTCTGGAGCATTGTGATTACAAGGTTCATCGAGCATTGTGATGACAGTGGTCATGGAATATTGTGATGTCAACGGGCATGGCGCATTTTGAGCACAGGTGTCATGGGGCATTGTAATGACAGTGCTCATGGAGCATTGTGATGAAAGGCATCATGGTGTAATGTGATTACAGGGGACACGGAGAATAGTGAAAACATAGGGCATGGAGCATTGTGATGACAGGGGTCATGAAACATTGTGACAAAAGTGGTCATGGATCACTGTGATGACAAGTTTCCTGGAACATTGTGAGGACACGGTTCAGGGAGCATTGTGATGACAAGGGCCATGGCGAATAGTGATGACAGATGTCAGGTGGCATTGTGATGATAGTGGTCATCTAGAATTGTGATGATATGTATCATGGAGCACTGTGATGACAGGGGCCATGGAGCATTGTGACGACAAGTGTCAAGGAGCATTGTGGTGACACGGGAATGGAGCATTATGTTGACAAGTGTTCTGGAGCGTTGTGATGACTAGTGCATGAAGCATTGTGATTACAGGGGCCATGGAGCATGGTGATGACAATGGTCATCGAGCATTGTGATGACAGGGGTCATGGAATACTGTGATGAAAGTTGTCGTGGAGAATTGTGAAGAAAAGCACCATGGAGCATTGTGAGGTAGAGAGCCATGGAGCATTGTAATGACAAGTATCATGGAGAATTGTGATGCCATGCGTCTTGGAGCATTGTGATGACACGCTCATGGAATATTGTGCTGACAGGGATCATGGAGCATTGTGATGGGAGTGGCCTTGGAGCATTGTGATGACAGGGATCATGGAGCAATGTGATTACAGGGGCCATGGAGCATTGTGAATACATAGGACATAGGGCATTGTAATGAGAGGTGTCATCGAGCATTGTGATGAAAGTGGTCATGGATCATTTTGATGACAAGTGACCTGGAACATTGTGATGACACGGTTCATGGGGCACTGTGATGACAAGGGCAATAGCGAATTGTGATGACAGGTGTCACAGGGAAATATGACTACAGTGGTCATCTAGAATTGTCATGAAAGTTATCATGGAGCACTGTGATGAAAAGGACCATGGAACATTGTGATGACATAGAACATGGAACATTGTGATGACAAGTGTTATGGAGCATTGTGCTGAAACGGGCATGGAGCATTGTGGTGATAAGGGTCATTGAGCATTGTGATAACAGGGGCCCAGGAGAATTGTGTTGACACGAGCATTGAGCAGTGTGATGAGAAGAGATCTGGAGCATTGTGATGACAAGGGCATGGAGCATTTTGATTACAGGGGTCAAGGAGCATTGTGATGACACGTTTCAGGGAGCATTGTGATGACAAGGGCCATGGCGAATTGTGATGACAGATGTCAGGTGGCATTGTGATGATAGTGGTCATCTAGAATTGTGATGAAATGTAACATGGAGCACTGTGATGACAGGGGCCATGGAGCATTGTGATGACAAGTGTCAAGGAGCATTGTGGTGTCACGGGGATGGAGCATTATGTTGACAAGACTCCTGGAGCATTGTGATGACTAGTGCATGAAGCATTGTGATTACAGGGGCCATGGAGCATTGTGATGACAAGGGTCATCGAGCATTGTGATGACAGGGGTCATGGAGCATTGTGATGACAAGGAACCTGGCGAATTGTGATGACAGGTTTCATGGGGCATTGTGATGACAGGGGGCATGGAACATTGTGATGAAAATGGCCCTGGAGCATTGTGATGACAGCGGTCACGGAGAATTGTGATGACAGTAATTATGCAGCATTGTGATGCCTAGGGTCATGGAGCATTGTGATGACAGGGGTCAGTGAACATTGTGACGACAAGGTTCATGAAGCATTGTGATGACAAGGGCTTGGAGCACTGTGATGAAATGGGTCATTGAGGATTGTGATGTCAGGGGTCATGGAGCATTGCGTTGACATGGGTATGGAGCATTGTAATGAGAAGAGATCTGGAGCATTGTAATGACAAGGGCATGGAGCATTTTGAGTACAGGGGCCAAGGAGCATTGTGTTGACAAGAGCATGGTGCGTTGTGATGAGAAGTGGTATGGACCATTGTGATGAAAATGTTACTGGAGCATTGTGAAGAAAGTGGTCATGGATCATTGTGATGACAGTGTTCATGGAGCTTTGTGATGACAAGGGCCATGGAGCATGGTGATGGCAGGGGTCATGGGGCATTGTGATGACAGGTGGCATTGGGAATTGTGATGAAAGGGTCATGGAGCACTCTGATAAAAGTTTTCCTGGAGCATTGTGATGAAAAGTGCCATGGAGCATTGTGAGGACAAGTGTCATGGAATAATTTGCTGACAGGAGTCAAGGAGCATTGTGATGAGTGGGGCCATGGAGCATTGTGATGAAAGACATCATGGGGCATTGTTATGACAGCGGTCATGGAGCATTATGATGAAAGGTATCATGGAGCAATGTGATTACAGGGGCCATGGAGCATTGTGAATACATAGGACATAGAGCATTGTGATGAGAGGTGTCATGGAGCATTGTGATGAAAGTGGTCATGGATCATTTTGATGACAAGTGACCTGGAACGCTGTGATGACACGGTTCATGGAGCACTGTGATGACAAGGGCTATGGAGCATTGTGATGACAAGTGTTATGGGGCATTGTGATGACACGGGCATGGAGCATTGTGATGACAAGGGTCATCGAGCATTGTGATGACAGTGGTCATGGAATGTTGTGATGTCAACGGGCATGGCGCATTTTGAGCACAGGTGTCATGGGGCATTGTAATGACAGTGCTCATGGAGCATTGTGATGAAAGGCATCATGGTGTAATGTGATTACAGGGGACACGGAGAATAGTGAAAACATAGGGCATGGAGCATTGTGATGACAGGGGTCATGAAACATTGTGACAAAAGTGGTCATGGATCACTGTGATGACAAGTTTCCTGGAACATTGTGAGGACACGGTTCAGGGAGCATTGTGATGACAAGGGCCATGGCGAATAGTGATGACAGATGTCAGGTGGCATTGTGATGATCGTGGTCATCTAGAATTGTGATGATATGTATCATGGAGCACTGTGATGACAGGGGCCATGGAGCATTGTGACGACAAGTGTCAAGGAGCATTCTGGTGACACGGGAATGGAGCATTATGTTGACAAGTGTTCTGGAGCGTTGTGATGACTAGTGCATGAAGCATTGTGATTACAGGGGCCATGGAGCATGGTGATGACAATGGTCATCGAGCATTGTGATGACAGGGGTCATGGAATACTGTGATGAAAGTTGTCGTGGAGAATTGTGAAGAAAAGCACCATGGAGCATTGTGAGGTAGAGAGCCATGGAGCATTGTAATGACAAGTATCATGGAGAATTGTGATGCCATGCGTCTTGGAGCATTGTGATGACACGCTCATGGAATATTGTGCTGACAGGGATCATGGAGCATTGTGATGGGAGTGGCCTTGGAGCATTGTGATGACAGGGATCATGGAGCAATGTGATTACAGGGGCCATGGAGCATTGTGAATACATAGGACATAGGGCATTGTAATGAGAGGTGTCATCGAGCATTGTGATGAAAGTGGTCATGGATCATTTTGATGACAAGTGACCTGGAACATTGTGATGACACGGTTCATGGGGCACTGTGATGACAAGGGCAATAGCGAATTGTGATGACAGGTGTCACAGGGAAATATGACTACAGTGGTCATCTAGAATTGTCATGAAAGTTATCATGGAGCACTGTGATGAAAAGGACCATGGAACATTGTGATGACATAGAACATGGAACATTGTGATGACAAGTGTTATGGAGCATTGTGCTGAAACGGGCATGGAGCATTGTGATGATAAGGGTCATTGAGCATTGTGATAACAGGGGCCCAGGAGAATTGTGTTGACACGAGCATTGAGCAGTGTGATGAGAAGAGATCTGGAGCATTGTGATGACAAGGGCATGGAGCATTTTGATTACAGGGGTCAAGGAGCATTGTGATGACACGTTTCAGGGAGCATTGTGATGACAAGGGCCATGGCGAATTGTGATGACAGATGTCAGGTGGCATTGTGATGATAGTGGTCATCTAGAATTGTGATGAAATGTAACATGGAGCACTGTGATGACAGGGGCCATGGAGCATTGTGATGACAAGTGTCAAGGAGCATTGTGGTGTCACGGGGATGGAGCATTATGTTGACAAGACTCCTGGAGCATTGTGATGACTAGTGCATGAAGCATTGTGATTACAGGGGCCATGGAGCATTGTGATGACAAGGGTCATCGAGCATTGTGATGACAGGGGTCATGGAGCATTGTGATGACAAGGAACCTGGCGAATTGTGATGACAGGTTTCATGGGGCATTGTGATGACAGGGGGCATGGAACATTGTGATGAAAATGGCCCTGGAGCATTGTGATGACAGCGGTCACGGAGAATTGTGATGACAGTAATTATGCAGCATTGTGATGCCTAGGGTCATGGAGCAATGTGATGACAGGGGTCAGTGAACATTGTGACGACAAGGTTCATGAAGCATTGTGATGACAAGGGCTTGGAGCACTGTGATGAAATGGGTCATTGAGGATTGTGATGTCAAGGGTCATGGAGCATTGCGTTGACATGGGTATGGAGCATTGTAATGAGAAGAGATCTGGAGCATTGTAATGACAAGGGCATGGAGCATTTTGAGTACAGGGGCCAAGGAGCATTGTGTTGACAAGAGCATGGTGCGTTGTGATGAGAAGTGGTATGGACCATTGTGATGAAAATGTTACTGGAGCATTGTGAAGAAAGCGGTCATGGATCATTGTGATGACAGGGTTCATGGAGCTTTGTGATGACAAGGGCCATGGAGCATGGTGATGGCAGGGGTCATGGGGCATTGTGATGACAGGTGGCATTGGGAATTGTGATGAAAGGGTCATGGAGCACTCTGATGAAAATTTTCCTGGAGCATTGTGATGAAAAGTGCCATGGAGCATTGTGAGGACAAGTGTCATGGAATAATTTGCTGACAGGAGTCATGGAGCATTGTGATGAGTGGGGCCATGGAGCATTGTGATGAAAGACATCATGGGGCATTGTTATGACAGCGGTCATGGAGCATTGTGATGAAAGGTATCATGGAGCAATGTGATTACAGGGGCCATGGAGCATTGTGAATACATAGGACATAGAGCATTGTGATGAGAGGTGTCATGGAGCATTGTGATGAAAGTGGTCATGGATCATTTTGATGACAAGTGACCTGGAACGCTGTGATGACACGGTTCATGGAGCACTGTGATGACAAGGGCAATGGCGAATTGTGATGACAGGTGTCATGGGGAAATGTGACGACAGTGGTCATCTAGAATTCTCATGAAAGGTATCATGGAGCACTCTGATGACAAGGGCTATGGAGCATTGTGATGACAAGTGTTATGGGGCATTGTGATGACACGGGCATGGAGCATTGTGATGACAAGGGTCATCGAGCATTGTGATGACAGGGGCCCTGGAGCATTGTGTTGACACGAACATTCAGCACTGTGATGAGAAGAGATCTGGAGCATTGTGTGACAAGGGCATGGAGCATTTTGATTATAGGGGCCAAGGAGCATTGTGATGACAAGTAGCATGGAGCATGGTGATGAAAATTTTTATTGACCTTTGTGATTACATGTGTCCTGGAAACTTGTGATGACACAGTTCAAGGAGCATTGTGATGACAAGGGCCATGGTGAATTGTGATATAAGGTGTCACGGGGCATATTGATGACAGTGGTCATCTAGCATTGTGATGAAAGGTATCATGGAGCACTGTGATGACACGGGCCATATAGCATTCTGATGAAAAAGGCCATGGAGCATTGTGATGACACGGGCATGGAGCATTGTGTTTATAGGGACCATGGAGCATTGTGATGAGCATGCCATGGAGCATTGTGATGAAAAGGGCCATCCAGCATTTTCATGACAGTTGTCATGGAGCATTGAAATGACAAAGGCCATAGAGCATTGTGATGACATGGGTCAAGGGCATTGTGATGAGAGGGTGAATGGAGAATTGTGATGAAAATTGTCCTAGAGCATTGTGATAACCTCGGTCACGGAGAACAGTGATGACAGGGATCATGCAACATTGTGATGACAATGGCATGGAGCATTGTGATGACATGGGTCATCGAGCATTCTGATGACCAGGGTCATGGAGCATTGTATTGACACAGGCATGGAGCATTGTGATGAGAAGAGAACTGGAGCGTTGTGATGACAAGGGCATGGAGCATTGTGATTATAGGGGCCAAGGAGCGCTGTGCTGACAAGGGCAAGGTGTATTGTGATTAAAAGGGCATGGAGAATTGTGATGACATGGACAGGAAACATTGTGCTGACACGATCATGGAGCATTGTGATGAGAAAAGTTTTCGAGCATTGTGATGACAGGTGTCATGAGGCATTGTGATGACAGTGGTCATGGAGCAGTGTGATGAAAGGTGTCATGGAGTGCTGTGATTACAGGGGATATGGAGCATTGTGATGAGCAAAGGCAACGGAGCATTGAGATGACAGGGGCAATGGAGCCTTGTGATGAAAACTGTCCTGGAACCTTGTGATGACACCGTTCATGGAGCATTGTGATGGCATAGGCCATGGCGAATTGTGATGACAGGTGTCATGGGGCATTGGGATGACAGAGCGCATGGAACATTGCAGTGAATGTGGTCATGGAGCATTGTGATGAAAAGCACCATGGAGAATTGGGATGACAGGGGGCATGGAGCATTGCAGTGAATGTGGTCATAGAGCATTGTGATGAAAAGCAACATGGAGCATTGTGATGACAAGGGCCATAGAGAATGGTGATGACACTAGTCATGGAGCATTGTGATGAAAAGGGAATGGAGCATTGTGATAACATGAGATCTGGAGCATAGTGACGACAAGTGTCATGGAACATTGTGATGAAAGTGATCATGGAGCAAAGTGATTACATGGGCCATGGAGCAATGTGAATACATAGGCCATGGAGCATTGTGATGACAGCGGTCATGGAACATTGTGATGAATGTGGTCATGGATCATTGTGATGACAAGTGTCATGGAATATTGTCATGACACGGCTGATGGAACATTGTGATGACAAGGGCCATGGCGAATTGTGGTGACAAGTGTCATGGGGCACTGTGATGACAGTGGTCACCTAGGATTGTGATGAAAGGTATCATGGAGCACTGTGATGACAGGGGCAGTAGAGCATTGTGATGACAAATGCCATGGAGCATTGTGATGACAAGTGTCATGGAGCATTGTGAATACAAGGGCCATGGCGAATTGTGATGACAGATGTCATGGAGCATTTTGATGACAATGGCCATGGAACATTCTGATGACAAGTGTCATGGACCATTTTGAAGACAAGGGCATGGAGCATTATGATGACAAGTGTTCTGGAGCATTGTGATGCCAAAGGCATGGAGCATTGTGATTACAGGGGCCATGGAGTATTGTGATGAAAGGGGTACTGGAGCATTGTGAGGAAAGGGGTCATGGAGCATTGTGATGACAGGGTTCATGGAGATTTGTGATGACAAGGGCCATGGAGGATTGTGATGACAGGGGACATGGAGCACTGTGATGACAGGGGCCATGGAGCATTGTGATGACAAGTGTCAAGGAGCATTGTGGTGACACGGGGATGGAGCATTATGTTGACAAGAGTTCTGGAGCATTGTGATGACTAGAGCATGAAACACTGTGATTAGAGGGGCCATGGAGCATTGTGATGACAAGGGTCATCGAGCATTGTGATGACAGGGGTCATGAAGCATTGTGATGACAAGGGCCATCCAGCATTTTCATGACAGTTGTCATGGAGCATTGAAATGAGAAAGGCCATGGAGCATTGTGATGATAGGGGTCATGAGCATTGTGATGAGTGGGTGAATGGAGCATTTTGATGAAAATTGTCCTAGAGCATTGTGATGACATCGGTCACGGAGAACAGTGATGACAGGGATCATGCAACATTGTGATGACAATGGCATGGAGCATTGTGATGACATGGGTCATCGAGCATTGTGATGACCAGGGTCATGGAGCATTGTGATGACATGGGTCATCGAGCATTGTGATGACCAGGGTCATGGAGCATTGTGTTGACACAGGCATGGAGCATTGTGATGAGAAGAGAACTGGAGCATTGTGATGACAAGGGCATGGAGCATTGTGATTATAGGGGCCAAGGAGCACTGTGCTGACAAGGGCATGGTGTATTGTGATGAAAAGGGCATGGAGAATTGTGATGACATGGACAGGGAACATTGTGATCACAGAGGTCATGGAAAATTGTGATGACAAGTGTCATGGAACATTGTGCTGACAGGGATCATGGAGCATTGTGATGAGCAAAGGCAATGGAGCATTGAGATGACAGGGGCAATGGAGCATTGTGATGACAAGTGTCAAGGAGCATTGTGGTGACACGGGAATGGAGCATTATGTTGGAAAGAGTTCTGGGGCGTTGTGATGACTAGTGCATGAAGCCTTGTGATTACAGGGGCCATGGAGCATGGTGATGACAAGGGTCATCGAGCATTGTGATGACAGGGGTCATAGAGCATTGTGATGACAAGGAACATGGCGAATTGTGATGACAAGTGTCATGGGGCACTGTGATGTCATTGGTCACCTAGGATTGTGATGAAAGGTATCATGGAGCACTGTGATGACAGGGGCCGTGGAGCATTGTGATGACAAATGCCATGGTGCATTGTGATGACAAGTGTCATGGAGCATTGTATGACATTTGCATGGTGCATTATGATGACAAGAGTTCTGGAGCATTATGATGACAAAGGCATGGAGCATTGTGATTACAGGGGCCATGGAGCAGTGTGATGACATGGGCAGGGAACACTGTGATGGCAGGTGTCATGGATCATCGTGATGACAACTGTCATGGAACATTGTGGTGAGAGGTGTCATGGAGCATTCTGAGTACATAGGCCATGGAGCATTGTGATGTCGGGGTCATGGGAATTGTAATGAAAATTGTCATGGATCATTGTGATGACAAGTGTCCCAGAACATTGTGATGACCAGGTTCATGGAGCATTGTGAAGAAAAGGGCCATGGCGAATTGTGATGACAGGTGTCATGGAGCATTTTGATGACAATGGCCATGGAACATTCTGATGACAAGTGTCATGGACCATTGTGAAGACAAGGGCATGGAGCATTATGATGACAAGAGTTCTGGAGCATTGTGATGCCAAAGGCATGGGGCATTGTGATTACGGGGGCCATGGAGCATTGTGATGAAAATGGCATGGAGCATTGTGATGAAAGGGGTACTGGAGCATTGTGAGGAAAGGGGTCATGGATCATTGTGATGACAGGGGTCATTGAGATTTGTGATGACAAGGGCCATGGCGGATTGTGATGACAGGGGTCGGGAGCATTGTGATAACAGGGGGCATGGAACACTGTGATGAAAGTTGTCCTGCAGAATTGTGAAAAAAGCACCATGGAGCATTGTGATGTCGAGAGCCATGGAGCATTGTAATGACAAGTATCATGGAGAATTGTGATGCCATGCGTCATGGAGCATTGTGATGACACGGTCATGGAACATTGTGCTGACAGGGATCATGGAACATTGTGATGGGTGTGGCCTTGGAGCATTGTGATGACAGGCATCATTGGGCATTTTGATAACAGTGGGCATCTAGCATTGTGATGAAAGGTATCCTGGAGCACTGTGATGGCAGTGGCCATGGAGCATTGTGATGACAAAGGCCTTGGAGCATTGTGATGACATATGCATGGAGCATTATGATGACAAGAGTTCTGGAGCATTGTGATGACAAGAATTCTGGAGCATTGTGATTACAAGGTTCATCGAGCATTGTGATGACAGTGGTCATGGAATATTGTGATGTCAACGGGCATGGCGCATTTTGAGCACAGGTGTCATGGGGCATTGTAATGACAGTGCTCATGGAGCATTGTGATGAAAGGCATCATGGTGTAATGTGATTACAGGGGACACGGAGAATAGTGAAAACATAGGGCATGGAGCATTGTGATGACAGGGGTCATGAAACATTGTGACAAAAGTGGTCATGGATCACTGTGATGACATGTTTCCTGGAACATTGTGAGGACACGGTTCAGGGAGCATTGTGATGACAAGGGCCATGGCGAATAGTGATGACAGATGTCAGGTGGCATTGTGATGATAGTGGTCATCTAGAATTGTGATGATATGTATCATGGAGCACTGTGATGACAGGGGCCATGGAGCATTGTGACGACAAGTGTCAAGGAGCATTGTGGTGACACGGGAATGGAGCATTATGTTGACAAGTGTTCTGGAGCATTGTGATGACTAGTGCATGAAGCATTGTGATTACAGGGGCCATGGAGCATGGTGATGACAATGGTCATCGAGCATTGTGATGACAGGGGTCATGGAATACTGTGATGAAAGTTGTCGTTGAGAATTGTGAAGAAAAGCACCATGGAGCATTGTGAGGTAGAGAGCCATGGAGCATTGTAATGACAAGTATCATGGAGAATTGTGATGCCATGCGTCTTGGAGCATTGTGATGACACTCTCATGGAATATTGTGCTGACAGGGATCATGGAGCATTGTGATGGGAGTGGCCTTGGAGCATTGTGATGACAGGGATCATGGAGCAATGTGATTACAGGGGCCATGGAGCATTGTGAATACATAGGACATAGGGCATTGTAATGAGAGGTGTCATCGAGCATTGTGATGAAAGTGGTCATGGATCATTTTGATGACAAGTGACCTGGAACATTGTGATGACATGGTTCATGGGGCACTGTGATGACAAGGGCAATAGCGAATTGTGATGACAGGTGTCACAGGGAAATATGACTACAGTGGTCATCTAGAATTGTCATGAAAGTTATCATGGAGCACTGTGATGAAAAGGACCATGGAACATTGTGATGGCATAGAACATGGAACATTGTGATGACAAGTGTTATGGAGCATTGTGCTGAAACGGGCATGGAGCATTGTGATGATAAGGGTCATTGAGCATTGTGATAACAGGGGCCCAGGAGAATTGTGTTGACACGAGCATTGAGCAGTGTGATGAGAAGAGATCTGGAGCATTGTGATGACAAGGGCATGGAGCATTTTGATTACAGGGGTCAAGGAGCATTGTGATGACACGTTTCAGGGAGCATTGTGATGACAAGGGCCATGGCGAATTGTGATGACAGATGTCAGGTGGCATTGTGATGATAGTGGTCATCTAGAATTGTGATGAAATGTAACATGGAGCACTGTGATGACAGGGGCCATGGAGCATTGTGATGACAAGTGTCAAGGAGCATTGTGGTGTCACGGGGATGGAGCATTATGTTGACAAGACTCCTGGAGCATTGTGATGACTAGTGCATGAAGCATTGTGATTACAGGGGCCATGGAGCATTGTGATGACAAGGGTCATCGAGCATTGTGATGACAGGGGTCATGGAGCATTGTGATGACAAGGAACCTGGCGAATTGTGATGACAGGTTTCATGGGGCATTGTGATGACAGGGGGCATGGAACATTGTGATGAAAATGGCCCTGGAGCATTGTGATGACAGCGGTCACGGAGAATTGTGATGACAGTAATTATGCAGCATTGTGATGCCTAGGGTCATGGAGCATTGTGATGACAGGGGTCAGTGAACATTGTGATGACAAGGTTCATGAAGCATTGTGATGACAAGGGCTTGGAGCACTGTGATGAAATGGGTCATTGAGGATTGTGATGTCAGGGGTCATGGAGCATTGCATTGACATGGGTATGGAGCATTGTAATGAGAAGAGATCTGGAGCATTGTAATGACAAGGGCATGGAGCATTTTGAGTACAGGGGCCAAGGAGCATTGTGTTGACAAGAGCATGGTGCGTTGTGATGAGAAGTGGTATGGACCATTGTGATGAAAATGTTACTGGAGCATTGTGAAGAAAGCGGTCATGGATCATTGTGATGACAGGGTTCATGGAGCTTTGTGATGACAAGGGCCATGGAGCATGGTGATGGCAGGGGTCATGGGGCATTGTGATGACAGGTGGCATTGGGAATTGTGATGAAAGGGTCATGGAGCACTCTGATGAAAGTTTTCCTGGAGCATTGTGATGAAAAGTGCCATGGAGCATTGTGAGGACAAGTGTCATGGACTAATTTGCTGACAGGAGTCATGGAGCATTGTGATGAGTGGGGCCATGGAGCATTGTGATGAAAGACATCATGGGGCATTGTTATGACAGCGGTCATGGAGCATTATGATGAAAGGTATCATGGAGCAATGTGATTACAGGGGCCATGGAGCATTGTGAATACATAGGACATAGAGCATTGTGATGAGAGGTGTCATGGAGCATTGTAATGAAAGTGGTCATGGATCATTTTGATGACAAGTGACCTGGAACGCTGTGATGACACGGTTCATGGAGCACTGTGATGACAAGGGCTATGGAGCATTGTGATGACAAGAGTCATCGAGCATTGTGATGACAGGGGCCCTGGAGCATTGTGTTGACACGAGCATTCAGCACTGTGATGAGAAGAGATCTGGAGCATTGTGTGACAAGGGCATGGAGCATTTTGATTATAGGGGCCAAGGAGCATTGTGATGACAAGTAGCATGGAGCATGGTGATGAAAGTTTTTATTGACCTTTGTGATTACATGTGTCCTGGAAACTTGTGATGACACAGTTCAAGGAGCATTGTGATGACAAGGGCCATGGCGAATTGTGATATAAGGTGTCACGGGGCATATTGATGACAGTGGTCATCTAGCATTGTGATGAAAGGTATCATGGAGCACTGTGATGACACGGGCCATATAGCATTCTGATGAAAAAGGCCATGGAGCATTGTGATGACACGGGCATGGAGCATTGTGTTTATAGGGGCCATGGAGCATTGTGATGAGCATGCCATGGAGCATTGTGATGACAAGGGCCATCCAGCATTTTCATGACAGTTGTCATGGAGCATTGAAATGACAAAGGCCATAGAGCATTGAGATGACATGGGTCAAGGGCATTGTGATGAGAGGGTGAATGGAGAATTGTGATGAAAATTGTCCTAGAGCATTGTGATAACCTCGGTCACGGAGAACAGTGATGACAGGGATCATGCAACATTGTGATGACAATGGCATGGAGCATTGTGATGACATGGGTCATCGAGCATTCTGATGACCAGGGTCATGGAGCATTGTATTGACACAGGCATGGAGCATTGTGATGAGAAGAGAACTGGAGCGTTGTGATGACAAGGGCATGGAATATTGTGATTATAGGGGCCAAGGAGCACTGTGCTGACAAGGGCATGGTGTATTGTGATGAAAAGGGCATGGAGAATTGTGATGACATGGACAGGGAACATTGTGATCACAGAGGTCATGGAAAATTGTGATGACAAGTGTCATGGAACATTGTGCTGACAGGGATCATGGAGCTTCGTGATGAGAAAGGTTTTCGAGCATTGTGATGACAGGTGTCATGGGGCATTGTGATGACAGTGGTCATGGAGCAGTGTGATGAAAGGTGTCATGGAGCGCTGTGATTACAGGGGCCATTTAGCATTGTGATGAGCAAAGGCAACGGAGCATTGAGATGACAGGGGCAATGGAGCCTTGTGATGAAAACTGTCCTGGAACCTTGTGATGACACGGTTCATGGAGCATTGTGATGGCATGGGCCATGGCAAATTGTGATGACAGGTGTCATGGGGCATTGGGATGACAGAGCGCATGGAACATTGCAGTGAATGTGGTCATGGAGCATTGTGATGAAAAGCACCATGGAGAATTGGGATGACAGGGGGCATGGAGCATTGCAGTGAATGTGGTCATAGAGCATTGTGATGAAAAGCAACATGGAGCATTGTGATGACAAGGGCCATAGAGAATGGTGATGACACTAGTCATGGAGCATTGTGATGAAAAGGGAATGGAGCATTGTGATAACATGAGATCTGGAGCATAGTGATGACAAGTGTCATGGAACATTGTGATGAAAGTGATCATGGAGCAATGTGATTACATGGGCCATGGAGCAATGTGAATACATAGGCCATGGAGCATTGTGATGACAGTGGTCATGGAACATTGTGATGAATGTGGTCATGGATCATTGTGATGACAAGTGTCATGGAATATTGTCATGACACGGCTGATGGAACATTGTGATGACAAGGGCCATGGCGAATTGTGGTGACAAGTGTCATGGGGCACTGTGATGACAGTGGTCACCTAGGATTGTGATGAAAGGTATCATGGAGCACTGTGATGACAGGGGCAGTAGAGCATTGTGATGACAAATGCCATGGAGCATTGTGATGACAAGTGTCATGGAGCATTGTATGACATTTGCATGGTGCATTATGATGACAAGTGTTCTGGAGCATTATGATGACAAAGGCATGGAGCATTGTGATTACAAGGGCCATGGAGCTTTGTGATGACATGGGCAGGGAACACTCTGATGGCAGGTGTCATGGATCATTGTGATGACAACTGTCATGGACCATTGTGGGGACAGGATCATGGAACATTCTGAGTACATAGGCCATGGAGCATTGTGATGTCGGTGTCATGGGAATTGTACTGAAAATTGCATGGATCATTGTGATGACAAGTGTCCCAGGACATTGTGATGACAAGGTTCATGGAGCATTGTGAATACAAGGGCCATGGCGAATTGTGATGAGAGATGTCATGGAGCATTTTGATGACAATGGCCATGGAACATTCTGATGACAAGTGTCATGGACCATTTTGAAGACAAGGGCATGGAGCATTATGATGACAAGTGTTCTGGAGCATTGTGATGCCAAAGGCATGGAGCATTGTGATTACAGGGGCCATGGAGTATTGTGATGAAAGGGGTACTGGAGCATTGTGAGGAAAGGGGTCATGGAGCATTGTGATGAGAGGGTTCATGGAGATTTGTGATGACAAGGTCCATGGAGGATTGTGATGACAGGGGTCATGGAGCACTGTGATGACAGGGGCCATGGAGCATTGTGATGACAAGTGTCAAGGAGCATTGTGGTGACACGGGGATGGAGCATTATGTTGACAAGAGTTCTGGAGCATTGTGATGACTAGAGCATGAAACACTGTGATTACAGGGGCCATGGAGCATTGTGATGACAAGGGTCATCGAGCATTGTGATGACAGGGGTCATGAAGCATTGTGATGACAAGGGCCATCCAGCATTTTCATGACAGTTGTCATGGAGCATTGAAATGAGAAAGGCCATGGAGCATTGTGATGATAGGTGTCATGAGCATTGTGATGACTGGGTGAATGGAGCATTGTGATGAAAATTGTCCTAGAGCATTGTGATGACATCGGTCACGGAGAACAGTGATGACAGGGATCATGCAACATTGTAATGACAACGGCATGGAGCATTGTGATGACATGGGTCATCGAGCATTGTGATGACCAGGGTCATGGAGCATTGTGTTGACACAGGCATGGAGCATTGTGATGAGAAGAGAACTGGAGCATTGTGATGACAAGGGCATGGAGCATTGTGATTATAGGGGCCAAGGAGCACTGTGCTGACAAGGGCATGGTGTATTGTGATGAAAAGGGCATGGAGAATTGTGATGACATGGACAGGGAACATTGTGATCACAGAGGTCATGGAAAATTGTGATGACAAGTGTCATGGAACATTGTGCTGACAGGGATCATGGAGCATTGTGATGAGAAAGGTTTTCGAGCATTGTGATGACAGGTGTCATGGGGCATTGTGATGACAGGGGCCATGGAGCATTGTGATGAAAGGCATCATGGTGTAATGTGATTACAGGGGACACGGAGAATAGTGAAAACATAGGGCATGGAGCATTGTGATGACAGGGGTCATGAAACATTGTGACAAAAGTGGTCATGGATCACTGTGATGACATGTTTCCTGGAACATTGTGAGGACACGGTTCAGGGAGCATTGTGATGACAAGGGCCATGGCGAATAGTGATGACAGATGTCAGGTGGCATTGTGATGATAGTGGTCATCTAGAATTGTGATGATATGTATCATGGAGCACTGTGATGACAGGGGCCATGGAGCATTGTGACGACAAGTGTCAAGGAGCATTGTGGTGACACGGGAATGGAGCATTATGTTGACAAGTGTTCTGGAGCATTGTGATGACTAGTGCATGAAGCATTGTGATTACAGGGGCCATGGAGCATGGTGATGACAATGGTCATCGAGCATTGTGATGACAGGGGTCATGGAATACTGTGATGAAAGTTGTCGTTGAGAATTGTGAAGAAAAGCACCATGGAGCATTGTGAGGTAGAGAGCCATGGAGCATTGTAATGACAAGTATCATGGAGAATTGTGATGCCATGCGTCTTGGAGCATTGTGATGACACTCTCATGGAATATTGTGCTGACAGGGATCATGGAGCATTGTGATGGGAGTGGCCTTGGAGCATTGTGATGACAGGGATCATGGAGCAATGTGATTACAGGGGCCATGGAGCATTGTGAATACATAGGACATAGGGCATTGTAATGAGAGGTGTCATCGAGCATTGTGATGAAAGTGGTCATGGATCATTTTGATGACAAGTGACCTGGAACATTGTGATGACATGGTTCATGGGGCACTGTGATGACAAGGGCAATAGCGAATTGTGATGACAGGTGTCACAGGGAAATATGACTACAGTGGTCATCTAGAATTGTCATGAAAGTTATCATGGAGCACTGTGATGAAAAGGACCATGGAACATTGTGATGGCATAGAACATGGAACATTGTGATGACAAGTGTTATGGAGCATTGTGCTGAAACGGGCATGGAGCATTGTGATGATAAGGGTCATTGAGCATTGTGATAACAGGGGCCCAGGAGAATTGTGTTGACACGAGCATTGAGCAGTGTGATGAGAAGAGATCTGGAGCATTGTGATGACAAGGGCATGGAGCATTTTGATTACAGGGGTCAAGGAGCATTGTGATGACACGTTTCAGGGAGCATTGTGATGACAAGGGCCATGGCGAATTGTGATGACAGATGTCAGGTGGCATTGTGATGATAGTGGTCATCTAGAATTGTGATGAAATGTAACATGGAGCACTGTGATGACAGGGGCCATGGAGCATTGTGATGACAAGTGTCAAGGAGCATTGTGGTGTCACGGGGATGGAGCATTATGTTGACAAGACTCCTGGAGCATTGTGATGACTAGTGCATGAAGCATTGTGATTACAGGGGCCATGGAGCATTGTGATGACAAGGGTCATCGAGCATTGTGATGACAGGGGTCATGGAGCATTGTGATGACAAGGAACCTGGCGAATTGTGATGACAGGTTTCATGGGGCATTGTGATGACAGGGGGCATGGAACATTGTGATGAAAATGGCCCTGGAGCATTGTGATGACAGCGGTCACGGAGAATTGTGATGACAGTAATTATGCAGCATTGTGATGCCTAGGGTCATGGAGCATTGTGATGACAGGGGTCAGTGAACATTGTGATGACAAGGTTCATGAAGCATTGTGATGACAAGGGCTTGGAGCACTGTGATGAAATGGGTCATTGAGGATTGTGATGTCAGGGGTCATGGAGCATTGCATTGACATGGGTATGGAGCATTGTAATGAGAAGAGATCTGGAGCATTGTAATGACAAGGGCATGGAGCATTTTGAGTACAGGGGCCAAGGAGCATTGTGTTGACAAGAGCATGGTGCGTTGTGATGAGAAGTGGTATGGACCATTGTGATGAAAATGTTACTGGAGCATTGTGAAGAAAGCGGTCATGGATCATTGTGATGACAGGGTTCATGGAGCTTTGTGATGACAAGGGCCATGGAGCATGGTGATGGCAGGGGTCATGGGGCATTGTGATGACAGGTGGCATTGGGAATTGTGATGAAAGGGTCATGGAGCACTCTGATGAAAGTTTTCCTGGAGCATTGTGATGAAAAGTGCCATGGAGCATTGTGAGGACAAGTGTCATGGACTAATTTGCTGACAGGAGTCATGGAGCATTGTGATGAGTGGGGCCATGGAGCATTGTGATGAAAGACATCATGGGGCATTGTTATGACAGCGGTCATGGAGCATTATGATGAAAGGTATCATGGAGCAATGTGATTACAGGGGCCATGGAGCATTGTGAATACATAGGACATAGAGCATTGTGATGAGAGGTGTCATGGAGCATTGTAATGAAAGTGGTCATGGATCATTTTGATGACAAGTGACCTGGAACGCTGTGATGACACGGTTCATGGAGCACTGTGATGACAAGGGCTATGGAGCATTGTGATGACAAGAGTCATCGAGCATTGTGATGACAGGGGCCCTGGAGCATTGTGTTGACACGAGCATTCAGCACTGTGATGAGAAGAGATCTGGAGCATTGTGTGACAAGGGCATGGAGCATTTTGATTATAGGGGCCAAGGAGCATTGTGATGACAAGTAGCATGGAGCATGGTGATGAAAGTTTTTATTGACCTTTGTGATTACATGTGTCCTGGAAACTTGTGATGACACAGTTCAAGGAGCATTGTGATGACAAGGGCCATGGCGAATTGTGATATAAGGTGTCACGGGGCATATTGATGACAGTGGTCATCTAGCATTGTGATGAAAGGTATCATGGAGCACTGTGATGACACGGGCCATATAGCATTCTGATGAAAAAGGCCATGGAGCATTGTGATGACACGGGCATGGAGCATTGTGTTTATAGGGGCCATGGAGCATTGTGATGAGCATGCCATGGAGCATTGTGATGACAAGGGCCATCCAGCATTTTCATGACAGTTGTCATGGAGCATTGAAATGACAAAGGCCATAGAGCATTGAGATGACATGGGTCAAGGGCATTGTGATGAGAGGGTGAATGGAGAATTGTGATGAAAATTGTCCTAGAGCATTGTGATAACCTCGGTCACGGAGAACAGTGATGACAGGGATCATGCAACATTGTGATGACAATGGCATGGAGCATTGTGATGACATGGGTCATCGAGCATTCTGATGACCAGGGTCATGGAGCATTGTATTGACACAGGCATGGAGCATTGTGATGAGAAGAGAACTGGAGCGTTGTGATGACAAGGGCATGGAATATTGTGATTATAGGGGCCAAGGAGCACTGTGCTGACAAGGGCATGGTGTATTGTGATGAAAAGGGCATGGAGAATTGTGATGACATGGACAGGGAACATTGTGATCACAGAGGTCATGGAAAATTGTGATGACAAGTGTCATGGAACATTGTGCTGACAGGGATCATGGAGCTTCGTGATGAGAAAGGTTTTCGAGCATTGTGATGACAGGTGTCATGGGGCATTGTGATGACAGTGGTCATGGAGCAGTGTGATGAAAGGTGTCATGGAGCGCTGTGATTACAGGGGCCATTTAGCATTGTGATGAGCAAAGGCAACGGAGCATTGAGATGACAGGGGCAATGGAGCCTTGTGATGAAAACTGTCCTGGAACCTTGTGATGACACGGTTCATGGAGCATTGTGATGGCATGGGCCATGGCAAATTGTGATGACAGGTGTCATGGGGCATTGGGATGACAGAGCGCATGGAACATTGCAGTGAATGTGGTCATGGAGCATTGTGATGAAAAGCACCATGGAGAATTGGGATGACAGGGGGCATGGAGCATTGCAGTGAATGTGGTCATAGAGCATTGTGATGAAAAGCAACATGGAGCATTGTGATGACAAGGGCCATAGAGAATGGTGATGACACTAGTCATGGAGCATTGTGATGAAAAGGGAATGGAGCATTGTGATAACATGAGATCTGGAGCATAGTGATGACAAGTGTCATGGAACATTGTGATGAAAGTGATCATGGAGCAATGTGATTACATGGGCCATGGAGCAATGTGAATACATAGGCCATGGAGCATTGTGATGACAGTGGTCATGGAACATTGTGATGAATGTGGTCATGGATCATTGTGATGACAAGTGTCATGGAATATTGTCATGACACGGCTGATGGAACATTGTGATGACAAGGGCCATGGCGAATTGTGGTGACAAGTGTCATGGGGCACTGTGATGACAGTGGTCACCTAGGATTGTGATGAAAGGTATCATGGAGCACTGTGATGACAGGGGCAGTAGAGCATTGTGATGACAAATGCCATGGAGCATTGTGATGACAAGTGTCATGGAGCATTGTATGACATTTGCATGGTGCATTATGATGACAAGTGTTCTGGAGCATTATGATGACAAAGGCATGGAGCATTGTGATTACAAGGGCCATGGAGCTTTGTGATGACATGGGCAGGGAACACTCTGATGGCAGGTGTCATGGATCATTGTGATGACAACTGTCATGGACCATTGTGGGGACAGGATCATGGAACATTCTGAGTACATAGGCCATGGAGCATTGTGATGTCGGTGTCATGGGAATTGTACTGAAAATTGCATGGATCATTGTGATGACAAGTGTCCCAGGACATTGTGATGACAAGGTTCATGGAGCATTGTGAATACAAGGGCCATGGCGAATTGTGATGAGAGATGTCATGGAGCATTTTGATGACAATGGCCATGGAACATTCTGATGACAAGTGTCATGGACCATTTTGAAGACAAGGGCATGGAGCATTATGATGACAAGTGTTCTGGAGCATTGTGATGCCAAAGGCATGGAGCATTGTGATTACAGGGGCCATGGAGTATTGTGATGAAAGGGGTACTGGAGCATTGTGAGGAAAGGGGTCATGGAGCATTGTGATGAGAGGGTTCATGGAGATTTGTGATGACAAGGTCCATGGAGGATTGTGATGACAGGGGTCATGGAGCACTGTGATGACAGGGGCCATGGAGCATTGTGATGACAAGTGTCAAGGAGCATTGTGGTGACACGGGGATGGAGCATTATGTTGACAAGAGTTCTGGAGCATTGTGATGACTAGAGCATGAAACACTGTGATTACAGGGGCCATGGAGCATTGTGATGACAAGGGTCATCGAGCATTGTGATGACAGGGGTCATGAAGCATTGTGATGACAAGGGCCATCCAGCATTTTCATGACAGTTGTCATGGAGCATTGAAATGAGAAAGGCCATGGAGCATTGTGATGATAGGTGTCATGAGCATTGTGATGACTGGGTGAATGGAGCATTGTGATGAAAATTGTCCTAGAGCATTGTGATGACATCGGTCACGGAGAACAGTGATGACAGGGATCATGCAACATTGTAATGACAACGGCATGGAGCATTGTGATGACATGGGTCATCGAGCATTGTGATGACCAGGGTCATGGAGCATTGTGTTGACACAGGCATGGAGCATTGTGATGAGAAGAGAACTGGAGCATTGTGATGACAAGGGCATGGAGCATTGTGATTATAGGGGCCAAGGAGCACTGTGCTGACAAGGGCATGGTGTATTGTGATGAAAAGGGCATGGAGAATTGTGATGACATGGACAGGGAACATTGTGATCACAGAGGTCATGGAAAATTGTGATGACAAGTGTCATGGAACATTGTGCTGACAGGGATCATGGAGCATTGTGATGAGAAAGGTTTTCGAGCATTGTGATGACAGGTGTCATGGGGCATTGTGATGACAGGGGCCATGGAGCATTGTGATGAAAGGCATCATGGTGTAATGTGATTACAGGGGACACGGAGAATAGTGAAAACATAGGGCATGGAGCATTGTGATGACAGGGGTCATGAAACATTGTGACAAAAGTGGTCATGGATCACTGTGATGACATGTTTCCTGGAACATTGTGAGGACACGGTTCAGGGAGCATTGTGATGACAAGGGCCATGGCGAATAGTGATGACAGATGTCAGGTGGCATTGTGATGATAGTGGTCATCTAGAATTGTGATGATATGTATCATGGAGCACTGTGATGACAGGGGCCATGGAGCATTGTGACGACAAGTGTCAAGGAGCATTGTGGTGACACGGGAATGGAGCATTATGTTGACAAGTGTTCTGGAGCATTGTGATGACTAGTGCATGAAGCATTGTGATTACAGGGGCCATGGAGCATGGTGATGACAATGGTCATCGAGCATTGTGATGACAGGGGTCATGGAATACTGTGATGAAAGTTGTCGTTGAGAATTGTGAAGAAAAGCACCATGGAGCATTGTGAGGTAGAGAGCCATGGAGCATTGTAATGACAAGTATCATGGAGAATTGTGATGCCATGCGTCTTGGAGCATTGTGATGACACTCTCATGGAATATTGTGCTGACAGGGATCATGGAGCATTGTGATGGGAGTGGCCTTGGAGCATTGTGATGACAGGGATCATGGAGCAATGTGATTACAGGGGCCATGGAGCATTGTGAATACATAGGACATAGGGCATTGTAATGAGAGGTGTCATCGAGCATTGTGATGAAAGTGGTCATGGATCATTTTGATGACAAGTGACCTGGAACATTGTGATGACATGGTTCATGGGGCACTGTGATGACAAGGGCAATAGCGAATTGTGATGACAGGTGTCACAGGGAAATATGACTACAGTGGTCATCTAGAATTGTCATGAAAGTTATCATGGAGCACTGTGATGAAAAGGACCATGGAACATTGTGATGGCATAGAACATGGAACATTGTGATGACAAGTGTTATGGAGCATTGTGCTGAAACGGGCATGGAGCATTGTGATGATAAGGGTCATTGAGCATTGTGATAACAGGGGCCCAGGAGAATTGTGTTGACACGAGCATTGAGCAGTGTGATGAGAAGAGATCTGGAGCATTGTGATGACAAGGGCAATCAGCATTTTGATTACAGGGGTCAAGGAGCATTGTGATGACACGTTTCAGGGAGCATTGTGATGACAAGGGCCATGGCGAATTGTGATGACAGATGTCAGGTGGCATTGTGATGATAGTGGTCATCTAGAATTGTGATGAAATGTAACATGGAGCACTGTGATGACAGGGGCCATGGAGCATTGTGATGACAAGTGTCAAGGAGCATTGTGGTGTCACGGGGATGGAGCATTATGTTGACAAGACTCCTGGAGCATTGTGATGACTAGTGCATGAAGCATTGTGATTACAGGGGCCATGGAGCATTGTGATGACAAGGGTCATCGAGCATTGTGATGACAGGGGTCATGGAGCATTGTGATGACAAGGAACCTGGCGAATTGTGATGACAGGTTTCATGGGGCATTGTGATGACAGGGGGCATGGAACATTGTGATGAAAATGGCCCTGGAGCATTGTGATGACAGCGGTCACGGAGAATTGTGATGACAGTAATTATGCAGCATTGTGATGCCTAGGGTCATGGAGCATTGTGATGACAGGGGTCAGTGAACATTGTGATGACAAGGTTCATGAAGCATTGTGATGACAAGGGCTTGGAGCACTGTGATGAAATGGGTCATTGAGGATTGTGATGTCAGGGGTCATGGAGCATTGCATTGACATGGGTATGGAGCATTGTAATGAGAAGAGATCTGGAGCATTGTAATGACAAGGGCATGGAGCATTTTGAGTACAGGGGCCAAGGAGCATTGTGTTGACAAGAGCATGGTGCGTTGTGATGAGAAGTGGTATGGACCATTGTGATGAAAATGTTACTGGAGCATTGTGAAGAAAGCGGTCATGGATCATTGTGATGACAGGGTTCATGGAGCTTTGTGATGACAAGGGCCATGGAGCATGGTGATGGCAGGGGTCATGGGGCATTGTGATGACAGGTGGCATTGGGAATTGTGATGAAAGGGTCATGGAGCACTCTGATGAAAGTTTTCCTGGAGCATTGTGATGAAAAGTGCCATGGAGCATTGTGAGGACAAGTGTCATGGAATAATTTGCTGACAGGAGTCATGGAGCATTGTGATGAGTGGGGCCATGGAGCATTGTGATGAAAGACATCATGGGGCATTGTTATGACAGCGGTCATGGAGCATTATGATGAAAGGTATCATGGAGCAATGTGATTACAGGGGCCATGGAGAATTGTGAATACATAGGACATAGAGCATTGTGATGAGAGGTGTCATGGAGCATTGTAATGAAAGTGGTCATGGATCATTTTGATGACAAGTGACCTGGAACGCTGTGATGACACGGTTCATGGAGCACTGTGATGACAAGGGCTATGGAGCATTGTGATGACAAGAGTCATCGAGCATTGTGATGACAGGGGCCCTGGAGCATTGTGTTGACACGAGCATTCAGCACTGTGATGAGAAGAGATCTGGAGCATTGTGTGACAAGGGCATGGAGCATTTTGATTATAGGGGCCAAGGAGCATTGTGATGACAAGTAGCATGGAGCATGGTGATGAAAGTTTTTATTGACCTTTGTGATTACATGTGTCCTGGAAACTTGTGATGACACAGTTCAAGGAGCATTGTGATGACAAGGGCCATGGCGAATTGTGATATAAGGTGTCACGGGGCATATTGATGACAGTGGTCATCTAGCATTGTGATGAAAGGTATCATGGAGCACTGTGATGACACGGGCCATATAGCATTCTGATGAAAAAGGCCATGGAGCATTGTGATGACACGGGCATGGAGCATTGTGTTTATAGGGGCCATGGAGCATTGTGATGAGCATGCCATGGAGCATTGTGATGACAAGGGCCATCCAGCATTTTCATGACAGTTGTCATGGAGCATTGAAATGACAAAGGCCATAGAGCATTGAGATGACATGGGTCAAGGGCATTGTGATGAGAGGGTGAATGGAGAATTGTGATGAAAATTGTCCTAGAGCATTGTGATAACCTCGGTCACGGAGAACAGTGATGACAGGGATCATGCAACATTGTGATGACAATGGCATGGAGCATTGTGATGACATGGGTCATCGAGCATTCTGATGACCAGGGTCATGGAGCATTGTATTGACACAGGCATGGAGCATTGTGATGAGAAGAGAACTGGAGCGTTGTGATGACAAGGGCATGGAATATTGTGATTATAGGGGCCAAGGAGCACTGTGCTGACAAGGGCATGGTGTATTGTGATGAAAAGGGCATGGAGAATTGTGATGACATGGACAGGGAACATTGTGATCACAGAGGTCATGGAAAATTGTGATGACAAGTGTCATGGAACATTGTGCTGACAGGGATCATGGAGCTTCGTGATGAGAAAGGTTTTCGAGCATTGTGATGACAGGTGTCATGGGGCATTGTGATGACAGTGGTCATGGAGCAGTGTGATGAAAGGTGTCATGGAGCGCTGTGATTACAGGGGCCATTTAGCATTGTGATGAGCAAAGGCAACGGAGCATTGAGATGACAGGGGCAATGGAGCCTTGTGATGAAAACTGTCCTGGAACCTTGTGATGACACGGTTCATGGAGCATTGTGATGGCATGGGCCATGGCAAATTGTGATGACAGGTGTCATGGGGCATTGGGATGACAGAGCGCATGGAACATTGCAGTGAATGTGGTCATGGAGCATTGTGATGAAAAGCACCATGGAGAATTGGGATGACAGGGGGCATGGAGCATTGCAGTGAATGTGGTCATAGAGCATTGTGATGAAAAGCAACATGGAGCATTGTGATGACAAGGGCCATAGAGAATGGTGATGACACTAGTCATGGAGCATTGTGATGAAAAGGGAATGGAGCATTGTGATAACATGAGATCTGGAGCATAGTGATGACAAGTGTCATGGAACATTGTGATGAAAGTGATCATGGAGCAATGTGATTACATGGGCCATGGAGCAATGTGAATACATAGGCCATGGAGCATTGTGATGACAGTGGTCATGGAACATTGTGATGAATGTGGTCATGGATCATTGTGATGACAAGTGTCATGGAATATTGTCATGACACGGCTGATGGAACATTGTGATGACAAGGGCCATGGCGAATTGTGGTGACAAGTGTCATGGGGCACTGTGATGACAGTGGTCACCTAGGATTGTGATGAAAGGTATCATGGAGCACTGTGATGACAGGGGCAGTAGAGCATTGTGATGACAAATGCCATGGAGCATTGTGATGACAAGTGTCATGGAGCATTGTATGACATTTGCATGGTGCATTATGATGACAAGTGTTCTGGAGCATTATGATGACAAAGGCATGGAGCATTGTGATTACAAGGGCCATGGAGCTTTGTGATGACATGGGCAGGGAACACTCTGATGGCAGGTGTCATGGATCATTGTGATGACAACTGTCATGGACCATTGTGGGGACAGGATCATGGAACATTCTGAGTACATAGGCCATGGAGCATTGTGATGTCGGTGTCATGGGAATTGTACTGAAAATTGCATGGATCATTGTGATGACAAGTGTCCCAGGACATTGTGATGACAAGGTTCATGGAGCATTGTGAATACAAGGGCCATGGCGAATTGTGATGAGAGATGTCATGGAGCATTTTGATGACAATGGCCATGGAACATTCTGATGACAAGTGTCATGGACCATTTTGAAGACAAGGGCATGGAGCATTATGATGACAAGTGTTCTGGAGCATTGTGATGCCAAAGGCATGGAGCATTGTGATTACAGGGGCCATGGAGTATTGTGATGAAAGGGGTACTGGAGCATTGTGAGGAAAGGGGTCATGGAGCATTGTGATGAGAGGGTTCATGGAGATTTGTGATGACAAGGTCCATGGAGGATTGTGATGACAGGGGTCATGGAGCACTGTGATGACAGGGGCCATGGAGCATTGTGATGACAAGTGTCAAGGAGCATTGTGGTGACACGGGGATGGAGCATTATGTTGACAAGAGTTCTGGAGCATTGTGATGACTAGAGCATGAAACACTGTGATTACAGGGGCCATGGAGCATTGTGATGACAAGGGTCATCGAGCATTGTGATGACAGGGGTCATGAAGCATTGTGATGACAAGGGCCATCCAGCATTTTCATGACAGTTGTCATGGAGCATTGAAATGAGAAAGGCCATGGAGCATTGTGATGATAGGTGTCATGAGCATTGTGATGACTGGGTGAATGGAGCATTGTGATGAAAATTGTCCTAGAGCATTGTGATGACATCGGTCACGGAGAACAGTGATGACAGGGATCATGCAACATTGTAATGACAACGGCATGGAGCATTGTGATGACATGGGTCATCGAGCATTGTGATGACCAGGGTCATGGAGCATTGTGTTGACACAGGCATGGAGCATTGTGATGAGAAGAGAACTGGAGCATTGTGATGACAAGGGCATGGAGCATTGTGATTATAGGGGCCAAGGAGCACTGTGCTGACAAGGGCATGGTGTATTGTGATGAAAAGGGCATGGAGAATTGTGATGACATGGACAGGGAACATTGTGATCACAGAGGTCATGGAAAATTGTGATGACAAGTGTCATGGAACATTGTGCTGACAGGGATCATGGAGCATTGTGATGAGAAAGGTTTTCGAGCATTGTGATGACAGGTGTCATGGGGCATTGTGATGACAGGGGCCATGGAGCATTGTGATGAAAGGCATCATGGTGTAATGTGATTACAGGGGACACGGAGAATAGTGAAAACATAGGGCATGGAGCATTGTGATGACAGGGGTCATGAAACATTGTGACAAAAGTGGTCATGGATCACTGTGATGACATGTTTCCTGGAACATTGTGAGGACACGGTTCAGGGAGCATTGTGATGACAAGGGCCATGGCGAATAGTGATGACAGATGTCAGGTGGCATTGTGATGATAGTGGTCATCTAGAATTGTGATGATATGTATCATGGAGCACTGTGATGACAGGGGCCATGGAGCATTGTGACGACAAGTGTCAAGGAGCATTGTGGTGACACGGGAATGGAGCATTATGTTGACAAGTGTTCTGGAGCATTGTGATGACTAGTGCATGAAGCATTGTGATTACAGGGGCCATGGAGCATGGTGATGACAATGGTCATCGAGCATTGTGATGACAGGGGTCATGGAATACTGTGATGAAAGTTGTCGTTGAGAATTGTGAAGAAAAGCACCATGGAGCATTGTGAGGTAGAGAGCCATGGAGCATTGTAATGACAAGTATCATGGAGAATTGTGATGCCATGCGTCTTGGAGCATTGTGATGACACTCTCATGGAATATTGTGCTGACAGGGATCATGGAGCATTGTGATGGGAGTGGCCTTGGAGCATTGTGATGACAGGGATCATGGAGCAATGTGATTACAGGGGCCATGGAGCATTGTGAATACATAGGACATAGGGCATTGTAATGAGAGGTGTCATCGAGCATTGTGATGAAAGTGGTCATGGATCATTTTGATGACAAGTGACCTGGAACATTGTGATGACATGGTTCATGGGGCACTGTGATGACAAGGGCAATAGCGAATTGTGATGACAGGTGTCACAGGGAAATATGACTACAGTGGTCATCTAGAATTGTCATGAAAGTTATCATGGAGCACTGTGATGAAAAGGACCATGGAACATTGTGATGGCATAGAACATGGAACATTGTGATGACAAGTGTTATGGAGCATTGTGCTGAAACGGGCATGGAGCATTGTGATGATAAGGGTCATTGAGCATTGTGATAAGAGGGGCCCAGGAGAATTGTGTTGACACGAGCATTGAGCAGTGTGATGAGAAGAGATCTGGAGCATTGTGATGACAAGGGCATGGAGCATTTTGATTACAGGGGTCAAGGAGCATTGTGATGACACGTTTCAGGGAGCATTGTGATGACAAGGGCCATGGCGAATTGTGATGACAGATGTCAGGTGGCATTGTGATGATAGTGGTCATCTAGAATTGTGATGAAATGTAACATGGAGCACTGTGATGACAGGGGCCATGGAGCATTGTGATGACAAGTGTCAAGGAGCATTGTGGTGTCACGGGGATGGAGCATTATGTTGACAAGACTCCTGGAGCATTGTGATGACTAGTGCATGAAGCATTGTGATTACAGGGGCCATGGAGCATTGTGATGACAAGGGTCATCGAGCATTGTGATGACAGGGGTCATGGAGCATTGTGATGACAAGGAACCTGGCGAATTGTGATGACAGGTTTCATGGGGCATTGTGATGACAGGGGGCATGGAACATTGTGATGAAAATGGCCCTGGAGCATTGTGATGACAGCGGTCACGGAGAATTGTGATGACAGTAATTATGCAGCATTCTGATGCCTAGGGTCATGGAGCATTGTGATGACAGGGGTCAGTGAACATTGTGATGACAAGGTTCATGAAGCATTGTGATGACAAGGGCTTGGAGCACTGTGATGAAATGGGTCATTGAGGATTGTGATGTCAGGGGTCATGGAGCATTGCGTTGACATGGGTATGGAGCATTGTAATGAGAAGAGATCTGGAGCATTGTAATGACAAGGGCATGGAGCATTTTGAGTACAGGGGCCAAGGAGCATTGTGTTGACAAGAGCATGGTGCGTTGTGATGAGAAGTGGTATGGACCATTGTGATGAAAATGTTACTGGAGCATTGTGAAGAAAGCGGTCATGGATCATTGTGATGACAGGGTTCATGGAGCTTTGTGATGACAAGGGCCATGGAGCATGGTGATGGCAGGGGTCATGGGGCATTGTGATGACAGGTGGCATTGGGAATTGTGATGAAAGGGTCATGGAGCACTCTGATGAAAGTTTTCCTGGAGCATTGTGATGAAAAGTGCCATGGAGCATTGTGAGGACAAGTGTCATGGACTAATTTGCTGACAGGAGTCATGGAGCATTGTGATGAGTGGGGCCATGGAGCATTGTGATGAAAGACATCATGGGGCATTGTTATGACAGCGGTCATGGAGCATTATGATGAAAGGTATCATGGAGCAATGTGATTACAGGGGCCATGGAGAATTGTGAATACATAGGACATAGAGCATTGTGATGAGAGGTGTCATGGAGCATTGTAATGAAAGTGGTCATGGATCATTTTGATGACAAGTGACCTGGAACGCTGTGATGACACGGTTCATGGAGCACTGTGATGACAAGGGCTATGGAGCATTGTGATGACAAGTGTTATGGGGCATTGTGATGACACGGGCATGGAGCATTGTGATGACAAGAGTCATCGAGCATTGTGATGACAGGGGCCCTGGAGCATTGTGTTGACACGAGCATTCAGCACTGTGATGAGAAGAGATCTGGAGCATTGTGTGACAAGGGCATGGAGCATTTTGATTATAGGGGCCAAGGAGCATTGTGATGACAAGTAGCATGGAGCATGGTGATGAAAATTTTTATTGACCTTTGTGATTACATGTGTCCTGGAAACTTGTGATGACACAGTTCAAGGAGCATTGTGATGACAAGGGCCATGGCGAATTGTGATATAAGGTGTCACGGGGCATATTGATGACAGTGGTCATCTAGCATTGTGATGAAAGGTATCATGGAGCACTGTGATGACACGGGCCATATAGCATTCTGATGAAAAAGGCCATGGAGCATTGTGATGACACGGGCATGGAGCATTGTGTTTATAGGGGCCATGGAGCATTGTGATGAGCATGCCATGGAGCATTGTGATGACAAGGGCCATCCAGCATTTTCATGACAGTTGTCATGGAGCATTGAAATGACAAAGGCCATAGAGCATTGAGATGACATGGGTCAAGGGCATTGTGATGAGAGGGTGAATGGAGAATTGTGATGAAAATTGTCCTAGAGCATTGTGATAACCTCGGTCACGGAGAACAGTGATGACAGGGATCATGCAACATTGTGATGACGATGGCATGGAGCATTGTGATGACATGGGTCATCGAGCATTCTGATGACCAGGGTCATGGAGCATTGTATTGACACAGGCATGGAGCATTGTGATGAGAAGAGAACTGGAGCGTTGTGATGACAAGGGCATGGAATATTGTGATTATAGGGGCCAAGGAGCACTGTGCTGACAAGGGCATGGTGTATTGTGATGAAAAGGGCATGGAGAATTGTGATGACATGGACAGGGAACATTGTGATCACAGAGGTCATGGAAAATTGTGATGACAAGTGTCATGGAACATTGTGCTGACAGGGATCATGGAGCTTCGTGATGAGAAAGGTTTTCGAGCATTGTGATGACAGGTGTCATGGGGCATTGTGATGACAGTGGTCATGGAGCAGTGTGATGAAAGGTGTCATGGAGCGCTGTGATTACAGGGGCCATTTAGCATTGTGATGAGCAAAGGCAACGGAGCATTGAGATGACAGGGGCAATGGAGCCTTGTGATGAAAACTGTCCTGGAACCTTGTGATGACACGGTTCATGGAGCATTGTGATGGCATGGGCCATGGCGAATTGTGATGACAGGTGTCATGGGGCATTGGGATGACAGAGCGCATGGAACATTGCAGTGAATGTGGTCATGGAGCATTGTGATGAAAAGCACCATGGAGAATTGGGATGACAGGGGGCATGGAGCATTGCAGTGAATGTGGTCATAGAGCATTGTGATGAAAAGCAACATGGAGCATTGTGATGACAAGGGCCATAGAGAATGGTGATGACACTAGTCATGGAGCATTGTGATGAAAAGGGAATGGAGCATTGTGATAACATGAGATCTGGAGCATAGTGATGACAAGTGTCATGGAACATTGTGATGAAAGTGATCATGGAGCAATGTGATTACATGGGCCATGGAGCAATGTGAATACATAGGCCATGGAGCATTGTGATGACAGTGGTCATGGAACATTGTGATGAATGTGGTCATGGATCATTGTGATGACAAGTGTCATGGAATATTGTCATGACACGGCTGATGGAACATTGTGATGACAAGGGCCATGGCGAATTGTGGTGACAAGTGTCATGGGGCACTGTGATGACAGTGGTCACCTAGGATTGTGATGAAAGGTATCATGGAGCACTGTGATGACAGGGGCAGTAGAGCATTGTGATGACAAATGCCATGGAGCATTGTGATGACAAGTGTCATGGAGCATTGTATGACATTTGCATGGTGCATTATGATGACAAGTGTTCTGGAGCATTATGATGACAAAGGCATGGAGCATTGTGATTACAAGGGCCATGGAGCTTTGTGATGACATGGGCAGGGAACACTCTGATGGCAGGTGTCATGGATCATTGTGATGACAACTGTCATGGACCATTGTGGGGACAGGATCATGGAACATTCTGAGTACATAGGCCATGGAGCATTGTGATGTCGGTGTCATGGGAATTGTACTGAAAATTGCATGGATCATTGTGATGACAAGTGTCCCAGGACATTGTGATGACAAGGTTCATGGAGCATTGTGAATACAAGGGCCATGGCGAATTGTGATGAGAGATGTCATGGAGCATTTTGATGACAATGGCCATGGAACATTCTGATGACAAGTGTCATGGACCATTTTGAAGACAAGGGCATGGAGCATTATGATGACAAGTGTTCTGGAGCATTGTGATGCCAAAGGCATGGAGCATTGTGATTACAGGGGCCATGGAGTATTGTGATGAAAGGGGTACTGGAGCATTGTGAGGAAAGGGGTCATGGAGCATTGTGATGAGAGGGTTCATGGAGATTTGTGATGACAAGGTCCATGGAGGATTGTGATGACAGGGGTCATGGAGCACTGTGATGACAGGGGCCATGGAGCATTGTGATGACAAGTGTCAAGGAGCATTGTGGTGACACGGGGATGGAGCATTATGTTGACAAGAGTTCTGGAGCATTGTGATGACTAGAGCATGAAACACTGTGATTACAGGGGCCATGGAGCATTGTGATGACAAGGGTCATCGAGCATTGTGATGACAGGGGTCATGAAGCATTGTGATGACAAGGGCCATCCAGCATTTTCATGACAGTTGTCATGGAGCATTGAAATGAGAAAGGCCATGGAGCATTGTGATGATAGGTGTCATGAGCATTGTGATGACTGGGTGAATGGAGCATTGTGATGAAAATTGTCCTAGAGCATTGTGATGACATCGGTCACGGAGAACAGTGATGACAGGGATCATGCAACATTGTAATGACAACGGCATGGAGCATTGTGATGACATGGGTCATCGAGCATTGTGATGACCAGGGTCATGGAGCATTGTGTTGACACAGGCATGGAGCATTGTGATGAGAAGAGAACTGGAGCATTGTGATGACAAGGGCATGGAGCATTGTGATTATAGGGGCCAAGGAGCACTGTGCTGACAAGGGCATGGTGTATTGTGATGAAAAGGGCATGGAGAATTGTGATGACATGGACAGGGAACATTGTGATCACAGAGGTCATGGAAAATTGTGATGACAAGTGTCATGGAACATTGTGCTGACAGGGATCATGGAGCATTGTGATGAGAAAGGTTTTCGAGCATTGTGATGACAGGTGTCATGGGGCATTGTGATGACAGGGGCCATGGAGCATTGTGATGAAAGGCATCATGGTGTAATGTGATTACAGGGGACACGGAGAATAGTGAAAACATAGGGCATGGAGCATTGTGATGACAGGGGTCATGAAACATTGTGACAAAAGTGGTCATGGATCACTGTGATGACATGTTTCCTGGAACATTGTGAGGACACGGTTCAGGGAGCATTGTGATGACAAGGGCCATGGCGAATAGTGATGACAGATGTCAGGTGGCATTGTGATGATAGTGGTCATCTAGAATTGTGATGATATGTATCATGGAGCACTGTGATGACAGGGGCCATGGAGCATTGTGACGACAAGTGTCAAGGAGCATTGTGGTGACACGGGAATGGAGCATTATGTTGACAAGTGTTCTGGAGCATTGTGATGACTAGTGCATGAAGCATTGTGATTACAGGGGCCATGGAGCATGGTGATGACAATGGTCATCGAGCATTGTGATGACAGGGGTCATGGAATACTGTGATGAAAGTTGTCGTTGAGAATTGTGAAGAAAAGCACCATGGAGCATTGTGAGGTAGAGAGCCATGGAGCATTGTAATGACAAGTATCATGGAGAATTGTGATGCCATGCGTCTTGGAGCATTGTGATGACACTCTCATGGAATATTGTGCTGACAGGGATCATGGAGCATTGTGATGGGAGTGGCCTTGGAGCATTGTGATGACAGGGATCATGGAGCAATGTGATTACAGGGGCCATGGAGCATTGTGAATACATAGGACATAGGGCATTGTAATGAGAGGTGTCATCGAGCATTGTGATGAAAGTGGTCATGGATCATTTTGATGACAAGTGACCTGGAACATTGTGATGACATGGTTCATGGGGCACTGTGATGACAAGGGCAATAGCGAATTGTGATGACAGGTGTCACAGGGAAATATGACTACAGTGGTCATCTAGAATTGTCATGAAAGTTATCATGGAGCACTGTGATGAAAAGGACCATGGAACATTGTGATGGCATAGAACATGGAACATTGTGATGACAAGTGTTATGGAGCATTGTGCTGAAACGGGCATGGAGCATTGTGATGATAAGGGTCATTGAGCATTGTGATAACAGGGGCCCAGGAGAATTGTGTTGACACGAGCATTCAGCAGTGTGATGAGAAGAGATCTGGAGCATTGTGATGACAAGGGCATGGAGCATTTTGATTACAGGGGTCAAGGAGCATTGTGATGACACGTTTCAGGGAGCATTGTGATGACAAGGGCCATGGCGAATTGTGATGACAGATGTCAGGTGGCATTGTGATGATAGTGGTCATCTAGAATTGTGATGAAATGTAACATGGAGCACTGTGATGACAGGGGCCATGGAGCATTGTGATGACAAGTGTCAAGGAGCATTGTGGTGTCACGGGGATGGAGCATTATGTTGACAAGACTCCTGGAGCATTGTGATGACTAGTGCATGAAGCATTGTGATTACAGGGGCCATGGAGCATTGTGATGACAAGGGTCATCGAGCATTGTGATGACAGGGGTCATGGAGCATTGTGATGACAAGGAACCTGGCGAATTGTGATGACAGGTTTCATGGGGCATTGTGATGACAGGGGGCATGGAACATTGTGATGAAAATGGCCCTGGAGCATTGTGATGACAGCGGTCACGGAGAATTGTGATGACAGTAATTATGCAGCATTGTGATGCCTAGGGTCATGGAGCATTGTGATGACAGGGGTCAGTGAACATTGTGATGACAAGGTTCATGAAGCATTGTGATGACAAGGGCTTGGAGCACTGTGATGAAATGGGTCATTGAGGATTGTGATGTCAGGGGTCATGGAGCATTGCATTGACATGGGTATGGAGCATTGTAATGAGAAGAGATCTGGAGCATTGTAATGACAAGGGCATGGAGCATTTTGAGTACAGGGGCCAAGGAGCATTGTGTTGACAAGAGCATGGTGCGTTGTGATGAGAAGTGGTATGGACCATTGTGATGAAAATGTTACTGGAGCATTGTGAAGAAAGCGGTCATGGATCATTGTGATGACAGGGTTCATGGAGCTTTGTGATGACAAGGGCCATGGAGCATGGTGATGGCAGGGGTCATGGGGCATTGTGATGACAGGTGGCATTGGGAATTGTGATGAAAGGGTCATGGAGCACTCTGATGAAAGTTTTCCTGGAGCATTGTGATGAAAAGTGCCATGGAGCATTGTGAGGACAAGTGTCATGGAATAATTTGCTGACAGGAGTCATGGAGCATTGTGATGAGTGGGGCCATGGAGCATTGTGATGAAAGACATCATGGGGCATTGTTATGACAGCGGTCATGGAGCATTATGATGAAAGGTATCATGGAGCAATGTGATTACAGGGGCCATGGAGAATTGTGAATACATAGGACATAGAGCATTGTGATGAGAGGTGTCATGGAGCATTGTAATGAAAGTGGTCATGGATCATTTTGATGACAAGTGACCTGGAACGCTGTGATGACACGGTTCATGGAGCACTGTGATGACAAGGGCTATGGAGCATTGTGATGACAAGAGTCATCGAGCATTGTGATGACAGGGGCCCTGGAGCATTGTGTTGACACGAGCATTCAGCACTGTGATGAGAAGAGATCTGGAGCATTGTGTGACAAGGGCATGGAGCATTTTGATTATAGGGGCCAAGGAGCATTGTGATGACAAGTAGCATGGAGCATGGTGATGAAAGTTTTTATTGACCTTTGTGATTACATGTGTCCTGGAAACTTGTGATGACACAGTTCAAGGAGCATTGTGATGACAAGGGCCATGGCGAATTGTGATATAAGGTGTCACGGGGCATATTGATGACAGTGGTCATCTAGCATTGTGATGAAAGGTATCATGGAGCACTGTGATGACACGGGCCATATAGCATTCTGATGAAAAAGGCCATGGAGCATTGTGATGACACGGGCATGGAGCATTGTGTTTATAGGGGCCATGGAGCATTGTGATGAGCATGCCATGGAGCATTGTGATGACAAGGGCCATCCAGCATTTTCATGACAGTTGTCATGGAGCATTGAAATGACAAAGGCCATAGAGCATTGAGATGACATGGGTCAAGGGCATTGTGATGAGAGGGTGAATGGAGAATTGTGATGAAAATTGTCCTAGAGCATTGTGATAACCTCGGTCACGGAGAACAGTGATGACAGGGATCATGCAACATTGTGATGACGATGGCATGGAGCATTGTGATGACATGGGTCATCGAGCATTCTGATGACCAGGGTCATGGAGCATTGTATTGACACAGGCATGGAGCATTGTGATGAGAAGAGAACTGGAGCGTTGTGATGACAAGGGCATGGAATATTGTGATTATAGGGGCCAAGGAGCACTGTGCTGACAAGGGCATGGTGTATTGTGATGAAAAGGGCATGGAGAATTGTGATGACATGGACAGGGAACATTGTGATCACAGAGGTCATGGAAAATTGTGATGACAAGTGTCATGGAACATTGTGCTGACAGGGATCATGGAGCTTCGTGATGAGAAAGGTTTTCGAGCATTGTGATGACAGGTGTCATGGGGCATTGTGATGACAGTGGTCATGGAGCAGTGTGATGAAAGGTGTCATGGAGCGCTGTGATTACAGGGGCCATTTAGCATTGTGATGAGCAAAGGCAACGGAGCATTGAGATGACAGGGGCAATGGAGCCTTGTGATGAAAACTGTCCTGGAACCTTGTGATGACACGGTTCATGGAGCATTGTGATGGCATGGGCCATGGCGAATTGTGATGACAGGTGTCATGGGGCATTGGGATGACAGAGCGCATGGAACATTGCAGTGAATGTGGTCATGGAGCATTGTGATGAAAAGCACCATGGAGAATTGGGATGACAGGGGGCATGCAGCATTGCAGTGAATGTGGTCATAGAGCATTGTGATGAAAAGCAACATGGAGCATTGTGATGACAAGGGCCATAGAGAATGGTGATGACACTAGTCATGGAGCATTGTGATGAAAAGGGAATGGAGCATTGTGATAACATGAGATCTGGAGCATAGTGATGACAAGTGTCATGGAACATTGTGATGAAAGTGATCATGGAGCAATGTGATTACATGGGCCATGGAGCAATGTGAATACATAGGCCATGGAGCATTGTGATGACAGTGGTCATGGAACATTGTGATGAATGTGGTCATGGATCATTGTGATGACAAGTGTCATGGAATATTGTCATGACACGGCTGATGGAACATTGTGATGACAAGGGCCATGGCGAATTGTGGTGACAAGTGTCATGGGGCACTGTGATGACAGTGGTCACCTAGGATTGTGATGAAAGGTATCATGGAGCACTGTGATGACAGGGGCAGTAGAGCATTGTGATGACAAATGCCATGGAGCATTGTGATGACAAGTGTCATGGAGCATTGTATGACATTTGCATGGTGCATTATGATGACAAGTGTTCTGGAGCATTATGATGACAAAGGCATGGAGCATTGTGATTACAAGGGCCATGGAGCTTTGTGATGACATGGGCAGGGAACACTCTGATGGCAGGTGTCATGGATCATTGTGATGACAACTGTCATGGACCATTGTGGGGACAGGATCATGGAACATTCTGAGTACATAGGCCATGGAGCATTGTGATGTCGGTGTCATGGGAATTGTACTGAAAATTGCATGGATCATTGTGATGACAAGTGTCCCAGGACATTGTGATGACAAGGTTCATGGAGCATTGTGAATACAAGGGCCATGGCGAATTGTGATGAGAGATGTCATGGAGCATTTTGATGACAATGGCCATGGAACATTCTGATGACAAGTGTCATGGACCATTTTGAAGACAAGGGCATGGAGCATTATGATGACAAGTGTTCTGGAGCATTGTGATGCCAAAGGCATGGAGCATTGTGATTACAGGGGCCATGGAGTATTGTGATGAAAGGGGTACTGGAGCATTGTGAGGAAAGGGGTCATGGAGCATTGTGATGAGAGGGTTCATGGAGATTTGTGATGACAAGGTCCATGGAGGATTGTGATGACAGGGGTCATGGAGCACTGTGATGACAGGGGCCATGGAGCATTGTGATGACAAGTGTCAAGGAGCATTGTGGTGACACGGGGATGGAGCATTATGTTGACAAGAGTTCTGGAGCATTGTGATGACTAGAGCATGAAACACTGTGATTACAGGGGCCATGGAGCATTGTGATGACAAGGGTCATCGAGCATTGTGATGACAGGGGTCATGAAGCATTGTGATGACAAGGGCCATCCAGCATTTTCATGACAGTTGTCATGGAGCATTGAAATGAGAAAGGCCATGGAGCATTGTGATGATAGGTGTCATGAGCATTGTGATGACTGGGTGAATGGAGCATTGTGATGAAAATTGTCCTAGAGCATTGTGATGACATCGGTCACGGAGAACAGTGATGACAGGGATCATGCAACATTGTAATGACAACGGCATGGAGCATTGTGATGACATGGGTCATCGAGCATTGTGATGACCAGGGTCATGGAGCATTGTGTTGACACAGGCATGGAGCATTGTGATGAGAAGAGAACTGGAGCATTGTGATGACAAGGGCATGGAGCATTGTGATTATAGGGGCCAAGGAGCACTGTGCTGACAAGGGCATGGTGTATTGTGATGAAAAGGGCATGGAGAATTGTGATGACATGGACAGGGAACATTGTGATCACAGAGGTCATGGAAAATTGTGATGACAAGTGTCATGGAACATTGTGCTGACAGGGATCATGGAGCATTGTGATGAGAAAGGTTTTCGAGCATTGTGATGACAGGTGTCATGGGGCATTGTGATGACAGGGGCCATGGAGCATTGTGATGAAAGGCATCATGGTGTAATGTGATTACAGGGGACACGGAGAATAGTGAAAACATAGGGCATGGAGCATTGTGATGACAGGGGTCATGAAACATTGTGACAAAAGTGGTCATGGATCACTGTGATGACATGTTTCCTGGAACATTGTGAGGACACGGTTCAGGGAGCATTGTGATGACAAGGGCCATGGCGAATAGTGATGACAGATGTCAGGTGGCATTGTGATGATAGTGGTCATCTAGAATTGTGATGATATGTATCATGGAGCACTGTGATGACAGGGGCCATGGAGCATTGTGACGACAAGTGTCAAGGAGCATTGTGGTGACACGGGAATGGAGCATTATGTTGACAAGTGTTCTGGAGCATTGTGATGACTAGTGCATGAAGCATTGTGATTACAGGGGCCATGGAGCATGGTGATGACAATGGTCATCGAGCATTGTGATGACAGGGGTCATGGAATACTGTGATGAAAGTTGTCGTTGAGAATTGTGAAGAAAAGCACCATGGAGCATTGTGAGGTAGAGAGCCATGGAGCATTGTAATGACAAGTATCATGGAGAATTGTGATGCCATGCGTCTTGGAGCATTGTGATGACACTCTCATGGAATATTGTGCTGACAGGGATCATGGAGCATTGTGATGGGAGTGGCCTTGGAGCATTGTGATGACAGGGATCATGGAGCAATGTGATTACAGGGGCCATGGAGCATTGTGAATACATAGGACATAGGGCATTGTAATGAGAGGTGTCATCGAGCATTGTGATGAAAGTGGTCATGGATCATTTTGATGACAAGTGACCTGGAACATTGTGATGACATGGTTCATGGGGCACTGTGATGACAAGGGCAATAGCGAATTGTGATGACAGGTGTCACAGGGAAATATGACTACAGTGGTCATCTAGAATTGTCATGAAAGTTATCATGGAGCACTGTGATGAAAAGGACCATGGAACATTGTGATGGCATAGAACATGGAACATTGTGATGACAAGTGTTATGGAGCATTGTGCTGAAACGGGCATGGAGCATTGTGATGATAAGGGTCATTGAGCATTGTGATAACAGGGGCCCAGGAGAATTGTGTTGACACGAGCATTCAGCAGTGTGATGAGAAGAGATCTGGAGCATTGTGATGACAAGGGCATGGAGCATTTTGATTACAGGGGTCAAGGAGCATTGTGATGACACGTTTCAGGGAGCATTGTGATGACAAGGGCCATGGCGAATTGTGATGACAGATGTCAGGTGGCATTGTGATGATAGTGGTCATCTAGAATTGTGATGAAATGTAACATGGAGCACTGTGATGACAGGGGCCATGGAGCATTGTGATGACAAGTGTCAAGGAGCATTGTGGTGTCACGGGGATGGAGCATTATGTTGACAAGACTCCTGGAGCATTGTGATGACTAGTGCATGAAGCATTGTGATTACAGGGGCCATGGAGCATTGTGATGACAAGGGTCATCGAGCATTATGATGACAGGGGTCATGGAGCATTGTGATGACAAGGAACCTGGCGAATTGTGATGACAGGTTTCATGGGGCATTGTGATGACAGGGGGCATGGAACATTGTGATGAAAATGGCCCTGGAGCATTGTGATGACAGCGGTCACGGAGAATTGTGATGACAGTAATTCTGCAGCATTGTGATGACTAGGGTCATGGAGCATTGTGATGAGAGGGGTCAGTGAACTTTGTGACAACAAGGTTCATGAAGCATTGTGATGACAGGGGTCAGTGAACATTGTGACGACACTGTTCATGAAGCATTGTGATGACAAGGGCTTGGAGCATTGTGATGAAATGGGTCATCGAGAATTGTGATGAAGGGGTCATGGAGCATTGTGTTGACATGGGTATGGAGCACTGTAATGAGAAGAGATGTGGAGCATTGTAATGACAAGGGCATGGAGCATTTTGAGTAGAGGGGCCAAGGAGCATTGTGCTGACAAGTGCATGGTGCATTGTGATGAGAAGTGGTATGGACCATTGTGATGAAAATGTTACTGGAGCATTGTGAAGAAAGCGGTCATGGATCATTGTGATGACAGGGTTCATGGAGCTTTGTGATGACAAGGGCCATGGAGCATGGTGATGGCAGGGGTCATGGGGCATTGTGATGACAGGTGGCATTGGGAATTGTGATGAAACGGACATGGAGCACTATGATGAAAGTTTTCCTGGAGCATTGTGATGAAAAGAACCATGGATTATTGTGATGACAAGTGCCATGGAACATTGTGATGGCAAGTGTCATGGAATATTATGCTGATAGGAATCATGGAGCATTGTGATGAGTGGGGCCATGGAGCATTGTGATGAAAGACTTCATGGGGCATTGTTATGACAGCAGTCATGGAGCATTATGATGAAAGGGATCACGGAGCAATGTGATTACAGGGGCCATGGAGCATTGTGAATACATAGGACATAGAGCATTGTGATGAGAGGTGTCATGGAGCATTGTGGTGAAAGTGGTCATGGATCATTTTGAGGACAACTGACCTGGAACATTGTGATGACACGGTTCATGGAGCACTGTGATGACAAGGGCAATGGCGAATTGTGATGACAGGTGTCATGGGGAAATGTGATGACAGTGGTCATCTAGAATTGTCATGAAAGGTATCATGGAGCACTGTGATGACAAGGGCTATGGAGCATTGTGATGACATAGGCCATGGAACATTGTGATGACACGGGCATGGAGCATTGTGATGATAGGGATCATGGAACATTGTGATGACAATGGCATGGAGCATTGTGATGACAGGGGTCATGGAACATTGTGATGAAAGTGGTCATGGATCATTGTGATGACAAGGTAACTGGAACATTGTGATGACATGGTTCAGGGAGCATTGTGATGACAAGGGCCATGACGAATTGTGATGACAGATGTCAGGTGGCATTCTGAGGATAGTGGTCCTCTAGAATTGTGATGAAATGTATCATGGAGCACTGTGTTGACAGGGGCTATGGAGCATTGTGATGACAAGTGTCAAGGAGGATTGTGGTGACACGGGGATGGAGCATTATGTTGACAAGAGTTCTGGAGCATTGTGATGACTAGTGCATGAAGCATTGTGATTACAGGGGCCATGGAGCATTGTGATGACAAGGGTCATGGAGCATTGTGATGACAGGGGGCATGGAACATTGTGATGAAAATGGTCCTGGAGCATTGTGATGACAGCGGTCACGGAGAATTGTGATGACAGTAATTATGCAGCATTGTGATGACTAGGGTCATGGAACCTTGTGATGAGAGGGGTCAGTGAACATTGTGACGACAAGGTTCATGAAGCATTGTGATGACAGGGGTCAGTGAACATTGTGACGACAATGTTCATGAAGCATTGTGATGACAAGGGCTTGGAGCATTGTGATGAAATGGGTCATCGAGAATTGTGATGACAGGGGTCATGGAGCTTTGCATTGACATGGGTATGGAGCATTGTAATGAGAAGAGATCTGGAGCATTGTAATGACAAGGGCATGGAGCATTTTGAGTACAGGTGCCAAGGAGCATTGTGCTGACAAGTGCATGGTGCATTGTGATGAGAAGTGGTATGGACCATTGTGATGAAAATGTTACTGGAGCATTGTGAAGAAAGCGGTCATGGATCATTGTGATGACAGGGTTCATGGAGCTTTGTGATGACAAGGGCCATGGAGCATGGTGATGGCAGGGGTCATGGGGCATTGTGAAGACAGGTGGCATTGGGAATTGTGATGAAAGGTTCATGGAGCACTCTGATGAAAGTTTTCCTGGAGCATTGTGATGAAAAGAACCATGGATTATTGTGATGACAAGTGACATGGAGCATAGTGATGACAACTGTCATGGAATATTTTGCTGACAGGAATCATGGAGCATTGTGATGAGTGGGGCCATGGAGCATTGTGATGAAAGACGTCATGGGGCATTGTTATGACAGCGGTCATGGAGCATTGTGATGAAAGGGATCATGGAGCAATGTGATTACAGGGGCTATGGAGCATTGTGAATACATAGGACATAGAGCATTGTGATGAGAGGTGTCATGGAGCATTGTGATGAAAGTGGTCATGGATCATTTTGATGACAAGTGACCTGGAACATTGTGATGACACGGTTCATGGAGCACTGTCATGACAAGGGCAATGGCGAATTGTGATGTCAGGTGTCACGGGGAAATGTGATGACAGTGGTCATCTAGAATTGTCATGAAAGGTATCATGGAGCACTGTGATGACAAGGGCTATGGAGCATTGTGATGACATAGGCCATGGAACGTTGTGAAGACAAGGGCATGGAGCATATTGATTACAGGGGCCAAGGAGCATTTTGATTACAGTGGCCAAGGAGCATTGTGCTGACAAGGCAATGTGCATTGTGATGACAAGTGGCATGGAGCATTGTGATGAAAGTTGTAATTGACCATTGTGATTACATGTGTCCTGGAAACTTGTGATGACACAGTTCAAGGAGCATTGTGTAGACAAGGGCCATGGCGAATTGTGATATAAGGTGTCATGGGGCATTTTGATGAGAGTGGTCATCTAGCATTGTTATGAAAGGTATCATGGAGCACTGTGATGACAGGGGCCATGTAGCATTCTGATGACAATGGCCATGGAGCATTGTGATGACACGGGCATGAGACATTATGATGACAAGAGGTCTGGAGCATTGTGATGACCATGGCATGGAGCATTGTGATGACAAGGGCCATCCAGCATTTTCATGACAGTTGTCATGGAGCATTGAAATGACAAAGGCCATGGAGCATTGTGATGACAGGGGTCATGGGCATTGTGATGAGAGGGTGAATGGAGCATTGTGATGAAAATTGTCCTGGAGCATTGTGATGACATCGGTCATGGAGAACAGTGATGACAGGGATCATGCAACATTGTGATGACAACGGCATGGAGCATTGTGATGACATGGGTCATCGAGCATTGTGATGACCAGGGTCATGGAGCATTGTGTTGACACAGGCATGGAGCATTGTGATGAGAAGGGAACTGGAGCATTGTGATGACAAGGGCATGGAGCATTGTGATTATAGGGGCCAAGGTGCACTGTGCTGAAAAGGGCATGGTGTATTGTGATGAAAAGGGCATGGAGAATTGTGATTACATGGACAGGGAACATTGTGATCACAGAGGTCATGGAAGATTGTGATGACAAGTGTCATGGAACATTGTGCTGACAGGGATCATGGAGCATTGTGATGAGAAAGGTTTTTGAGCATTGTGATGACAGGTGTCATGGGGCATTGTGATGACAGTGGTCATGGAGCAGTGTGATGAAAGGTGTCATGGAGTGCTGTGATTACAGGGGCCATGGAGCATTGTGATGAGCAAAGGCAATGGAGCATTGAGATGACAGGGGCAATGGAGCCTTGTGATGACAACTGTCCTGGAACCTTGTGATGACACGGTTCAGGGAGCATTGTGATGACAAGGGTCATGGCGAATTGTGATGACAGATGTCAGGTGGCATTGTGATGATAGTGGTCATCTAGAATTGTGATGAAATGTATCATGGAACACTGTGATGACAGGGGCCATGGAGCATTGTGATGACAAGTGTCAAGGAGCATTGTGGTGACACGGGGATGGAGCCTTATGTTGACAAGACTTCTGGAGCATTGTGATGACTAGTGCATGAAGCATTGTGATTACAGGGGCCATGGATCCTTGTGATGACAAGGGTCATCGACCATTGTGATGACAGGGGTCATGGAGCATTGTGATGACAAGGAACATGGCGAATTGTGATGACAGGGTTCATGGGGCATTGTGATGACAGGGGGCATGGAACATTGTGATGAAAATGGTCCTGGAGCATTGTGAAGACAGCGGTTTCGGAGAATTGTGATGACAGTAATTCTGCAGCATTGTGATGACTAGGGTCATGGATCATTGTGATGACAGGGGTCAGTGAACTTTGTTACGACAAGGTTCATGAAGCATTGTGATGAAAGGGGTCAGTGAACATTGTGACGACAATGTTCATGAAGCATTGTGATGACAAGGGCTTGGAGCATTGTGATGAAATGGGTCATCGAGAATTGTGATGACAGGGGTCATGGAGCATTGTGTTGACATGGGTATGGAGCACTGTAATGAGAAGAGATGTGGAGCATTGTAATGACAAGGGCATGGAGCATTTTGAGTAGAGGGGCCAAGGAGCATTGTGCTGACAAGTGCATGGTGCATTGTGATGAGAAGTGGTATGGACCATTGTGATGAAAATGTTACTGGAGCATTGTGAAAAAAGCGGTCATGGATCAGTGTGATGACAGGGTTCATGGAGCTTTGTGATGACAAGGGCCATGGAGCATGGTGATGACAGGGGTCATGGGGCATTGTGATGACAGGTGGCATTGGGATTTGTGATGAAAGGGTCATGGAGCATTCTGATGAAAGTTTTCCTGGAGCATTGTGATGAAAAGAACCATGGATTATTGTGATGACAAGTGCCATGGAACATTGTGATGACAAGTGTCATGGAATATTTTGCTGATAGGAATCATGGAGCATTGTGATGAGTGGGGCCATGGAGCATTGTGATGAAAGACTTCATGGGGCATTGTTATGACAGCAGTCATGGAGCATTGTGATGAAAGGGATCATGGAGCAATGTGATTACAGGGGCCATGGAGCATTGTGAATACATAGGACATAGAGCATTGTGATGAGAGGTGTCATGGAGCATTGTGATGAAAGTGGTCATGGATCATTTTGAGGACAACTGACCTGGAACATTGTGATGACACGGTTCATGGAGCACTGTGATGACAAGGGCAATGGCGAATTGTGATGACAGGTGTCATGGGGAAATGTGATGACAGTGGTCATCTAGAATTGTCATGAAAGGTATCATGGAGCACTGTGATGACAAGGGCTATGGAGCATTGTGATGACATAGGCCATGGAACATTGTGATGACACGGGCATGGAGCATTGTGATGATAGGGATCATGGAACATTGTGATGACAAGGGCATGGTGTATTGTGATGAAAAGGGCATGGAGAATTGTGATGACATGGACAGGGAACATTGTGATCACAGAGGTCATGGAAAATTGTGATGACAAGTGTCATGGAACATTGTGCTGACAGGGATCATGGAGCATTGTGATGAGAAAGGTTTTCGAACATTGTGATGACAGGTGTCATGGGGCATTGTGATGACAGTGGTCATGGAGCAGTGTGATGAAAGGTGTCATGGAGCGCTGTGATTTCAGGGGCGTGGAGCATTGTGATGAGCAAAGGCAATGGAGCATTGAGATGATAGGGGCAATGGAGCCTTGTGATGAAAACTATCCTGGAACCTTGTGATGACACGGTTCATGGAGCATTGTGTTGGCATGGGCCATGGCGAATTGTGATGACAGGTGTCATGGGGCATTGGGATGACAGGGCCCATGGAGCATTGCAGTGAATGTGGTCATGGAGCATTCTGATGAAAAGCACCATGGAGCATTGGGATGACAGGGGCCATGGAGCATTGCAGTGAATGTGGTCATAGAGCATTGTGATGAAAAGCACCATGGAGCATTGTGATGACAAGGGCCATAGAGCATGGTGATGACACTAGTCATGGAGCATTGTGATGACAAGGGAATGGAGCATTGTGATAACATGAGATCTGGAGCATAGTGATGACAAGTGTCATGGAACATTGTGATGAAAGTGATCATGGAGCAATGTGATTACATGGGCCATGGAGCAATGTGAATACATAGGCCATGGAGCATTGTGATGACAGGGGTCATGGAACATTGTGATGAAAGTGGTCATGGATCATTGTGATGACAAGTTAACTGGAACATTGTGATGACATGGTTCAGGGAGCATTGTGATGACAAGGGCCATGACGAATTGTGATGACAGATGTCAGGTGGCATTCTGAGGATAGTGGTCCTCTAGAATTGTGATGAAATGTATCATGGAGCACTGTGTTGACAGGGGCTATGGAGCATTGTGATGACAAGTGTCAAGGAGGATTGTGGTGACACGGGGATGGAGCATTATGTTGACAACAGTTCTGGAGCATTGTGATGACTAGTGCATGAAGCATTGTGATTACAGGGGCCATGGAGCATTGTGATGACAAGGGTCATGGAGCATTGTGATGACAGGGGGCATGGAACATTGTGATGAAAATGGTCCTGGAGCATTGTGATGACAGCGGTCACGGAGAATTGTGATGACAGTAATTATGCAGCATTGTGATGACTAGGGTCATGGAACCTTGTGATGAGAGGGGTCAGTGAACATTGTGATGACAAGGGTCATGGAACCTTGTGATGAGAGGGGTCAGTGAACATTGTGACGTCAAGGTTCATGAAGCATTGTGATGACAGGGGTCAGTGAACATTGTGACGACAATGTTCATGAAGCATTGTGATGACAAGGGCTTGGAGCATTGTGATGAAATGGGTCATCGAGAATTGTGATGATAGGGGTCATGGAGCTTTGCATTGACATGGGTATGGAGCATTGTAATGAGAAGAGATCTGGAGCATTGTAATGACAAGGGCATGGAGCATTTTGAGTACAGGTGCCAAGGAGCATTGTGCTGACAAGTGCATGGTGCATTGTGATGAGAAGTGGTATGGACCATTGTGATGAAAATGTTACTGGAGCATTGTGAAGAAAGCGGTCATGGATCATTGTGATGACAGGGTTCATGGAGCTTTGTGATGACAAGGGCCATGGAGCATGGTGATGGCAGGGGTCATGGGGCATTGTGAAGACAGGTGGCATTGGGAATTGTGATGAAAGGTTCATGGAGCACTCTGATGAAAGTTTTCCTGGAGCATTGTGATGAAAAGAACCATGGATTATTGTGATGACAAGTGACATGGAGCATAGTGATGACAACTGTCATGGAATATTTTGCTGACAGGAATCATGGAGCATTGTGATGAGTGGGGCCATGGAGCATTGTGATGAAATACGTCATGGGGCATTGTTATGACAGCGGTCATGGAGCATTGTGATGAAAGGGATCATGGAGCAATGTGATTACAGGGGCTATGGAGCATTGTGAATACATAGGACATAGAGCATTGTGATGAGAGGTGTCATGGAGCATTGTGATGAAAGTGGTCATGGATCATTTTGATGACAAGTGACCTGGAACATTGTGATGACACGGTTCATGGAGCACTGTCATGACAAGGGCAATGGCGAATTGTGATGTCAGGTGTCACGGGGAAATGTGATGACAGTGGTCATCTAGAATTGTCATGAAAGGTATCATGGAGCACTGTGATGACAAGGGCTATGGAGCATTGTGATGACATAGGCCATGGAACGTTGTGAAGACAAGGGCATGGAGCATATTGATTACAGGGGCCAAGGAGCATTTTGATTACAGTGGCCAAGGAGCATTGTGCTGACAAGGCAATGTGCATTGTGATGACAAGTGGCATGGAGCATTGTGATGAAAGTTGTAATTGACCATTGTGATTACATGTGTCCTGGAAACTTGTGATGACACAGTTCAAGGAGCATTGTGTAGACAAGGGCCATGGCGAATTGTGATATAAGGTGTCATGGGGCATTTTGATGAGAGTGGTCATCTAGCATTGTGATGAAAGGTATCATGGAGCACTGTGATGACAGGGGCCATGTAGCATTCTGATGACAATGGCCATGGAGCATTGTGATGACACGGGCATGAGACATTATGATGACAAGAGGTCTGGAGCATTGTGATGACCATGGCATGGAGCATTGTGATGACAAGGGCCATCCAGCATTTTCATGACAGTTGTCATGGAGCATTGAAATGACAAAGGCCATGGAGCATTGTGATGACAGGGGTCATGGGCATTGTGATGAGAGGGTGAATGGAGCATTGTGATGAAAATTGTCCTGGAGCATTGTGATGACATCGGTCATGGAGAACAGTGATGACAGGGATCATGCAACATTGTGATGACAACGGCATGGAGCATTGTGATGACATGGGTCATCGAGCATTGTGATGACCAGGGTCATGGAGCATTGTGTTGACACAGGCATGGAGCATTGTGATGAGAAGGGAACTGGAGCATTGTGATGACAAGGGCATGGAGCATTGTGATTATAGGGGCCAAGGTGCACTGTGCTGAAAAGGGCATGGTGTATTGTGCTGAAAAGGGCATGGAGAATTGTGATTACATGGACAGGGAACATTGTGATCACAGAGGTCATGGAAGATTGTGATGACAAGTGTCATGGAACATTGTGCTGACAGGGATCATGGAGCATTGTGATGAGAAAGGTTTTTGAGCATTGTGATGACAGGTGTCATGGGGCATTGTGATGACAGTGGTCATGGAGCAGTGTGATGAAAGGTGTCATGGAGTGCTGTGATTACAGGGGCCATGGAGCATTGTGATGAGCAAAGGCAATGGAGCATTGAGATGACAGGGGCAATGGAGCCTTGTGATGACAACTGTCCTGGAACCTTGTGATGACACGGTTCAGGGAGCATTGTGATGACAAGGGTCATGGCGAATTGTGATGACAGATGTCAGGTGGCATTGTGATGATAGTGGTCATCTAGAACTGTGATGAAATGTATCATGGAACACTGTGATGACAGGGGCCATGGAGCATTGTGATGACAAGTGTCAAGGAGCATTGTGGTGACACGGGGATGGAGCCTTATGTTGACAAGACTTCTGGAGCATTGTGATGACTAGTGCATGAAGCATTGTGATTACAGGGGCCATGGAGCCTTGTGATGACAAGGGTCATCGACCATTGTGATGACAGGGGTCATGGAGCATTGTGATGACAAGGAACATGGCGAATTGTGATGACAGGGTTCATGGGGCATTGTGATGACAGGGGGCATGGAACATTGTGATGAAAATGGTCCTGGAGCATTGTGAAGACAGCGGTTTCGGAGAATTGTGATGACAGTAATTCTGCAGCATTGTGATGACTAGGGTCATGGATCATTGTGATGACAGGGGTCAGTGAAATTTGTGACGACAAGGTTCATGAAGCATTGTGATGAAAGGGGTCAGTGAACATTGTGACGACAATGTTCATGAAGCATTGTGATGACAAGGGCTTGGAGCATTGTGATGAAATGGGTCATCGAGAATTGTGATGACAGGGGTCATGGAGCATTGTGTTGACATGGGTATGGAGCACTGTAATGAGAAGAGATGTGGAGCATTGTAATGACAAGGGCATGGAGCATTTTGAGTAGAGGAGCCAAGGAGCATTGTGCTGACAAGTGCATGGTGCATTGTGATGAGAAGTGGTATGGACCATTGTGATGAAAATGTTACTGGAGCATTGTGAAAAAAGCGGTCATGGATCAGTGTGATGACAGGGTTCATGGAGCTTTGTGATGACAAGGGCCATGGAGCATGGTGATGACAGGGGTCATGGGGCATTGTGATGACAGGTGGCATTGGGATTTGTGATGAAAGGGTCATGGAGCATTCTGATGAAAGTTTTCCTGGAGCATTGTGATGAAAAGAACCATGGATTATTGTGATGACAAGTGCCATGGAACATTGTGATGACAAGTGTCATGGAATATTTTGCTGATAGGAATCATGGAGCATTGTGATGAGTGGGGCCATGGAGCATTGTGATGAAAGACTTCATGGGGCATTGTTATGACAGCAGTCATGGAGCATTGTGATGAAAGGGATCATGGAGCAATGTGATTACAGGGGCCATGGAGCATTGTGAATACATAGGACATAGAGCATTGTGATGAGAGGTGTCATGGAGCATTGTGATGAAAGTGGTCATGGATCATTTTGATGACAACTGACCTGGAACATTGTGATGACACGGTTCATGGAGCACTGTGATGACAAGGGCAATGGCGAATTGTGATGACAGGTGTCATGGGGAAATGTGATGACAGTGGTCATCTAGAATTGTCATGAAAGGTATCATGGAGCACTGTGATGACAAGGGCTATGGAGCATTGTGATGACATAGGCCATGGAACATTGTGATGACACGGGCATGGAGCATTGTGATGATAGGGATCATGAAACATTGTGATGACAACGGCATGGAGCATTGTGATGACATTGGGTCATTGAGCATTGTGATGACCAGGGTCATGGAGCATTGTGATGACAGGGGTCAGTGAACTTTGTGACCACAAGGTTCATGAAGCATTGTGATGAAAGGGGTCAGTGAACATTGTGACGACAATGTTCATGAAGCATTGTGATGACAAGGGCTTGGAGCATTGTGATGAAATGGGTCATCGAGAATTGTGATGACAGGGGTCATGGAGCATTGTGTTGACATGGGTATGGAGCACTATAATGAGAAGAGATGTGGAGCATTGTAATGACAAGGGCATGGAGCATTTTGAGTAGAGGGGCCAAGGAGCATTGTGCTGACAAGTGCATGGTGCATTGTGATGAGAAGTGGTATGGACCATTGTGATGAAAATGTTACTGGAGCATTGTGAAAAAAGCGGTCATGGATCAGTGTGATGACAGGGTTCATGGAGCTTTGTGATGACAAGGGCCATGGAGCATGGTGATGACAGGGGTCATGGGGCATTGTGATGACAGGTGGCATTGGGAATTGTGATGAAAGGGTCATGGAGCATTCTGATGAAAGTTTTCCTGGAGCATTGTGATGAAAAGAACCATGGATTATTGTGATGACAAGTGCCATGGAACATTGTGATGACAAGTGTCATGGAATATTTTGCTGATAGGAATCATGGAGCATTGTGATGAGTGGGGCCATGGAGCATTGTGATGAAAGACTTCATGGGGCATTGTTATGACAGCAGTCATGGAGCATTGTGATGAAAGGGATCATGGAGCAATGTGATTACAGGGGCCATGGAGCATTGTGAATACATAGGACATAGAGCATTGTGATGAGAGGTGTCATGGAGCATTGTGATGAAAGTGGTCATGGATCATTTTGATGACAACTGACCTGGAACATTGTGATGACACGGTTCATGGAGCACTGTGATGACAAGGGCAATGGCGAATTGTGATGACAGGTGTCATGGGGAAATGTGATGACAGTGGTCATCTAGAATTGTCATGAAAGGTATCATGGAGCACTGTGATGACAAGGGCTATGGAGCATTGTGATGACATAGGCCATGGAACATTGTGATGACACGGGCATGGAGCATTGTGATGATAGGGATCATGGAACATTGTGATGACAACGGCATGGAGCATTGTGATGACATTGGGTCATTGAGCATTGTGATGACCAGGGTCATGGAGCATTGTGTTGACACAGGCATGGAGCATTGTGATGAGAAGAGAACTGGAGCATTGTGATGACAAGTGCATGGAGCATTGTGATTATAGGGGCCAAGGAGCACCGTGCTGACAAGGGCATGGTGTATTCTGATGAAAAGGGCATGGAGAATTGTGATGACATGGACAGGGAACATTGTGATCACAGAGGTCATGGAAAATTGTGATGACAAGTGTCATGGAACATTGTGCTGCCAGGGATCATGGAGCATTGTGATGAGAAAGTTTTTCGAACATAGTGATGACAGGTGTCATGGGGCTTTGTGATGACAGTGGTCATGGATCAGTGTGATGAAAGGTGTCATGGAGCGCTGTGATTTCAGGGGCGTGGAGCATTGTGATGAGCAAAGGCAATGGAGCATTGAGATGATAGGGGCAATGGAGCCTTGTGATGAAAACTATCCTGGAACCTTGTGATGACACGGTTCATGGAGCATTGTGTTGGCATGGGCCATGGCGAATTGTGATGACAGGTGTCATGGGGCTTTGGGATGACAGGGCCCATGGAGCATTGCAGTGAATGTGGTCATGGAGCATTCTGATGAAAAGCACCATGGAGCATTGGGATGACAGGGGCCATGGAGCATTGCAGTGAATGTGGTCATAGAGCATTGTGATGAAAAGCACCATGGAGCATTGTGATGACAAGGGCCGTAGAGCATGGTGATGACACTAGTCATGGAGCATTGTGATGACAAGGGAATGGAGCATTGTGATAACATGAGGTCTGGAGCATAGTGATGACAAGTGTCATGGAACATTGTGATGAAAGTGATCATGGAGCAATGTGATTACATGGGCCATGGAGCAATGTGAATACATAGGCCATGGAGCATTGTGATGACAGGGGTCATGGAACATTGTGATGAAAGTGGTCATGGATCATTGTGATGACAAGTTAACTGGAACATTGTGATGACATGGTTCAGGGAGCATTGTGATGACAAGGGCCATGACGAATTGTGATGACAGATGTCAGGTGGCATTCTGAGGATAGTGGTCCTCTAGAATTGTGATGAAATGTATCATGGAGCACTGTGTTGACAGGGGCTATGGAGCATTGTGATGACAAGTGTCAAGGAGGATTGTGGTGACACGGGGATGGAGCATTATGTTGACAAGAGTTCTGGAGCATTGTGATGACTAGTGCATGAAGCATTGTGATTACAGGGGCCATGGAGCATTGTGATGAAAATGGTCCTGGAGCATTGTGATGACAGCGGTCACGGAGAATTGTGATGACAGTAATTATGCAGCATTGTGATGACTAGGGTCATGGAACCTTGTGATGAGAGGGGTCAGTGAACATTGTGACGACAAGGTTCATGAAGCATTTTGATGACAGGGGTCAGTGAACATTGTGACGACAATGTTCATGAAGCATTGTGATGACAAGGGCTTGGAGCATTGTGATGAAATGGGTCACCGAGAATTGTGATGACAGGGGTCATGGAGCATTGTGTTGACATGGGTATGGAGCACTGTAATGAGAAGAGATGTGGAGCATTGTAATGACAAGGGCATGGAGCATTTTGAGTAGAGGGGCCAAGGAGCATTGTGCTGACAAGTGCATGGTGCATTGAGATGAGAAGTGGTATGGACCATTGTGATGAAAATGTTACTGGAGCATTGTGAAAAAAGCGGTCATGGATCATTGTGATGACAGGGTTCATGGAGCTTTGTGATGACAAGGGCCATGGAGCATGGTGATGACAGGGGTCATGGGGCATTGTGATGACAGGTGGCATTGGGAATTGTGATGAAAGGGTCAAGGAGCACTCTGATGAAAGTTTTCCTGGAGCATTGTGATGAAAAGAACTATGGATTATTGTGATGACAAGTGCCATGGAACATTGTGATGACAAGTGTCATGGAATATTTTGCTGATAGGAATCATGGAGCATTGTGATGAGTGGGGCCATGGAGCATTGTGATGAAAGACTTCATGGGGCATTGTTATGACAGCAGTCATGGAGCATTGTGATGAAAGGGATCATGGAGCAATGTGATTACAGGGTCCATGGAGCATTGTGAATACATAGGACATAGAGCATTGTGATGAGAGGTGTCATGGAGCATTGTGATGAAAGTGGTCATGGATCATTTTGAGGACAACTGACCTGGAACATTGTGATGACACGGTTCATGGAGCACTGTGATGACAAGGGCAATGGCGAATTGTGATGACAGGTGTCATGGGGAAATGTGATGACAGTGGTCATCTAGAATTGTCATGAAAGGTATCATGGAGCACTGTGATGACAAGGGCTATGGAGCATTGTGATGACATAGGCCATGGAACATTGTGATGACACGGGCATGGAGCATTGTGATGATAGGGATCATGGAACATTGTGATGACAACGGCATGGAGCATTGTGATGACATTGGGTCATTGAGCATTGTGATGACCAGGGTCATGGAGCATTGTGTTGACACAGGCATGGAGCATTGTGATGAGAAGAGAACTGGAGCATTGTGATGACAAGGGCATGGAGCATTGTGATTATAGGGGCCAAGGAGCACCGTGCTGACAAGGGCATGGTGTATTGTGATGAAAAGGGCATGGAGAATTGTGATGACATGGACAGGGAACATTGTGATCACAGAGGTCATGGAAAATTGTGATGACAAGTGTCATGGAACATTGTGCTGACAGGGATCATGGAGCATTGTGATGAGAAAGGTTTTCGAACATTGTGATGACAGGTGTCATGGGGCATTGTGATGACAGTGGTCATGGAGCAGTGTGATGAAAGGTGTCATGGAGCGCTGTGATTTCAGGGGCGTGGAGCATTGTGATGAGCAAAGGCAATGGAGCATTGAGATGATAGGGGCAATGGAGCCTTGTGATGAAAACTATCCTGGAACCTTGTGATGACACGGTTCATGGAGCATTGTGTTGGCATGGGCCATGGCGAATTGTGATGACAGGTGTCATGGGGCATTGGGATGACAGGGCCCATGGAGCATTGCAGTGAATGTGGTCATGGAGCATTCTGATGAAAAGCACCATGGAGCATTGGGATGACAGGGGCCATGGAGCATTGCAGTGAATGTGGTCATAGAGCATTGTGATGAAAAGCACCATGGAGCATTGTGATGACAAGGGCCATAGAGCATGGTGATGACACTAGTCATGGAGCATTGTGATGACAAGGGAATGGAGCATTGTGATAACATGAGATCTGGAGCATAGTGATGACAAGTGTCATGGAACATTGTGATGAAAGTGATCATGGAGCAATGTGATTACATGGGCCATGGAGCAATGTGAATACATAGGCCATGGAGCATTGTGATGACAGGGGTCATGGAACATTGTGATGAAAGTGGTCATGGATCATTGTGATGACAAGTTAACTGGAACATTGTGATGACATGGTTCAGGGAGCATTGTGATGACAAGGGCCATGACGAATTGTGATGACAGATGTCAGGTGGCATTCTGAGGATAGTGGTCCTCTAGAATTGTGATGAAATGTATCATGGAGCACTGTGTTGACAGGGGCTACGGAGCATTGTGATGACAAGTGTCAAGGAGGATTGTGGTGACACGGGGATGGAGCATTATGTTGACAAGAGTTCTGGAGCATTGTGATGACTAGTGCATGAAGCATTGTGATTACAGGGGCCATGGAGCATTGTGATGACAAGGGTCATGGAGCATTGTGATGACAGGGGGCATGGAACATTGTGATGAAAATGGTCCTGGAGCATTGTGATGACAGCGGTCACGGAGAATTGTGATGACAGTAATTATGCAGCATTGTGATGACTAGGGTCATGGAACCTTGTGATGAGAGGGGTCAGTGAACATTGTGACGACAAGGTTCATGAAGCATTGTGATGACAGGGGTCAGTGAACATTGTGATGACAATGTTCATGAAGCATTGTGATGACAAGGGCTTGGAGCATTGTGATGAAATGGGTCATCGAGAATTGTGATTACAGGGGTCATGGAGCTTTGCATTGACATGGGTATGGAGCATTGTAATGAGAAGAGATCTGGAGCATTGTAATGACAAGGGCATGGAGCATTTTGAGTACAGGTGCCAAGGAGCATTGTGCTGACAAGTGCATGGTGCATTGTGATGAGAAGTGGTATGGACCATTGTGATGAAAATGTTACTGGAGCATTGTGAAGAAAGCGGTCATGGATCATTGTGATGACAGGGTTCATGGAGCTTTGTGATGACAAGGGCCATGGAGCATGGTGATGGCAGGGGTCATGGGGCATTGTGAAGACAGGTGGCATTGGGAATTGTGATGAAAGGGTCATGGAGCACTCTGATGAAAGTTTTCCTGGAGCATTGTGATGAAAAGAACCATGGATTATTGTGATGACAAGTGACATGGAGCATAGTGATGACAACTGTCATGGAATATTTTGCTGACAGGAATCATGGAGCATTGTGATGAGTGGGGCCATGGAGCATTGTGATGAAAGACGTCATGGGGCATTGTTATGACAGCGGTCATGGAGCATTGTGATGAAAGGGATCATGGAGCAATGTGATTACAGGGGCTATGGAGCATTGTGAATACATAGGACATAGAGCATTGTGATGAGAGGTGTCATGGAGCATTGTGATGAAAGTGGTCATGGATCATTTTGATGACAAGTGACCTGGAACATTGTGATGACACGGTTCATGGAGCACTGTCATGACAAGGGCAATGGCGAATTGTGATGTCAGGTGTCACGGGGAAATGTGATGACAGTGGTCATCTAGAATTGTCATGAAAGGTATCATGGAGCACTGTGATGACAAGGGCTATGGAGCATTGTGATGACATAGGCCATGGAACGTTGTGATGACAAGGGCATGGAGCATATTGATTACAGGGGCCAAGGAGCATTTTGATTACAGTGGCCAAGGAGCATTGTGCTGACAAGGCAATGTGCATTGTGATGACAAGTGGCATGGAGCATTGTGATGAAAGTTGTAATTGACCATTGTGATTACATGTGTCCTGGAAACTTGTGATGACACAGTTCAAGGAGCATTGTGTAGACAAGGGCCATGGCGAATTGTGATATAAGGTGTCATGGGGCATTTTGATGAGAGTGGTCATCTAGCATTGTGATGAAAGGTATCATGGAGCACTGTGATGACAGGGGCCATGTAGCATTCTGATGACAATGGCCATGGAGCATTGTGATGACACGGGCATGAGACATTATGATGACAAGAGGTCTGGAGCATTGTGATGACCATGGCATGGAGCATTGTGATGACAAGGGCCATCCAGCATTTTCATGACAGTTGTCATGGAGCATTGAAATGACAAAGGCCATGGAGCATTGTGATGACAGGGGTCATGGGCATTGTGATGAGAGGGTGAATGGAGCATTGTGATGAAAATTATCCTGGAGCATTGTGATGACATCGGTCATGGAGAACAGTGATGACAGGGATCATGCAACATTGTGATGACAACGGCATGGAGCATTGTGATGACATGGGTCATCGAGCATTGTGATGACCAGGGTCATGGAGCATTGTGTTGACACAGGCATGGAGCATTGTGATGAGAAGGGAACTGGAGCATTGTGATGACAAGGGCATGGAGCATTGTGATTATAGGGGCCAAGGTGCACTGTGCTGAAAAGGGCATGGTGTATTGTGATGAAAAGGGCATGGAGAATTGTGATTACATGGACAGGGAACATTGTGATCACAGAGGTCATGGAAGATTGTGATGACAAGTGTCATGGAACATTGTGCTGACAGGGATCATGGAGCATTGTGATGAGAAAGGCTTTTGAGCATTGTGATGACAGGTCTCATGGGGCATTGTGATGACAGTGGTCATGGAGCAGTGTGATCAAAGGTGTCATGGAGTGCTGTGATTACAGGGGCCATGGAGCATTGTGATGAGCAAAGGCAATGGAGCATTGAGATGACAGGGGCAATGGAGCCTTGTGATGACAACTGTCCTGGAACCTTGTGATGACACGGTTCAGGGAGCATTGTGATGACAAGGGTCATGGCGAATTGTGATGACAGATGTCAGGTGGCATTGTGATGATAGTGGTCATCTAGAATTGTGATGAAATGTATCATGGAACACTGTGATGACAGGGGCTATGGAGCATTGTGATGACAAGTGTCAAGGAGCATTGTGGTGACACGGGGATGGAGCCTTATGTTGACAAGACTTCTGGAGCATTGTGATGACTAGTGCATGAAGCATTGTGATTACAGGGGCCATGGAGCCTTGTGATGACAAGGGTCATCGATCATTGTGATGACAGGGGTCATGGAGCATTGTGATGACAAGGAACATGGCGAATTGTGATGACAGGGTTCATGGGGCATTGTGATGACAGGGGGCATGGAACATTGTGATGAAAATGGTCCTGGAGGATTGTGAAGACAGCGGTTTCGGAGAATTGTGATGACAGTAATTCTGCAGCATTGTGATGACTAGGGTCATGGATCATTGTGATGACAGGGGTCAGTGAACTTTGTGACGACAAGGTTCATGAAGCATTGTGATGAAAGGGGTCAGTGAACATTGTGACGACAATGTTCATGAAGCATTGTGATGACAAGGGCTTGGAGCATTGTGATGAAATGGGTCATCGAGAATTGTGATGACAGGGGTCATGGAGCATTGTGTTGACATGGGTATGGAGCACTGTAATGAGAAGAGATGTGGAGCATTGTAATGACAAGGGCATGGAGCATTTTGAGTAGAGGGGCCAAGGAGCATTGTGCTGACAAGTGCATGGTGCATTGTGATGAGAAGTGGTATGGACCATTGTGATGAAAATGTTACTGGAGCATTGTGAAAAAAGCGGTCATGGATCATTGTGATGACAGGGTTCATGGAGCTTTGTGATGACAAGGGCCATGGAGCATGGTGATGACAGGGGTCATGGGGCATTGTGATGACAGGTGGCATTGGGAATTGTGATGAAAGGGTCATGGAGCACTCTGATGAAAGTTTTCCTGGAGCACTGTGATGAAAAGAACCATGGATTATTGTGATGACAAGTGCCATGGAACATTGTGATGACAAGTGTCATGGAATATTTTGCTGATAGGAATCATGGAGCATTGTGATGAGTGGGGCCATGGAGCATTGTGATGAAAGACTTCATGGGGCATTGTTATGACAGCAGTCATGGAGCATTGTGATGAAAGGGATCATGGAGCAATGTGATTACAGGGGCCATGGAGCATTGTGAATACATAGGACATAGAGCATTGTGATGAGAGGTGTCATGGAGCATTGTGATGAAAGTGGTCATGGATCATTTTGATGACAACTGACCTGGAACATTGTGATGACACGGTTCATGGAGCACTGTGATGACAAGTGCAATGGCGAATGGTGATGACAGGTGTCATGGGGAAATGTGATGACAGTCGTCATCTAGAATTGTCATGAAAGGTATCATGGAGCACTGTGATGACAAGGGCTATGGAGCATTGTGATGACATAGGCCATGGAACATTGTGATGACACGGGCATGGAGCATTGTGATGATAGGGATCATGGAACATTGTGATGACAACGGCATGGAGCATTGTGATGACATTGGGTCATTGAGCATTGTGATGACCAGGGTCATGGAGCATTGTGTTGACACAGGCATGGAGCATTGTGATGAGAAGAGAACTGGAGCATTGTGATGACAAGTGCATGGAGCATTGTGATTATAGGGGCCAAGGAGCACCGTGCTAACAAGCGCATGGTGTATTGTGATGAAAAGGGCATGGAGAATTGTGATGACATGGACAGGGAACATTGTGATCACAGAGGTCATGGAAAATTGTGATGACAAGTGTCATGGAACATTGTGCTGACAGGGATCATGGAGCATTGTGATGAGAAAGGTTTTCGAACATTGTGATGACAGGTGTCATGGGGCTTTGTGATGACAGTGGTCATGGAGCAGTGTGATGAAAGGTGTCATGGAGCGCTGTGATTTCAGGGGCGTGGAGCATTGTGATGAGCAAAGGCAATGGAGCATTGAGATGATAGGGGCAATGGAGCCTTGTGATGAAAACTATCCTGGAACCTTGTGATGACACGGTTCATGGAGCATTGTGTTGGCATGGGCCATGGTGAATTGTGATGACAGGTGTCATGGGGCATTGGGATGACAGGGCCTATGGAGCATTGCAGTGAATGTGGTCATGGAGCATTCTGATGAAAAGCACCATGGAGCATTGGGATGACAGGGGCCATGGAGCATTGCAGTGAATGTGGTCATAGAGCATTGTGATGAAAAGCACCATGGAGCATTGTGATGACAAGGGCCATAGAGCATGGTGATGACACTAGTCATGGAGCATTGTGATGACAAGGGAATGGAGCATTGTGATAACATGAGATCTGGAGCATAGTGATGACAAGTGTCATGGAACATTGTGATGAAAGTGATCATGGAGCAATGTGATTACATGGGCCATGGAGCAATGTGAATACATAGGCCATGGAGCATTGTGATGACAGGGGTCATGGAACATTGTGATGAAAGTGGTCATGGATCATTGTGATGACAAGGTAACTGGAACATTGTGATGACATGGTTCAGGGAGCATTGTGATGACAAGGGCCATGACGAATTGTGATGACAGATGTCAGGTGGCATTCTGAGGATAGTGGTCCTCTAGAGTTGTGATGAAATGTATCAAGGTGCACTGTGTTGACAGGGGCTATGGAGCATTGTGATGACAAGTGTCAAGGAGGATTGTGGTGACACGGGGATGGAGCATTATGTTGACAAGAGTTCTGGAGCATTGTGATGACTAGTGCATGAAGCATTGTGATTACAGGGGCCATGGAGCATTGTGATGACAAGGGTCATGGAGCATTGTGATGACAGGGGGCATGGAACATTGTGATGAAAATGGTCCTGGAGCATTGTGATGACAGCGGTCACGGAGAATTGTGATGACAGTAATTATGCAGCATTGTGATGACTAGGGTCATGGAACCTTGTGATGAGAGGGGTCAGTGAACATTGTGACGACAAGGTTCATGAAGCATTGTGATGACAGGGGTCAGTGAACATTGTGACGACAATGTTCATGAAGCATTGTGATGACAAGGGCTTGGAGCATTGTGATGAAATGGGTCATTGAGAATTGTGATGTCAGGGGTCATGGAGCTTTGCATTGACATGGGTATGGAGCATTGTAATGAGAAGAGATCTGGAGCATTGTAATGACAAGGGCATGGAGCATTTTGAGTACAGGTGCCAAGGAGCATTGTGCTGACAAGTGCATGGTGCATTGTGATGAGAAGTGGTATGGACCATTGTGATGAAAATGTTACTAGAGCATTGTGAAGAAAGCGGTCATGGATCATTGTGATGATAGGGTTCATGGAGCTTTGTGATGACAAGGGCCATGGAGCATGGTGATGACAGGGGTCATGGGGAATTGTGAAGACAGGTGGCATTGGGAATTGTGATGAAAGGTTCATGGAGCACTCTGATGAAAGTTTTCCTGGAGCATTGTGATGAAAAGAACCATGGATTATTGTGATGACAAGTGACATGGAGCATAGTGATGACAACTGTCATGGAATATTTTGCTGACAGGAATCATGGAGCATTGTGATGAGTGGGGCCATGGAGCATTGTGATGAAAGACGTCATGGGGCATTGTTATGACAGCGGTCATGGAGCATTGTGATGAAAGGGATCATGGAGCAATGTGATTACAGGGGCTATGGAGCATTGTGAATACATAGGACATAGAGCATTGTGATGAGAGGTGTCATGGAGCATTGTGATGAAAGTGGTCATGGATCATTTTGATGACAAGTGACCTGGAACATTGTGATGACACGGTTCATGGAGCACTGTCATGACAAGGGCAATGGCGAATTGTGATGTCAGGTGTCACGGGGAAATGTGATGACAGTGGTCATCTAGAATTGTCATGAAAGGTATCATGGAGCACTGTGATGACAAGGGCTATGGAGCATTGTGATGACATAGGCCATGGAACGTTGTGATGACAAGGGCATGGAGCATATTGATTACAGGGGCCAAGGAGCATTTTGATTACAGTGGCCAAGGAGCATTGTGCTGACAAGGCAATGTGCATTGTGATGACAAGTGGCATGGAGCATTGTGATGAAAGTTGTAATTGACCATTGTGATTACATGTGTCCTGGAAACTTGTGATGACACAGTTCAAGGAGCATTGTGTAGACAAGGGCCATGGCGAATTGTGATATAAGGTGTCATGGGGCATTTTGATGAGAGTGGTCATCTAGCATTGTGATGAAAGGTATCATGGAGCACTGTGATGACAGGGGCCATGTAGCATTCTGATGACAATGGCCATGGAGCATTGTGATGACACGGGCATGAGACATTATGATGACAAGAGGTCTGGAGCATTGTGATGACCATGGCATGGAGCATTGTGATGACAAGGGCCATCCAGCATTTTCATGACAGTTGTCATGGAGCATTGAAATGACAAAGGCCATGGAGCATTGTGATGACAGGGGTCATGGGCATTGTGATGAGAGGGTGAATGGAGCATTGTGATGAAAATTGTCCTGGAGCATTGTGATGACATCGGTCATGGAGAACAGTGATGACAGGGATCATGCAACATTGTGATGACAATGGCATGGAGCATTGTGATGACATGGGTCATCGAGCATTGTGATGACCAGGGTCATGGAGCATTGTGTTGACACAGGCATGGAGCATTGTGATGAGAAGGGAACTGGAGCATTGTGATGACAAGGGCATGGAGCATTGTGATTATAGGGGCCAAGGTGCACTGTGCTGAAAAGGGCATGGTGTATTGTGATGAAAAGGGCATGGAGAATTGTGATTACATGGACAGGGAACATTGTGATCACAGAGGTCATGGAAGATTGTGATGACAAGTGTCATGGAACATTGTGCTGACAGGGATCATGGAGCATTGTGATGAGAAAGGTTTTTGAGCATTGTGATGACAGGTGTCATGGGGCATTGTGATGACAGTGGTCACGGAGCAGTGTGATGAAAGGTGTCATGGAGTGCTGTGATTACAGGGGCCATGGAGCATTGTGATGAGCAAAGGCAATGGAGCATTGAGATGACAGGGGCAATGGAGCCTTGTGATGACAACTGTCCTGGAACCTTGTGATGACACGGTTCAGGGAGCATTGTGATGACAAGGGTCATGGCGAATTGTGATGACAGATGTCAGGTGGCATTGTGATGATAGTGGTCATCTAGAATTGTGATGAAATGTATCATGGAACACTGTGATGACAGGGGCCATGGAGCATTGTGATGACAAGTGTCAAGGAGCATTGTGGTGACACGGGGATGGAGCCTTATGTTGACAAGACTTCTGGAGCATTGTGATGACTATTGCATGAAGCATTGTGATTACAGGGGCCATGGAGCCTTGTGATGACAAGGGTCATCGACCATTGTGATGACAGGGGTCATGGAGCATTGTGATGACAAGGAACATGGCGAATTGTGATGACAGGGTTCATGGGGCATTGTGATGACAGGGGGCATGGAACATTGTGATGAAAATGGTCCTGGAGCATTGTGAAGACAGCGGTTTCGGAGAATTGTGATGACAGTAATTCTGCAGCATTGTGATGACTAGGGTCATGGATCATTGTGATGACAGGGGTCAGTGAACTTTGTGACGACAAGGTTCATGAAGCATTGTGATGAAAGGGGTCAGTGAACATTGTGACGACAATGTTCATGAAGCATTGTGATGACAAGGGCTTGGAGCATTGTGATGAAATGGGTCATCGAGAATTGTGATGACAGGGGTCATGGAGCATTGTGTTGACATGGGTATGGAGCACTGTAATGAGAAGAGATGTGGAGCATTGTAATGACAAGGGCATGGAGCATTTTGAGTAGAGGGGCCAAGGAGCATTGTGCTGACAAGTGCATGGTGCATTGAGATGAGAAGTGGTATGGACCATTGTGATGAAAATGTTACTGGAGCATTGTGAAAAAAGCGGTCATGGATCATTGTGATGACAGGGTTCATGGAGCTTTGTGATGACAAGGGCCATGGAGCATGGTGATGACAGGGGTCATGGGGCATTGTGATGACAGGTGGCATTGGGAATTGTGATGAAAGGGTCATGGAGCACTCTGATGAAAGTTTTCCTGGAGCATTGTGATGAAAAGAACCATGGATTATTGTGATGACAAGTGCCATGGAACATTGTGATGACAAGTGTCATGGAATATTTTGCTGATAGGAATCATGGAGCATTGTGATGAGTGGGGCCATGGAGCATTGTGATGAAAGACTTCATGGAGCATTGTTATGACAGCAGTCATGGAGCATTGTGATGAAAGGGATCATGGAGCAATGTGATTACAGGGGCCATGGAGCATTGTGAATACATAGGACATAGAGCATTGTGATGAGACGTGTCATGGAGCATTGTGATGAAAGTGGTCATGGATCATTTTGATGACAACTGACCTGGAACATTGTGATGACACGGTTCATGGAGCACTGTGATGACAAGGGCAATGGCGAATTGTGATGACAGGTGTCATGGGGAAATGTGATGACAGTGGTCATCTAGAATTGTCATGAAAGGTATCATGGAGCACTGTGATGACAAGGGCTATGGAGCATTGTGATGACATAGGCCATGGAACATTGTGATGACACGGGCATGGAGCATTGTGATGATAGGGATCATGGAACTTTGTGATGAAAACGGCATGGAGCATTGTGATGACATTGGGTCATTGAGCATTGTGATGACCAGGGTCCTGGAGCATTGTGTTGACACAGGCATGGAGCATTGTGATGAGAAGAGAACTGGAGCATTGTGATGACAAGTGCATGGAGCATTGTGATTATAGGGGCCAAGGAGCACCGTGCTGACAAGGGCATGGTGTATTCTGATGAAAAGGGCATGGAGAATTGTGATGACATGGACAGGGAATATTGTGATCAGAGAGGTCATGGAAAATTGTGATGACAAGTGTCATGGAATATTGCGCTGCCAGGGATCATGGAGCATTGTGATGAGAAAGGTTTTCGAACATTGTGATGACAGGTGTCATGGGGCATTGTGATGACAGTGGTCATGGAGCAGTGTGATGAAAGGTGTCATGGAGCGCTGTGATTTCAGGGGCGTGGAGCATTGTGATGAGCAAAGGCAATGGAGCATTGAGATGATAGGGGCAATGGAGCCTTGTGATGAAAACTATCCTGGAACCTTGTGATGACACGGTTCATGGAGCATTGTGTTGGCATTGGGCATGGCGAATTGTGATGACAGGTGTCATGGGGCATTGGGATGACAGGCCCCATGGAGCATTGCAGTGAATGTGGTCATGGAGCATTCTGATGAAAAGCACCATGGAGCATTGGGATGACAGGGGCCATGGAGCATTGCAGTGAATGTGGTCATAGAGCATTGTGATGAAAAGCACCATGGAGCATTGTGATGACAAGGGCCGTAGAGCATGGTGATGACACTAGTCATGGAGCATTGTGATGACAAGGGAATGGAGCATTGTGATAACATGAGATCTGTAGCATTGTGATGACAAGTGTCATGGAACATTGTGATGAAAGTGATCATGGAGCAATGTGATTACATGGGCCATGGAGCAATGTGAATACATAGGCCATGGAGCATTGTGATGACAGGGGTCATGGAACATTGTGATGAAAGTGGTCATGGATCATTGTGATGACAAGTTAACTGGAACATTGTGATGACATGGTTCAGGGAGCATTGTGATGACAAGGGCCATGACGAATTGTGATGACAGATGTCAGGTGGCATTCTGAGGATAGTGGTCCTCTAGAATTGTGATGAAATGTATCATGGAGCACTGTGTTGACAGGGGCTATGGAGCATTGTGATGACAAGTGTCAAGGAGGATTGTGGTGACACGGGGATGGAGCATTATGTTGACAAGAGTTCTGGAGCATTGTGATGACTAGTGCATGAAGCATTGTGATTACAGGGGCCATGGAGCATTGTGATGACAAGGGTCATGGAGCATTGTGATGACAGGGGGCATGGAACATTGTGATGAAAATGGTCCTGGAGCATTGTGATGACAGCGGTCACGGAGAATTGTGATGACAGTAATTATGCAGCATTGTGATGACTAGGGTCATGGAACCTTGTGATGAGAGGGGTCAGTGAACATTGTGACGACAAGGTTCATGAAGCATTGTGATGACAGGGGTCAGTGAACATTGTGACGACAATGTTCATGAAGCATTGTGATGACAAGGGCTTGGAGCATTGTGATGAAATGGGTCATCGAGAATTGTGATGACAGGGGTCATGGAGCTTTGCATTGACATGGTGATGGAGCATTGTAATGAGAAGAGATCTGGAGCATTGTAATGACAAGGGCATGGAGCATTTTGAGTACAGGTGCCAAGGAGCATTGTGCTGACAAGTGCATGGTGCATTGTGATGAGAAGTGGTATGGACCATTGTGATGAAAATGTTACTGGAGCATTGTGAAGAAAGCGGTCATGGATCATTGTGATGACAGGGTTCATGGAGCTTTGTGATGACAAGGGCCATGGAGCATGGTGATGGCAGGGGTCATGGGGCATTGTGAAGACAGGTGGCATTGGGAATTGTGATGAAAGGTTCATGGAGCACTCTGATGAAAGTTTTCCTGGAGCATTGTGATGAAAAGAACCATGGATTATTGTGATGACAAGTGACATGGAGCATAGTGATGACAACTGTCATGGAATATTTTGCTGACAGGAATCATGGAGCATTGTGATGAGTGGGGCCATGGAGCATTGTGATGAAAGACGTCATGGGGCATTGTTATGACAGGGGTCATGGAGCATTGTGATGAAAGGGATCATGGAGCAATGTGATTACAGGGGCTATGGAGCATTGTGAATACATAGGACATAGAGCATTGTGATGAGAGGTGTCATGGAGCATTGTGATGAAAGTGGTCATGGATCATTTTGATGACAACTGACCTGGAACATTGTGATGACACGGTTCATGGAGCACTGTGATGACAAGGGCAATGGCGATGTGTGATGACAGGTGTCATGGGGAAATGTGATGACAGTGGTCATCTAGAATTGTCATGAAAGGTATCATGGAGCACTGTGATGACAAGGGCTATTGTGCATTGTGATGACATAGGCCATGGAACATTGTGATGACACGGGCATGGAGCATTGTGATGATAGGGATCATGGAACATTGTGATGACAACGGCATGGAGCATTGTGATGACATTGGGTCATTGAGCATTGTGATGACCAGGGTCATGGAGCATTGTGTTGACACAGGCATGGAGCATTGTGATGAGAAGAGAACTGGAGCATTGTGATGACAAGTGCATGGAGCATTGTGAGTATAGGGGCCAAGGAGCACCGTGCTGACAAGGGCATGGTGTATTCTGATGAAAAGGGCATGGAGAATTGTGATGACATGGACAGGGAACATTGTGATCACAGAGGTCATGGAAAATTGTGATGACAAGTGTCATGGAACATTGTGCTGACAGGGTTCATGGAGCATTGTGATGAGAAAGGTTTTCGAACATTGTGATGACAGGTGTCATGGGGCATTGTGATGACAGTGGTCATGGAGCAGTGTGATGAAAGGTGTCATGGAGCGCTGTGATTTCAGGGGCGTGGAGCATTGTGATGAGCAAAGGCAATGGAGCATTGAGATGATAGGGGCAATGGAGCCTTGTGATGAAAACTATCCTGGAACCTTGTGATGACACGGTTCATGGAGCATTGTGTTGGCATGGGCCATGGCGAATTGTGATGACAGGTGTCATGGGGCATTGGGATGACAGGGCCCATGGAGCATTGCAGTGAATGTGGTCATGGAGCATTCTGATGAAAAGCACCATGGAGCATTGGGATGACAGGGGGCATGGAGCATTGCAGTGAATGTGGTCATAGAGCATTGTGATGAAAAGCACCATGGAGCATTGTGATGACAAGGGAATGGAGCATTGTGATAACATGAGATCTGGAGCATAGTGATGACAAGTGTCATGGAACATTGTGATGAAAGTGATCATGGAGCAATGTGATTACATGGGCCATGGAGCAATGTGAATACATAGGCCATGGAGCATTGTGATGACAGGAGTCATGGAACACTGTGATGAAAGTGGTCATGGATCATTGTGATGACAAGTTAACTGGAACATTGTGATGACATGGTTCAGGGAGCATTGTGATGACAAGGGCCATGACGAATTGTGATGAGAGATGTCAGGTGGCATTCTGAGGATAGTGGTCCTCTAGAATTGTGATGAAATGTATCATGGAGCACTGTGTTGACAGGGGCTATGGAGCATTGTGATGACAAGTGTCAAGGAGGATTGTGGTGACACGGGGATGGAGCATTATGTTGACAAGAGTTCTGGAGCATTGTGATGACTAGTGCATGAAGCATTGTGATTACAGGGGCCATGGAGCATTGTGATGACAAGGGTCATGGAGCATTGTGATGACAGGGGGCATGGAACATTGTGATGAAAATGGTCCTGGAGCATTGTGATGACAGCAGTCACAGAGAATTGTGATGACAGTAATAATGCAGCATTGTGAGACTAGGGTCATGGAACCTTGTGATGAGAGGGGTCAGTGAACATTGTGACGACAAGGTTCATGAAGCATTGTGATGACAGGGGTCAGTGAACATTGTGACGACAATGTTCATGAAGCATTGTGATGAAAAGGGCTTGGAGCATTGTGATGAAATGGGTCATCGAGAATTGTGATGACAGGGGTCATGGAGCTTTGCAATGACATGGGTATGGAGCATTGTAATGAGAAGAGATCTGGAGCATTGTAATGACAAGGGCATGGAGCATTTTGAGTACAGCTGCTAAGGAGCATTGTGCTGACAAGTGCTTGGTGCATTGTGATGAGAAGTGGTATGGACCATTGTGATGAAAATGTTACTGGAGCATTGTGAAGAAAGCGGTCATGGATGATTGTGATGACAGGGTTCATGGAGCTTTGTGATGACAAGGGCCATGGAGCATGGTGATGACAGGGGTCATGGGGCATTGTGAAGACAGGTGGCATTGGGAATTGTGATGAAAGGTTCATGGAGCACTCTGATGAAAGTTTTCCTGGAGCATTGTGATGCAAAGAACCATGGATTATTGTGATGACAAGTGACATGGAGCATAGTGATGACAACTGTCATGGAATATTTTGCTGACAGGAATCATGGAGCATTGTGATGAGTGGGGCCATGGAGCATGGTGATGAAAGACGTCATGGGGCATTGTTATGACAGCGGTCATGGAGCATTGTGATGAAAGGGATCATGGAGCAATGTGATTACAGGGGCCATGGAGCATTGTGAATACATAGGACATAGAGCATTGTGATGAGAGGTGTCATGGAGCATTGTGATGAAAGTGGTCATGGATCATTTTGATGACAAGTGACCTGGAACATTGTGATGACACGGTTCATGGAGCACTGTCATGACAAGGGCAATGGCGAATTGTGATGTCAGGTGTCACGGGGAAATGTGATGACAGTGGTCATCTAGAATTGTCATGAAAGGTATCATGGAGCACTGTGATGACAAGGGCTATGGAGCATTGTGATGACATAGGCCATGGAACGTTGTGATGACAAGGGCATGGAGCATATTGATTACAGGGGCCAAGGAGCATTTTGATTACAGTGGCCAAGGAGCATTGTGCTGACAAGGCAATGTGCATTGTGATGACAAGTGGCATGGAACATTGTGATGAAAGTTGTAATTGACCATTGTGATTACATGTGTCCTGGAAACTTGTGATGACACAGTTCAAGGAGCATTGTGTAGACAAGGGTCATGGCGAATTGTGATATAAGGTGTCATGGGGCATTTTGATGAGAGTGGTCATCTAGCATTGTGATGAAAGGTATCATGGAGCACTGTGATGACAGGGGCCATGTAGCATTCTGATGACAATGGCCATGGAGCATTGTGATGACACGGGCATGAGACATTATGATGACAAGAGGTCTGGAGCATTGTGATGACCATGGCATGGAGCATTGTGATGACAAGGGCCATCCAGCATTTTCATGACAGTTGTCATGGAGCATTGAAATGACAAAGGCCAAGGAGCATTGTGATGACAGGGGTCATGGGCATTGTGATGAGAGGGTGAATGGAGCATTGTGATGAAAATTGTCCTGGAGCATTGTGATGACATCGGTCATGGAGAACAGTGATGACAGGGATCATGCAACATTGTGATGACAACGGCATGTAGCATTGTGATGACCAGGGTCATGGAGCATTGTGTTGACACAGGCATGGAGCATTGTGATGAGAAGGGAACTGGAGCATTGTGATGACAAGGGCATGGAGCATTGTGATTATAGGGGCCAAGGTGCACTGTGCTGAAAAGGGCATGGTGTATTGTGATGAAAAGGGCATGGAGAATTGTGATTACATGGACAGGGAACATTGTGATCACAGAGGTCATGGAAGATTGTGATGACAAGTGTCATGGAACATTGTGCTGACAGGGATCATGGAGCATTGTGATGAGAAAGGTTTTTGAGCATTGTGATGACAGGTGTCATGGGGCATTGTGATGACAGTGGTCACGGAGCAGTGTGATGAAAGGTGTCATGGAGTGCTGTGATTACAGGGGCCATGGAGCATTGTGATGAGCAAAGGCAATGGAGCATTGAGATGACAGGGGCAATGGAGCCTTGTGATGACAACTGTCCTGGAACCTTGTGATGACACGGTTCAGGGAGCATTGTGATGACAAGGGTCATGGCGAATTGTGATGACAGATGTCAGGTGGCATTGTGATGATAGTGGTCATCTAGAATTGTGATGAAATGTATCATGGAACACTGTGATGACAGGGGCCATGGAGCATTGTGATGACAAGTGTCAAGGAGCATTGTGGTGACACGGGGATGGAGCCTTATGTTGACAAGACTTCTGGAGCATTGTGATGACTATTGCATGAAGCATTGTGATTACAGGGGCCATGGAGCCTTGTGATGACAAGGGTCATCGACCATTGTGATGACAGGGGTCATGGAGCATTGTGATGACAAGGAACATGGCGAATTGTGATGACAGGGTTCATGGGGCATTGTGATGACAGGGGGCATGGAACATTGTGATGAAAATGGTCCTGGAGCATTGTGAAGACAGCGGTTTCGGAGAATTGTGATGACAGTAATTCTGCAGCATTGTGATGACTAGGGTCATGGATCATTGTGATGACAGGGGTCAGTGAACTTTGTGACGACAAGGTTCATGAAGCATTGTGATGAAAGGGGTCAGTGAACATTGTGACGACAATGTTCATGAAGCATTGTGATGACAAGGGCTTGGAGCATTGTGATGAAATGGGTCATCGAGAATTGTGATGACAGGGGTCATGGAGCATTGTGTTGACATGGGTATGGAGCACTGTAATGAGAAGAGATGTGGAGCATTGTAATGACAAGGGCATGGAGCATTTTGAGTAGAGGGGCCAAGGAGCATTGTGCTGACAAGTGCATGGTGCATTGAGATGAGAAGTGGTATGGACCATTGTGATGAAAATGTTACTGGAGCATTGTGAAAAAAGCGGTCATGGATCATTGTGATGACAGGGTTCATGGAGCTTTGTGATGACAAGGGCCATGGAGCATGGTGATGACAGGGGTCATGGGGCATTGTGATGACAGGTGGCATTGGGAATTGTGATGAAAGGGTCATGGAGCACTCTGATGAAAGTTTTCCTGGAGCATTGTGATGAAAAGAACCATGGATTATTGTGATGACAAGTGCCATGGAACATTGTGATGACAAGTGTCATGGAATATTTTGCTGATAGGAATCATGGAGCATTGTGATGAGTGGGGCCATGGAGCATTGTGATGAAAGACTTCATGGAGCATTGTTATGACAGCAGTCATGGAGCATTGTGATGAAAGGGATCATGGAGCAATGTGATTACAGGGGCCATGGAGCATTGTGAATACATAGGACATAGAGCATTGTGATGAGACGTGTCATGGAGCATTGTGATGAAAGTGGTCATGGATCATTTTGATGACAACTGACCTGGAACATTGTGATGACACGGTTCATGGAGCACTGTGATGACAAGGGCAATGGCGAATTGTGATGACAGGTGTCATGGGGAAATGTGATGACAGTGGTCATCTAGAATTGTCATGAAAGGTATCATGGAGCACTGTGATGACAAGGGCTATGGAGCATTGTGATGACATAGGCCATGGAACATTGTGATGACACGGGCATGGAGCATTGTGATGATAGGGATCATGGAACTTTGTGATGAAAACGGCATGGAGCATTGTGATGACATTGGGTCATTGAGCATTGTGATGACCAGGGTCCTGGAGCATTGTGTTGACACAGGCATGGAGCATTGTGATGAGAAGAGAACTGGAGCATTGTGATGACAAGTGCATGGAGCATTGTGATTATAGGGGCCAAGGAGCACCGTGCTGACAAGGGCATGGTGTATTCTGATGAAAAGGGCATGGAGAATTGTGATGACATGGACAGGGAATATTGTGATCAGAGAGGTCATGGAAAATTGTGATGACAAGTGTCATGGAATATTGCGCTGCCAGGGATCATGGAGCATTGTGATGAGAAAGGTTTTCGAACATTGTGATGACAGGTGTCATGGGGCATTGTGATGACAGTGGTCATGGAGCAGTGTGATGAAAGGTGTCATGGAGCGCTGTGATTTCAGGGGCGTGGAGCATTGTGATGAGCAAAGGCAATGGAGCATTGAGATGATAGGGGCAATGGAGCCTTGTGATGAAAACTATCCTGGAACCTTGTGATGACACGGTTCATGGAGCATTGTGTTGGCATTGGGCATGGCGAATTGTGATGACAGGTGTCATGGGGCATTGGGATGACAGGCCCCATGGAGCATTGCAGTGAATGTGGTCATGGAGCATTCTGATGAAAAGCACCATGGAGCATTGGGATGACAGGGGCCATGGAGCATTGCAGTGAATGTGGTCATAGAGCATTGTGATGAAAAGCACCATGGAGCATTGTGATGACAAGGGCCGTAGAGCATGGTGATGACACTAGTCATGGAGCATTGTGATGACAAGGGAATGGAGCATTGTGATAACATGAGATCTGTAGCATTGTGATGACAAGTGTCATGGAACATTGTGATGAAAGTGATCATGGAGCAATGTGATTACATGGGCCATGGAGCAATGTGAATACATAGGCCATGGAGCATTGTGATGACAGGGGTCATGGAACATTGTGATGAAAGTGGTCATGGATCATTGTGATGACAAGTTAACTGGAACATTGTGATGACATGGTTCAGGGAGCATTGTGATGACAAGGGCCATGACGAATTGTGATGACAGATGTCAGGTGGCATTCTGAGGATAGTGGTCCTCTAGAATTGTGATGAAATGTATCATGGAGCACTGTGTTGACAGGGGCTATGGAGCATTGTGATGACAAGTGTCAAGGAGGATTGTGGTGACACGGGGATGGAGCATTATGTTGACAAGAGTTCTGGAGCATTGTGATGACTAGTGCATGAAGCATTGTGATTACAGGGGCCATGGAGCATTGTGATGACAAGGGTCATGGAGCATTGTGATGACAGGGGGCATGGAACATTGTGATGAAAATGGTCCTGGAGCATTGTGATGACAGCGGTCACGGAGAATTGTGATGACAGTAATTATGCAGCATTGTGATGACTAGGGTCATGGAACCTTGTGATGAGAGGGGTCAGTGAACATTGTGACGACAAGGTTCATGAAGCATTGTGATGACAGGGGTCAGTGAACATTGTGACGACAATGTTCATGAAGCATTGTGATGACAAGGGCTTGGAGCATTGTGATGAAATGGGTCATCGAGAATTGTGATGACAGGGGTCATGGAGCTTTGCATTGACATGGTGATGGAGCATTGTAATGAGAAGAGATCTGGAGCATTGTAATGACAAGGGCATGGAGCATTTTGAGTACAGGTGCCAAGGAGCATTGTGCTGACAAGTGCATGGTGCATTGTGATGAGAAGTGGTATGGACCATTGTGATGAAAATGTTACTGGAGCATTGTGAAGAAAGCGGTCATGGATCATTGTGATGACAGGGTTCATGGAGCTTTGTGATGACAAGGGCCATGGAGCATGGTGATGGCAGGGGTCATGGGGCATTGTGAAGACAGGTGGCATTGGGAATTGTGATGAAAGGTTCATGGAGCACTCTGATGAAAGTTTTCCTGGAGCATTGTGATGAAAAGAACCATGGATTATTGTGATGACAAGTGACATGGAGCATAGTGATGACAACTGTCATGGAATATTTTGCTGACAGGAATCATGGAGCATTGTGATGAGTGGGGCCATGGAGCATTGTGATGAAAGACGTCATGGGGCATTGTTATGACAGGGGTCATGGAGCATTGTGATGAAAGGGATCATGGAGCAATGTGATTACAGGGTCTATGGAGCATTGTGAATACATAGGACATAGAGCATTGTGATGAGAGGTGTCATGGAGCATTGTGATGAAAGTGGTCATGGATCATTTTGATGACAACTGACCTGGAACATTGTGATGACACGGTTCATGGAGCACTGTGATGACAAGGGCAATGGCGATGTGTGATGACAGGTGTCATGGGGAAATGTGATGACAGTGGTCATCTAGAATTGTCATGAAAGGTATCATGGAGCACTGTGATGACAAGGGCTATTGTGCATTGTGATGACATAGGCCATGGAACATTGTGATGACACGGGCATGGAGCATTGTGATGATAGGGATCATGGAACATTGTGATGACAACGGCATGGAGCATTGTGATGACATTGGGTCATTGAGCATTGTGATGACCAGGGTCATGGAGCATTGTGTTGACACAGGCATGGAGCATTGTGATGAGAAGAGAACTGGAGCATTGTGATGACAAGTGCATGGAGCATTGTGAGTATAGGGGCCAAGGAGCACCGTGCTGACAAGGGCATGGTGTATTCTGATGAAAAGGGCATGGAGAATTGTGATGACATGGACAGGGAACATTGTGATCACAGAGGTCATGGAAAATTGTGATGACAAGTGTCATGGAACATTGTGCTGACAGGGTTCATGGAGCATTGTGATGAGAAAGGTTTTCGAACATTGTGATGACAGGTGTCATGGGGCATTGTGATGACAGTGGTCATGGAGCAGTGTGATGAAAGGTGTCATGGAGCGCTGTGATTTCAGGGGCGTGGAGCATTGTGATGAGCAAAGGCAATGGAGCATTGAGATGATAGGGGCAATGGAGCCTTGTGATGAAAACTATCCTGGAACCTTGTGATGACACGGTTCATGGAGCATTGTGTTGGCATGGGCCATGGCGAATTGTGATGACAGGTGTCATGGGGCATTGGGATGACAGGGCCCATGGAGCATTGCAGTGAATGTGGTCATGGAGCATTCTGATGAAAAGCACCATGGAGCATTGGGATGACAGGGGGCATGGAGCATTGCAGTGAATGTGGTCATAGAGCATTGTGATGAAAAGCACCATGGAGCATTGTGATGACAAGGGAATGGAGCATTGTGATAACATGAGATCTGGAGCATAGTGATGACAAGTGTCATGGAACATTGTGATGAAAGTGATCATGGAGCAATGTGATTACATGGGCCATGGAGCAATGTGAATACATAGGCCATGGAGCATTGTGATGACAGGAGTCATGGAACACTGTGATGAAAGTGGTCATGGATCATTGTGATGACAAGTTAACTGGAACATTGTGATGACATGGTTCAGGGAGCATTGTGATGACAAGGGCCATGACGAATTGTGATGAGAGATGTCAGGTGGCATTCTGAGGATAGTGGTCCTCTAGAATTGTGATGAAATGTATCATGGAGCACTGTGTTGACAGGGGCTATGGAGCATTGTGATGACAAGTGTCAAGGAGGATTGTGGTGACACGGGGATGGAGCATTATGTTGACAAGAGTTCTGGAGCATTGTGATGACTAGTGCATGAAGCATTGTGATTACAGGGGCCATGGAGCATTGTGATGACAAGGGTCATGGAGCATTGTGATGACAGGGGGCATGGAACATTGTGATGAAAATGGTCCTGGAGCATTGTGATGACAGCAGTCACAGAGAATTGTGATGACAGTAATAATGCAGCATTGTGAGACTAGGGTCATGGAACCTTGTGATGAGAGGGGTCAGTGAACATTGTGACGACAAGGTTCATGAAGCATTGTGATGACAGGGGTCAGTGAACATTGTGACGACAATGTTCATGAAGCATTGTGATGAAAAGGGCTTGGAGCATTGTGATGAAATGGGTCATCGAGAATTGTGATGACAGGGGTCATGGAGCTTTGCAATGACATGGGTATGGAGCATTGTAATGAGAAGAGATCTGGAGCATTGTAATGACAAGGGCATGGAGCATTTTGAGTACAGCTGCTAAGGAGCATTGTGCTGACAAGTGCTTGGTGCATTGTGATGAGAAGTGGTATGGACCATTGTGATGAAAATGTTACTGGAGCATTGTGAAGAAAGCGGTCATGGATGATTGTGATGACAGGGTTCATGGAGCTTTGTGATGACAAGGGCCATGGAGCATGGTGATGACAGGGGTCATGGGGCATTGTGAAGACAGGTGGCATTGGGAATTGTGATGAAAGGTTCATGGAGCACTCTGATGAAAGTTTTCCTGGAGCATTGTGATGCAAAGAACCATGGATTATTGTGATGACAAGTGACATGGAGCATAGTGATGACAACTGTCATGGAATATTTTGCTGACAGGAATCATGGAGCATTGTGATGAGTGGGGCCATGGAGCATGGTGATGAAAGACGTCATGGGGCATTGTTATGACAGCGGTCATGGAGCATTGTGATGAAAGGGATCATGGAGCAATGTGATTACAGGGGCCATGGAGCATTGTGAATACATAGGACATAGAGCATTGTGATGAGAGGTGTCATGGAGCATTGTGATGAAAGTGGTCATGGATCATTTTGATGACAAGTGACCTGGAACATTGTGATGACACGGTTCATGGAGCACTGTCATGACAAGGGCAATGGCGAATTGTGATGTCAGGTGTCACGGGGAAATGTGATGACAGTGGTCATCTAGAATTGTCATGAAAGGTATCATGGAGCACTGTGATGACAAGGGCTATGGAGCATTGTGATGACATAGGCCATGGAACGTTGTGATGACAAGGGCATGGAGCATATTGATTACAGGGGCCAAGGAGCATTTTGATTACAGTGGCCAAGGAGCATTGTGCTGACAAGGCAATGTGCATTGTGATGACAAGTGGCATGGAACATTGTGATGAAAGTTGTAATTGACCATTGTGATTACATGTGTCCTGGAAACTTGTGATGACACAGTTCAAGGAGCATTGTGTAGACAAGGGTCATGGCGAATTGTGATATAAGGTGTCATGGGGCATTTTGATGAGAGTGGTCATCTAGCATTGTGATGAAAGGTATCATGGAGCACTGTGATGACAGGGGCCATGTAGCATTCTGATGACAATGGCCATGGAGCATTGTGATGACACGGGCATGAGACATTATGATGACAAGAGGTCTGGAGCATTGTGATGACCATGGCATGGAGCATTGTGATGACAAGGGCCATCCAGCATTTTCATGACAGTTGTCATGGAGCATTGAAATGACAAAGGCCAAGGAGCATTGTGATGACAGGGGTCATGGGCATTGTGATGAGAGGGTGAATGGAGCATTGTGATGAAAATTGTCCTGGAGCATTGTGATGACATCGGTCATGGAGAACAGTGATGACAGGGATCATGCAACATTGTGATGACAACGGCATGTAGCATTGTGATGACCAGGGTCATGGAGCATTGTGTTGACACAGGCATGGAGCATTGTGATGAGAAGGGAACTGGAGCATTGTGATGACAAGGGCATGGAGCATTGTGATTATAGGGGCCAAGGTGCACTGTGCTGAAAAGGGCATGGTGTATTGTGATGAAAAGGGCATGGAGAATTGTGATTACATGGACAGGGAACATTGTGATCACAGAGGTCATGGAAGATTGTGATGACAAGTGTCATGGAACATTGTGCTGACAGGGATCATGGAGCATTGTGATGAGAAAGGTTTTTGAGCATTGTGATGACAGGTGTCATGGGGCATTGTGATGACAGTGGTCACGGAGCAGTGTGATGAAAGGTGTCATGGAGTGCTGTGATTACAGGGGCCATGGAGCATTGTGATGAGCAAAGGCAATGGAGCATTGAGATGACAGGGGCAATGGAGCCTTGTGATGACAACTGTCCTGGAACCTTGTGATGACACGGTTCAGGGAGCATTGTGATGACAAGGGTCATGGCGAATTGTGATGACAGATGTCAGGTGGCATTGTGATGATAGTGGTCATCTAGAATTGTGATGAAATGTATCATGGAACACTGTGATGACAGGGGCCATGGAGCATTGTGATGACAAGTGTCAAGGAGCATTGTGGTGACACGGGGATGGAGCCTTATGTTGACAAGACTTCTGGAGCATTGTGATGACTATTGCATGAAGCATTGTGATTACAGGGGCCATGGAGCCTTGTGATGACAAGGGTCATCGACCATTGTGATGACAGGGGTCATGGAGCATTGTGATGACAAGGAACATGGCGAATTGTGATGACAGGGTTCATGGGGCATTGTGATGACAGGGGGCATGGAACATTGTGATGAAAATGGTCCTGGAGCATTGTGAAGACAGCGGTTTCGGAGAATTGTGATGACAGTAATTCTGCAGCATTGTGATGACTAGGGTCATGGATCATTGTGATGACAGGGGTCAGTGAACTTTGTGACGACAAGGTTCATGAAGCATTGTGATGAAAGGGGTCAGTGAACATTGTGACGACAATGTTCATGAAGCATTGTGATGACAAGGGCTTGGAGCATTGTGATGAAATGGGTCATCGAGAATTGTGATGACAGGGGTCATGGAGCATTGTGTTGACATGGGTATGGAGCACTGTAATGAGAAGAGATGTGGAGCATTGTAATGACAAGGGCATGGAGCATTTTGAGTAGAGGGGCCAAGGAGCATTGTGCTGACAAGTGCATGGTGCATTGAGATGAGAAGTGGTATGGACCATTGTGATGAAAATGTTACTGGAGCATTGTGAAAAAAGCGGTCATGGATCATTTTGATGACAGGGTTCATGGAGCTTTGTGATGACAAGGGCCATGGAGCATGGTGATGACAGGGGTCATGGGGCATTGTGATGACAGGTGGCATTGGGAATTGTGATGAAAGGGTCATGGAGCACTCTGATGAAAGTTTTCCTGGAGCATTGTGATGAAAAGAACCATGGATTATTGTGATGACAAGTGCCATGGAACATTGTGATGACAAGTGTCATGGAATATTTTGCTGATAGGAATCATGGAGCATTGTGATGAGTGGGGCCATGGAGCATTGTGATGAAAGACTTCATGGAGCATTGTTATGACAGCAGTCATGGAGCATTGTGATGAAAGGGATCATGGAGCAATGTGATTACAGGGGCCATGGAGCATTGTGAATACATAGGACATAGAGCATTGTGATGAGACATGTCATGGAGCATTGTGATGAAAGTGGTCATGGATCATTTTGATGACAACTGACCTGGAACATTGTGATGACACGGTTCATGGAGCACTGTGATGACAAGGGCAATGGCGAATTGTGATGACAGGTGTCATGGGGAAATGTGATGACAGTGGTCATCTAGAATTGTCATGAAAGGTATCATGGAGCACTGTGATGACAAGGGCTATGGAGCATTGTGATGACATAGGCCATGGAACATTGTGATGACACGGGCATGGAGCATTGTGATGATAGGGATCATGGAACTTTGTGATGAAAACGGCATGGAGCATTGTGATGACATTGGGTCATTGAGCATTGTGATGACCAGGGTCCTGGAGCATTGTGTTGACACAGGCATGGAGCATTGTGATGAGAAGAGAACTGGAGCATTGTGATGACAAGTGCATGGAGCATTGTGATTATAGGGGCCAAGGAGCACCGTGCTGACAAGGGCATGGTGTATTCTGATGAAAAGGGCATGGAGAATTGTGATGACATGGACAGGGAATATTGTGATCAGAGAGGTCATGGAAAATTGTGATGACAAGTGTCATGGAATATTGTGCTGCCAGGGATCATGGAGCATTGTGATGAGAAAGGTTTTCGAACATTGTGATGACAGGTGTCATGGGGCATTGTGATGACAGTGGTCATGGAGCAGTGTGATGAAAGGTGTCATGGAGCGCTGTGATTTCAGGGGCGTGGAGCATTGTGATGAGCAAAGGCAATGGAGCATTGAGATGATAGGGGCAATGGAGCCTTGTGATGAAAACTATCCTGGAACCTTGTGATGACACGGTTCATGGAGCATTGTGTTGGCATGGGGCATGGCGAATTGTGATGACAGGTGTCATGGGGCATTGGGATGACAGGCCCCATGGAGCATTGCAGTGAATGTGGTCATGGAGCATTCTGATGAAAAGCACCATGGAGCATTGGGATGACAGGGGCCATGGAGCATTGCAGTGAATGTGGTCATAGAGCATTGTGATGAAAAGCACCATGGAGCATTGTGATGACAAGGGCCGTAGAGCATGGTGATGACACTAGTCATGGAGCATTGTGATGACAAGGGAATGGAGCATTGTGATAACATGAGATCTGGAGCATAGTGATGACAAGTGTCATGGAACATTGTGATGAAAGTGATCATGGAGCAAGGTGATTACATGGGCCATGGAGCAATGTGAATACATAGGCCATGGAGCATTGTGATGACAGGGGTCATGGAACATTGTGATGAAAGTGGTCATGGATCATTGTGATGACAAGTTAACTGGAACATTGTGATGACATGGTTCAGGGAGCATTGTGATGACAAGGGCCATGACGAATTGTGATGACAGATGTCAGGTGGCATTCTGAGGATAGTGGTCCTCTAGAATTGTGATGAAATGTATCATGGAGCACTGTGTTGACAGGGGCTATGGAGCATTGTGATGACAAGTGTCAAGGAGGATTGTGGTGACACGGGGATGGAGCATTATGTTGACAAGAGTTCTGGAGCATTGTGATGACTAGTGCATGAAGCATTGTGATTACAGGGGCCATGGAGCATTGTGATGACAAGGGTCATGGAGCATTGTGATGACAGGGGGCATGGAACATTCTGATGAAAATGGTCCTGGAGCTTTGAGATGACAGCAGTCACGGAGAATTGTGATGACAGTAATTCTGCAGCATTGTGATGACTAGGGTCATGGAACCTTGTGATGAGAGGGGTCAGTGAACATTGTGACGACAAGGTTCATGAAGCATTGTGATGACAGGGGTCAGTGAACATTGTGACGACAATGTTCATGAAGCATTGTGATGACAAGGGCTTGGAGCATTGTGATGAAATGGGTCATCGAGAATTGTGATGACAGGGGTCATGGAGCTTTGCATTGACATGGTGATGGAGCATTGTAATGAGAAGAGATCTGGAGCATTGTAATGACAAGGGCATGGAGCATTTTGAGTACAGGTGCCAAGGAGCATTGTGCTGACAAGTGCATGGTGCATTGTGATGAGAAGTGGTATGGACCATTGTGATGAAAATGTTACTGGAGCATTGTGAAGAAAGCGGTCATGGATCATTGTGATGACAGGGTTCATGGAGCTTTGTGATGACAAGGGCCATGGAGCATGGTGATGGCAGGGGTCATGGGGCATTGTGAAGACAGGTGGCATTGGGAATTGTGATGAAAGGTTCATGGAGCACTCTGATGAAAGTTTTCCTGGAGCATTGTGATGAAAAGAACCATGGATTATTGTGATGACAAGTGACATGGAGCATAGTGATGACAACTGTCATGGAATATTTTGCTGACAGGAATCATGGAGCATTGTGATGAGTGGGGCCATGGAGCATTGTGATGAAAGACGTCATGGGGCATTGTTATGACAGGGGTCATGGAGCATTGTGATGAAAGGGATCATGGAGCAATGTGATTACAGGGGCTATGGAGCATTGTGAATACATAGGACATAGAGCATTGTGATGAGAGGTGTCATGGAGCATTGTGATGAAAGTGGTCATGGATCATTTTGATGACAACTGACCTGGAACATTGTGATGACACGGTTCATGGAGCACTGTGATGACAAGGGCAATGGCGATGTGTGATGACAGGTGTCATGGGGAAATGTGATGACAGTGGTCATCTAGAATTGTCATGAAAGGTATCATGGAGCACTGTGATGACAAGGGCTATTGTGCATTGTGATGACATAGGCCATGGAACATTGTGATGACACGGGCATGGAGCATTGTGATGATAGGGATCATGGAACATTGTGATGACAACGGCATGGAGCATTGTGATGACATTGGGTCATTGAGCATTGTGATGACCAGGGTCATGGAGCATTGTGTTGACACAGGCATGGAGCATTGTGATGAGAAGAGAACTGGAGCATTGTGATGACAAGTGCATGGAGCATTGTGATTATAGAGGCCAAGGAGCACCGTGCTGACAAGGGCATGGTGTATTCTGATGAAAAGGGCATGGAGAATTGTGATGACATGGACAGGGAACATTGTGATCACAGAGGTCATGGAAAATTGTGATGACAAGTGTCATGGAACATTGTGCTGACAGGGTTCATGGAGCATTGTGATGAGAAAGGTTTTCGAACATTGTGATGACAGGTGTCATGGGGCATTGTGATGACAGTGGTCATGGAGCAGTGTGATGAAAGGTGTCATGGAGCGCTGTGATTTCAGGGGCGTGGAGCATTGTGATGAGCAAAGGCAATGGAGCATTGAGATGATAGGGGCAATGGAGCCTTGTGATGAAAACTATCCTGGAACCTTGTGATGACACGGTTCATGGAGCATTGTGTTGGCATGGGCCATGGCGAATTGTGATGACAGGTGTCATGGGGCATTGGGATGACAGGGCCCATGGAGCATTGCAGTGAATGTGGTCATGGAGCATTCTGATGAAAAGCACCATGGAGCATTGGGATGACAGGGGCATGGAGCATTGCAGTGAATGTGGTCATAGAGCATTGTGATGAAAAGCACCATGGAGCATTGTGATGACAAGGGAATGGAGCATTGTGATAACATGAGATCTGGAGCATAGTGATGACAAGTGTCATGGAACATTGTGATGAAAGTGATCATGGAGCAATGTGATTACATGGGCCATGGAGCAATGTGAATACATAGGCCATGGAGCATTGTGATGACAGGAGTCATGGAACACTGTGATGAAAGTGGTCATGGATCATTGTGATGACAAGTTAACTGGAACATTGTGATGACATGGTTCAGGGAGCATTGTGATGACAAGGGCCATGACGAATTGTGATGAGAGATGTCAGGTGGCATTCTGAGGATAGTGGTCCTCTAGAATTGTGATGAAATGTATCATGGAGCACTGTGTTGACAGGGGCTATGGAGCATTGTGATGACAAGTGTCAAGGAGGATTGTGGTGACACGGGGATGGAGCATTATGTTGACAAGAGTTCTGGAGCATTGTGATGACTAGTGCATGAAGCATTGTGATTACAGGGGCCATGGAGCATTGTGATGACAAGGGTCATGGAGCATTGTGATGACAGGGGGCATGGAACATTGTGATGAAAATGGTCCTGGAGCATTGTGATGACAGCAGTCACAGAGAATTGTGATGACAGTAATAATGCAGCATTGTGAGACTAGGGTCATGGAACCTTGTGATGAGAGGGGTCAGTGAACATTGTGACGACAAGGTTCATGAAGCATTGTGATGACAGGGGTCAGTGAACATTGTGACGACAATGTTCATGAAGCATTGTGATGACAAGGGCTTGGAGCATTGTGATGAAATGGGTCATCGAGAATTGTGATGACAGGGGTCATGGAGCTTTGCAATGACATGGGTATGGAGCATTGTAATGAGAAGAGATCTGGAGCATTGTAATGACAAGGGCATGGAGCATTTTGAGTACAGCTGCTAAGGAGCATTGTGCTGACAAGTGCTTGGTGCATTGTGATGAGAAGTGGTATGGACCATTGTGATGAAAATGTTACTGGAGCATTGTGAAGAAAGCGGTCATGGATCATTGTGATGACAGGGTTCATGGAGCTTTGTGATGACAAGGGCCATGGAGCATGGTGATGACAGGGGTCATGGGGCATTGTGAAGACAGGTGGCATTGGGAATTGTGATGAAAGGTTCATGGAGCACTCTGATGAAAGTTTTCCTGGAGCATTGTGATGAAAAGAACCATGGATTATTGTGATGACAAGTGACATGGAGCATAGTGATGACAACTGTCATGGAATATTTTGCTGACAGGAATCATGGAGCATTGTGATGAGTGGGGCCATGGAGCATGGTGATGAAAGACGTCATGGGGCATTGTTATGACAGCGGTCATGGAGCATTGTGATGAAAGGGATCATGGAGCAATGTGATTACAGGGGCCATGGAGCATTGTGAATACATAGGACATAGAGCATTGTGATGAGAGGTGTCATGGAGCATTGTGATGAAAGTGGTCATGGATCATTTTGATGACAAGTGACCTGGAACATTGTGATGACACGGTTCATGGAGCACTGTCATGACAAGGGCAATGGCGAATTGTGATGTCAGGTGTCACGGGGAAATGTGATGACAGTGGTCATCTAGAATTGTCATGAAAGGTATCATGGAGCACTGTGATGACAAGGGCTATGGAGCATTGTGATGACATAGGCCATGGAACGTTGTGATGACAAGGGCATGGAGCATATTGATTACAGGGGCCAAGGAGCATTTTGATTACAGTGGCCAAGGAGCATTGTGCTGACAAGGCAATGTGCATTGTGATGACAAGTGGCATGGAGCATTGTGATGAAAGTTGTAATTGACCATTGTGATTACATGTGTCCTGGAAACTTGTGATGACACAGTTCAAGGAGCATTGTGTAGACAAGGGCCATGGCGAATTGTGATATAAGGTGTCATGGGGCATTTTGATGAGAGTGGTCATCTAGCATTGTGATGAAAGGTATCATGGAGCACTGTGATGACAGGGGCCATGTAGCATTCTGATGACAATGGCCATGGAGCATTGTGATGACACGGGCATGAGACATTATGATGACAAGAGGTCTGGAGCATTGTGATGACCATGGCATGGAGCATTGTGATGACAAGGGCCATCCAGCATTTTCATGACAGTTGTCATGGAGCATTGAAATGACAAAGGCCATGGAGCATTGTGATGACAGGGGTCATGGGCATTGTGATGAGAGGGTGAATGGAGCATTGTGATGAAAATTGTCCTGGAGCATTGTGATGACATCGGTCATGGAGAACAGTGATGACAGGGATCATGCAACATTGTGATGACAACGGCATGTAGCATTGTGATGACATGGGTCATCGAGCATTGTGATGACCAGGGTCATGGAGCATTGTGTTGACACAGGCATGGAGCATTGTGATGAGAAGGGAACTGGAGCATTGTGATGACAAGGGCATGGAGCATTGTGATTATAGGGGCCAAGGTGCACTGTGCTGAAAAGGGCATGGTGTATTGTGCTGAAAAGGGCATGGAGAATTGTGATTACATGGACAGGGAACATTGTGATCACAGAGGTCATGGAAGATTGTGATGACAAGTGTCATGGAACATTGTGCTGACAGGGATCATGGAGCATTGTGATGAGAAAGGTTTTTGAGCATTGTGATGACAGGTGTCATGGGGCATTGTGATGACAGTGGTCATGGAGCAGTGTGATGAAAGGTGTCATGGAGTGCTGTGATTACAGGGGCCATGGAGCATTGTGATGAGCAAAGGCAATGGAGCATTGAGATGACAGGGGCAATGGAGCCTTGTGATGACAACTGTCCTGGAACCTTGTGATGACACGGTTCAGGGAGCATTGTGATGACAAGGGTCATGGCGAATTGTGATGACAGATGTCAGGTGGCATTGTGATGATAGTGGTCATCTAGAATTGTGATGAAATGTATCATGGAACACTGTGATGACAGGGGCCATGGAGCATTGTGATGACAAGTGTCAAGGAGCATTGTGGTGACACGGGGATGGAGCCTTATGTTGACAAGACTTCTGGAGCATTGTGATGACTAGTGCATGAAGCATTGTGATTACAGGGGCCATGGAGCCTTGTGATGACAAGGGTCATGGAGCATTGTGATGACAGGGGCATGGAACATTGTAATGAAAATGGTCCTGGAGCATTGTGAAGACAGCGGTTTCGGAGAATTGTGATGACAGTAATTCTGCAGCATTGTGATGACTAGGGTCATGGATCATTGTGATGACAGGGGTCAGTGAACTTTGTGACGACAAGGTTCATGAAGCATTGTGATGAAAGGGGTCAGTGAACATTGTGACGACAATGTTCATGAAGCATTGTGATGACAAGGGCTTGGAGCATTGTGATGAAATGGGTCATCGAGAATTGTGATGACAGGGGTCATGGAGCATTGTGTTGACATGGGTATGGAGCACTGTAATGAGAAGAGATGTGGAGCATTGTAATGACAAGGGCATGGAGCATTTTGAGTAGAGGGGCCAAGGAGCATTGTGCTGACAAGTGCATGGTGCATTGTGATGAGAAGTGGTATGGACCATTGTGATGAAAATATTACTGGAGCATTGTGAAAAAAGCGGTCATGGATCATTGTGATGACAGGGTTCATGGAGCTTTGTGATGACAAGGGCCATGGAGCATGGTGATGACAGGGGTCATGGGGCATTGTGATGACAGGTGGCATTGGGAATTGTGATGAAATGGTCATGGAGCACTCTGATGAAAGTTTTCCTGGAGCATTGTGATGAAAAGAACCATGGATTATTGTGATGACAAGTGCCATGGAGCATTGTGATGACAAGTGTCATGGAATATTTTGCTGACAGGAATCATGGACCATTGTGATGAGTGGGGCCATGGAGCATTGTGATGAAAGACGTCATGGGACATTGTTATGACAGCGTTCATGGAGCATTGTGATAAAAGTGATCATGGAGCAATGTGATTACAGAGGTCATGGAGCATTGTGAATACATAGAACATAGAGCATTGTGATGAGAGTTGTCATGGAGCATTGTGATGAAAGGGGTCATGGTTCATTGTGATGACAGGGGCCTGGAACATTGTGATGACAGGGGTCACGGGGCATTGTGATGACAAGGGCCATGGAACATTTTGATGACAGTGGTCATATGGCATTTTGAATGACAGGGGCCATGAAGCATTGTGATGACAGGGGGCATGGAGCTTTGTGATTTAACAGGCATGTAGCATTTTAGACAAGGGTCATGGAGCATTGTGATGAAAGGGGTCATGGAGCATTGTGATCATAAGGGCATGGAGCATTGTGATGAAAATGGCATGTAGCATTGCGATGACAAAGGTCATGGAGCATTGTGATGACAGGGGTTATGGAGCATAGTGATGACAAGGGCGTGGAGCATTGTGATGACAGTGGTCATGGAACATTGTGACGATAAGGGCATCGAGCCATGTTAGGGACAGTCTAGCGGCCTTGGCACTAAATTCAGTGCCTGAATTAGGCACAGCATAAGGTCTTTAGTTAGCATAAGAGGTAGGACATTACCTCAGGACAGGGTTAGGGTAAAGGCTTGGAATCGTGTCAGGAAATGACCTAAGGTTAGTGTGAAGACCTTTGTTACTGAAACACTCAGGGACTTATTCAGAAGCAGTGTTAGGGCTTCAGGTAGGGTCAGCATCAGGGACTGACTTAGGGAGATTGACAGGTTCTGAGTGAGGCTTAATGTCAGGCCCTTAGCTGGGGACACTGTCAGGGAATGTCTTAGGAGCAGCATCTGTGCCTTTGTTGGATCAGCTTTAGGTTCTTAGTTAAAGACATGACCGGAGCCCTAGTTAGTCACAGCGTCAAGGCGTCAGTTAGGGAAAGCTTCAGGGTCTGAGTTAAAGACAGCCTCATGTCTTCACTTAAAGACAGCGACAGGGTTTTCTTAGGGACAGTGTCAGGACCTTCGTTAGAAATGAGTCAGGATATTAGCTCAGGAGAGTGTCAGGATTTTAGTTATTGCTGGCAGCAGGGCCTATATTAAGGACAGATTCCGGGCCTTTGTTAGATTCAGTGTCATGGCCTTAGTTAGGAGTAGTCAGGGCCTTAGTTAGGGAGAGCATTAGGGTTTCAGTTAGCATAAGATGCAGGAGATTATCTCGGGACAGAGTCAGGTTCCAGGCCAGAGATAGTGAAAGGAAATGACCATGGGATAACGAGAAGACCTTAGTTATTGAGAGCATCAGGGCCTTAGTTAGCAGCAGTGTTAGCGCCTTAATCAGGACCAGTGCCAGGGCTTGATGTATGGACAGCATCAGAGCCTAACTAAGGTACAGCAACAGGGCCTAAGTGAGGCCTATCTTTAGGGCCTGAGTAAGGGACAGTATCAGGGCATGACTTAGGAGCAGCATAAAGGCCTCTGTAGGATCAGCATTAGGGTCTTGGTTAAAGCTATTATCAGGGCCTCCGTTAGGGATAGCCTCAAGGCCTCACTTAGGGACAGCGTCAGTGCTAACTTTGGGAAAGTTTCAGGACCTTGGTAAGCCATGGGTCAGGCTATTAGCTCAGGATAATATCAGGTGTTCAGATATTGACGGCAGCAGGGCCTTAGTTAGAGGCAGTGTCAGGGCCTAAGTTAGGACTAGCATCAGAGCCTTTGTTAGGTACAGTGTCAGTGACTGAGTTAGGTGTAGCGTCAGAGCCTTAGTAAGGGACAGTGTCAGGGCCTGCATGAGGACGAGCCTCCAGGCCTCAGTTACGGACAGGTTCACGACTTCGGACCTAAATTCAGGGCCTCATTTAGGGACAGAATCAGGGATTTAGCTAGCATAAGGGGATCTACAGCTGAAAGCAACCTGAACACCACCACAAGCAGATGCAGAAGTGAATCATGCACGCTCCTATAAAGGAATATTCCACAGCAGTTGAGTACATTTTGTTTAAAGTTAGTAACACTATAAAAATTTGTTTTGAAGAAAACTATATTCAGAAGATGAAAGAATCTCGTTCTGAAGGATCTCTTTAGCTAATCTCGACATTAGCTAAAGAGAAGGTTAGGTTAAGGTCTAGGGAGAGTGTCAGGAAATGACCTAGGGATAGTGTCACGACCTTAGTTACTTAGCACATCAGGACCTAATTTAGGAGCAGTGAGTGTCAGGGCTTTGGGTAGGAACAGCGTCAGAGCCTGACTTAGGGAGTGGGACAGGGCCTGAGTGAGGCCTAGCGTCAGAGCCTTAGCTAGAGACAGTATCAGGGCATGACTTAGGAGCAGCATAAAAGCCACGGTAGGATCAGCCTCAGGGGCTATGTTAAAGATATTATCAGGGCCTCTGTTAGGGACAGCCTCAAGGCCTCACTTAGAGACAGCATCAGGGCTTCCGTAGGGACAGTTTCAGGACCTTGGTAAGAGATGGGTCAAGAAATTAGCTCAGGATAGTGTCAGGACTTTAGATATTGACGGCAGCAGGGCCTTAGTTAGGGACAGTGTCAGGCCCTGAATTAGGACGAACATCGAGGCCTTAGGTACGGACAGGGTCACAGCCTCGAGAGTAATTTTAGGCCCTTAGTTAAGGACAGCAGCAGGGCTGTAGTTAGCATAAGAGGCACGACATTTGCTAGGGACAGGGTCAGGTTATGGTCTAGGGATAGTGTCAGGAAAGGACCTAAGCATAGTGTCAAAACCTTAGTTACTGAGAGTATCAGATCCTTATTTAGAACCAGTGTCAGGGCTTCAGGTAGGGACAGCATCAGAGCCTGACTTAGGGAGAGCGACAGGGCCTGAGTGAGGCCTAGCGTCAGGCCCTTAGCTGAGGACACTGTCAGGGCATGACTTAGGAACAGAATCAGCGCCTCTGTTGGATCAGCCTTAGCGTCTTTGTTACAGGTATGATCAGGGCCTGACTTAGTCACAGCTTCAAGACCTCAGTTAGGGAAAGCTTCAGGGCCTGAGTTCCTAACATAGGGACAGCCTCAGTTCTTAACATAGGGACAGCGACAGGGCTTTCTTAGGGACAGTGTCAGGACCTGGGTTAGAAATATGTCAGGATATTAACTCAGGCTAGTGTCCAGTTTATAGTTATTGCTGACAGCAGAGCCTATATTAGGGGCAAATTCTGAGCCTTACTTAGAGACAATGTCAGGGCCTGAGTTAGGACTAGCATCAGAGCCCTTGTAAAGTACAGTGTCAGGGACTGAGTTAGGTGTAGTGTCAGGGTTTTAATTAGGGACAGTGTCAGCGCCTCAGTTAGGATGAGCCTCCAACCTCAGTTAGGGACAGGTTGACAGCCTCGGGACTAATTTCAGGCTCTTAGTTAGAGACAGCATCAGAGATTTAGTTAGCATAAGATGTTCGACAATAGCTAAAGACAAGTTTAGGTTAAGATCTAGGGATAATGTCAGGAAATGACCTAGGGATAGTGTCAAGACCATAGCTAATTAGAGCATCAGTGCCTAATGTAGGCCCAGTGTCAGGGCTTCAGATAGGGACAGAGTCTTAGCCTGACTTAGGGAGAGCGACAGCACCTGAGTGATGCCTAGAGTCAGGGCCTTAGCTACGGACAGTGTCAGGGCATGACATAGGATCAACATAAGTGTCTCTGTAAGATCAGCATTGGAGTTTAGTTAAAGACATTATCAGGACCTCTGTGAGGGACAGCCTCAGGGCCTCACTTAGGGACAGTGTCAGGGCTAACTTTGGGAGAGTTTCAGGACCTTGGTAAGACATTGGTCAGGATATTAGCTCCGGATAATGTCAGAACTTTAGATGTTGATGGCAGCAGCCCTTAGTTAGAGACAGTGTCAGGCCCTGAGTTACGACTAGCATCAGAGCCTTTGTTAGATACAATGTACGGGACTGAATTAGGAGTAGAGTCAGGGCCTTAGTTAGTGACAGTGTCAGGGCCTGACTTAGGGAGGGTGACAGGGCCTGAGTGAGGCTTAGCATCAGGCCCTTAGCTGGGCACACTGTCAGGGCATGACTTTGGAGCTGCATCAGCGTCTTTGCTGCATCAGCATTAAGGTCTTCGTTAGGTACATGATCAGGGCCTGAATTAGTCAGAGCTTCAAGGCTTCAGTTAAGGAAAGCTTCAGGGCCTGAGTTAGGGACAGCCTCAGGTCTTCACTTAGGGACAGCGTCAGGGCTTCCTTTGGGACAGTTTCAGGACCTAGGAAAGACATAGGTCAGGATATTAGCTCAGGACAATGTCAGGACTTTGGATAGTGATGGCAGCAGGGCCTTAGTTACAGACAGTTTCAGGGCCTGTGTTAAGCATAGCATCAGACACTTTGTTAGGTACAGTGTAAGGTACTGAGTTAGGAGTAATGTCAGGGCCTTGCTTAGGGACAGTGTCAGGGTCTGAGTTAGGTGTACTGTCAGGGACCTAATTAGGGACAGTGCTAGGGCCTGAGTTAGGATTAGTGTCAAGGCCTTATTAAGGACCAATTTTAGGGCTTTAGTTTCGACTAGCAACAAAGCCTTTGTTAGGTATCATGTGGGGGCCTCCGTTAGGTGTAGTGTCAGGGCCATTGTTAGGGACAGTATCAGGGCCTGACTTAGGAGAAGTTCAGGGCCTTAGCCAGGGAAAGTGTCAGGGCGTTAGTTAGGGACAGTATTAGGGCCTGAATTAGCAGTAGTGTCAAAAGTCCTTAGTGAGGAGAGTAAGGAGTCAGTCAGGACTCAGGCCCTGACACTGTTCTTAAATAAGGCCCTGACATTACGTCTAACACAGGTCCTGATCTGATTCCTATCATAGGCGATGATGTTGGACTTAACTAAGTCCCTGACACTGGTCCTAACTAAAGCTGTGACACTACTCTTAACTCAGGCCCTGACACTGTCCCTAACAAAGCCTCTGACTCTACTCCTAAATCAGGCACTGACACTGTCCCTAACTAAGGCCCTGACATACACCTAACTCAGGCCCTGACACTGTCTCTAACTAAGGCCCTGATACTACTCCAAACTCAGCACTGACACTGTCACTAACTAAGGCCCTGACACTATTCATAGCTCACGCCCTAACACAACTCCTAAATCATGCCCTGACAATGTCCCTAACTAAGGCCCTGACACTATTCCTAACTCAGGCGCTGACACAATACTTAAGGAAGGCCCTGACATTACTCCTAACTCAGACCCTGAAAAGGTCCCTAACTAAGGCCGACACAACTCCTAACTCAGGCACTAACACTGTCCCTAAATAAGGCCCTGAAACTATTCCTAACTGAGGCGCTGATACAATACCTAATGAAGGCACTTATGCTACTCCTAACTAAGGCCCTGACACTACTCCTATCTCAAGCAATGACACTCTCCCTAACTTAGGCCCTGACTCTACTCCTGACTCAGGCACTGACACTGGCCCTATCTTAGGCCCTGACACTACTCCTAACTAAGCAACTGACACTGTCCCTAACTAAGGCCCGGACACTACTCCTTGCTCAGGCACTGACAATGTCACTAACTAAGGCCGTGACACTACTCCCAAAATAGGCACTGAGACTGTCCCTAAATATGCCCTGACAGTACTCCGAACTCAGGCACTGACACTCTCCTTAACTAAGGCCCTGATACTACTTCCACCTCAGGCACTGACACTCTCCCTAAGTAAGCCCTGACATTACTCCCAATTCCGGCATTGACACTTTCGCTAACTAAGGCCCTGAAACTACTCACAACTCAGGCCCTTACACTGTTACTAACTACCGGTCTCAGACTACTCCTAACTCAGGCCTTGGCACTGTCCGTAACTTAGGCTCTGGCACTATTCCTAACTCAGACACTGACGCTGTCCCTTAACTAAGGGTCTGACACTACTCCCAACTCAGACAGTGACACTCTCCCAAATTAAGGCCTTGACACTACTCTTAACTCAGGCCCTGACACAGTCCATAATAAAGACCCTGAAACTAATCCCAACTCAGGCCCTGGCACTATCCGTAAATAAGGGCCTGACACTACTCCCATCTCAGCAACTGACACCATCCCTAACTATGGCCCTGACACTACTCCCAACTCAGGCACTGTCGCTGTCTCTAACTAAGACACTGGCACTACTCCCAACTCAGGCACTGACACTCTCTCTAACTAAGGTCCTGACACTACTCCCAACTCAGGCACTGACACTGTCCCTAACTAAGGCCCTGACACTACTCCTAACTCAGGCACTGACACTACCGTAAATAAGGCCCTGACTCCACTCCTAACTCAGGCATTGTCACTGTCACTAAATAAGGCCATTACACTTCTCTTAATTCAGCAACTGACACTCTCCGTAACTAAGGTTTGACACAATACTTAACTCAATCCCTGACACTGTCCTTAACTAAGACCCTGAGAGTACTCCCAACTCAGTCACTGACACTGTTCCTAACTACGGCTCAGAGACTACTCCCAATTCAGGGCCTGACACTGTCCCTAACTAAGGCACTGATATTACTCCAACTCAGGAACTGTCACTGTCCCTAACTAAGGCCCTGACACTACTCCCAAATCAGGCACTGACACTGTCCGTAACTAAGGCCCTGACACTACTCCCATCTCAGCCACTGACACTATCCCTAAGGCCCTGACACTACCTCCAACTCAGGCACTGACACTATCCCTAACTACAGCCCTGACACTTCTCCTAACTCAGGCACTGACACTGTCCCTTACTAATGTCGTGACACAACTCCCACCTTAGGCACTGACATTGTTCCTAACAAAGGCCCTGATACTAATCCCAACATAGGCAATGAGACTGTCCCGAAATACGCCCTGACAGTACTCACAACTCAGGCACTGACACTGTCCCTAACTAAGGCCCTGACACTACTCCCAAACTAGGCACTGACATTGTCCCTAACTAAGGCCCTGACATTACTCTCAACTCAGGCACTAACACTGTCCCTAACTAAGGACTTGACACTACTCTTAACTCAGGCCCTGGCACAGTCCCTAACAAAGGCCTGACACTACTCCCAACTCAGGCACTGACACTGCCCCTAACTAATGTCCTGACACAACTCCCAACTCAGGCACTGACATTGTTCCTAACAAAGGCCCTGACACTAATCCCAACATAGGCACTGAGACTGTCCCGAAATACGCCCTGACAGTACTCCCAACTCAGGCACTAACACTGTCCCTAACTAAGGACTTGACACGACTCTTAACTGAGGCCCTGGCACAGTCCCTAACAAAGGCCTGACACTACCCCCAACTCTGGCACTGAGAGTGTCCCTAACTACGGCCATCACACTACTCCTAACTCAGGCACTGACGCTGTCCTTAAGTAAGGCCCTGAAACAACACCCAACACAGGATTTGACACTGTCCCTAAGTAAGGCCCTCAGACTACTACTTACTTAGGCACTGACACGCTACCTAACTAAGGCCCTGAGACTACTTCTACCTCAGACCCTGACAATGTCCCTAACGAAGGGCCTGATACTACTCCCAACACAGGAACTGACACTCTCCCTATCTAAGGCCTTGACACTACTTTTAACTCATGCCCTGATGCTGTCCCCAAAAAAGACACTGAGACTATTCCCAACTCAGGCACTGACACTCTCCCTAACTAAGACCCTGACACTACTCCCATCACAGCCACTGACACTGTCCCTAATGCCCTGACACTACTTCCAACTCAGGCACTGACACTGTCCCTAACTAAGGCCCTGACATAACTCCCAAATCCGGCACTGACACTTTCTCTAACTAAGGCCCTGAAACTACTCACAACTCAGGCCCTGACACTGTTCCTAACTCCCGGTCTCAGACTACTCCTAACTTAGGCCCTGACACTATTCCTAACATAGTCACTGACACTGTTTCTAACTAAGGTCCTGAGACTATTCCTAACTCAGACCCTGACACTGTCCATAACTTAGGCCATGTGACTACTCCCAACTCAGGCAATGATGCTGTTCCTAACTAAGGGTTTGACACTACTCCAAACTGAGACATCGTCACTCTTCCAAATTAAGGCCTTGACACTACTCGTAACTCAGGCCCTGACACTGTCCATAATAAAAACCCTGACAAAAATCCCAACTTAGGCACTGACAATGTCCATAACTAAGGCACTGACACTATTCCTATCTCAGCCACTGACACTGTCCCTAACTATGGCCCTGACAGTACTCCCAATGCAAGCACTGGCACTGTCCCTAACTAAGGCACTGGCACTACTCCCAACTCGCCCTGGCGCTGTCCCTAACTAAGGCTCTGACACTACTCCCAATTCAGGCAGTGACAGTGTCCCTAAGTGAGGCATCGATACTACTCCCAACTCAAGCACTAAGGCTCTGGATTATTGTGATGACAAGCGCCATGGAGCATTGTGATGACAAGGGCCATGGAGAATTGTGATGACGGGTCCTGGAGCATTGTGGTGACAAGGGCCATGGAGCATTTTGATTACAGGGGTCATGGGGAATTGTGATGAAAGTGGTCATGGAGCATTGTGATTAAAGTGGTCATGGAACATTGTGATAAATGCGGTCATGTAGCATTGGGATGAAAAGTGCTATGGAGCATTGGGATGACAGGGGCCATGGAGCATTGTGATGACAAGGGACATGGAGCATTGTGATGAGAGAGGTCATGGAGCATTGTGGTGACCAGTGGCATGGAGCATTGTGATAAAAGTGGTCATGTAGCATTGTGATGAAAAGTGCTATGGAGCATTGGGATGACAGGGGTCATGGAGCATTGTGATGACAAATGCATGCAGATTTGTGATGACGAGGACCATGGAGCATTGAGAGTATAAGGATCATGCAGCATTGTGATGACAGGGGCCATGGAGCATTTTAATGACATGGGACATGGAGCATTGTGATGACAGAGGTCATGGAGCATTGTGGTTACCAGCGGCATGGAGCATTGTGAAGAAAGGGGTACTGTAACATTGTGATGAAAGGGTCAAGGAGCATTTTGATTACAAGGATCATGGAGCATTGTGATGACAAGGGCCATGGAGCATTGTGATGACAGGGTTCATGTGGCATTATGATGACAGTGGTCCTGGAGCAATGTGATGAACGTTGTCATGGAGCACTGTGATTACAGGGGCCATGGAGAATTGTGATGACAAAGGCCAGGGAACATTGTGATGACAGGGGTCATGGAGCATTGTGATGAAAACGGACCTGGAGCATTGTGATGAAAGGGGTCATGGCTCAATCTGATGACAGGGGGCCTGGAACATTGTGGTGACAGGGGTCCCGGGGCATTGTGATGACAAGGGCCATGGAAAATTTTGATGACAGTGGTCATATGGCATTTTGAATAACAGGGGCCATGAAGCATTGTGATGACAGGGGGCATGGAGCTTTGTGATTTCACAGGCATGTAGCATTTTAGACAAGGGTCATGGAGCATTGTGATGAAAGGTGTCATGGAGCATTGTGATGACAATGGCATGTAGAATTGCGATGACAAAGGTCATGGAGCATTGTGATGACAAAGGCCATGGAGCATGGTGATGAGAGGGGTCGTGGGGCATTGTGATGAATGTGGTCATGGGGCATTGTGATGAAAATGGTCATGGCGCATTGTGGTGAACATGGTCATGCGGTATTGTGAAGGAAGTGGTCATGGAGCATTGTGATGAGAGGGATCATGGAGCATTGTGATGACAGGGGGCATGGAACTCTGTGATGAAATGGGGCATGGAGCATTGTCGTGACAGGGGTCATTGAGCATTGTGATGACAAAGATCATGGATCATTGTGATGAAAATGATCATGGAGAATTGTGATGAAATTGGTCATGGAGCCTTTTGCTTAAAGGGGTCATAGGGCATTGTGAAGAAATGGGTCATGGATCGTTGTGATTACAGTGATCATGGAGCATTTTGATGTCAAGAGCCATGGAACATTGTGATGAAAGGGGCCATGGACCACTGTGCTGAAAGTGGTCATGGATCATTGTGTTGACATCAATCATGGAGCATTGTGAATGACAAGCGTAATGGAGCATTGTGATGACAAGTGTGATGGGTCATTGTGATGTCAGGGGCATGGAGCATTGTGATGAAAATGATCATGGAGAATTGTGATGAAATTGGTCATGGAGCCTTTTGATTAAAGGGGTCATGGGGCATTGTGAAGAAACGGGTCATGGATCATTGTGATTACAGTGATCATGGAACATTGTGATGTCAAGAGCCATGGAACATTGTGATGAAAGGGGTCATGGACCACTGTGCTGAAAGTGGTCATGGATCATTGTGTTGACAACAATCATGGAACATTGTGAATGACAAGTGTAATGGAGCACTGTGAAGACCAGTGTGATGGGTCATTGTGATGTCAGGGGCATGGAGCATTGTGATGACAGGTGTCATGGAGCATTGTGATGAAAGGGGTCAGCGAGAATTCTGATAAAAGTTGTTATTGAGCATTGTGATGGAAAGGCCCATTGAGCATTGTGATGAGAAGTGTCATGGAGCATTGTGATGACAAGGGTCATGGAGCATTGGGATGAATGTGGTCATGTTGTATTTTGGTGAAAATGTTCATGGATCAATGCGATGATATGGGTCATGGAGCATTGTGATGAAAGTGGTATTGGGGAATTTTAATAAGAAGGGCCATGGAGCATTGTGATCAAATGTGTCAGCGAGCATTGTGATGAAAGTGGTCATTGAGCATTGTGATGAAAAGCGCCATGGAGCATTGTAATGACAGGGTTCATGTAGCATTGTGATGACAAGGGTAATGGAGCATTGTGATGACCCAGGCATGGAGCATTGTGATGACAAGAGTTCTGGATCATTGTGATGACAAGATTTCTGGATCATTGTGATGACAAAGGCATGGAGCATTGTGATGAAACTGGTACTGGAGCATCGTGATGAGAGGGTTCATGGATCATTGTGATTATAGGGTTCATGGAGCATCATACTGACAAGTGTCATGGAGCATTGTGATGGCAGGGGTCATGGAGTATTGTGATGAAAGGGCCATGGAGAATTGTAATGACAATGATCATGGAACTTTGTGATGAAAGGTGTCATGGAGCACTGTGATTACAGCTATCATGGAGCATTGTGATGACCAGGGTCAGGGAGCATTTTGATAACAGGGGTCATAGAGCATTGTGATCACAAGGACCATGTAATATTGTGTTGACAGGTGTCATGGGGCATTGTGATGTCAGGGGCATGGAGCATTGTGCTGAAAAGGGTTATGGATGATTGTGATGACAGGGGTCATGGAACATTGTGATGAAAGGGGTCATGTGGCATTGTGAGGACAAGGGTCATGGAGCATTGTGATGACAAAAGTAATGGAGCATTGTGAAGACAGGTGTCATGGAGCATTGTGATGAAAGGAGTCATTGGGATTTGTTATGACAAGGGGATGGAGCATTGTGAAGAATGGGGTCATGGATGATTGTGATGACAGGGGTTGGAGCATTGTGATGATAGGGCCATGGAGCATTGTGATGACAGGTGTCATGGAGCACTGTGATGTCAGTGGTCATGGAACACTGTGATTACTGGTGCCATGGAGCATTGTGATGACAGTTTTCATGGAGCATTGTGATGAAAAGCGCATGGAGCATTATGACAACAATGGTCATGGAGCACTGTGCTGAAGGCGTCATGAAGCATTATGGTGAAAGGGATCATGGGGTGTTGTGATGAAAAACGCCTGGGAGGATAGTGATGACAGGGGTTCGGGAGCATTGCCATGAAGAGGGCATGGAGCATTGTGATGACAGGGGTCATGGAGCATTGTGATGAGAGGGGCCTTGGAGAATTTTGATGAGAAGCATCATGGGTCATTAACATGGCAGTGGTCATGGAGCATTATGATGAAAGGTGTTATGGAGCACTGTGATTACAGGGGCCATAGAGCATTGTGAATACAAAGGCCATGGAGCATTGAGATGACAGTTGTCATGGAGCATTGTGATGAAAGTGGTAATGGATCATTGTGATGACAATGACCTGGGACCCTATGATGACGTGGTTCATGGAGCATTGTAATGACAATGATCATGGCGAATTGTGATGACAATGTCATGGGGCCTTGTGATGGCAGTGATCATCTAGAAATGTGACTAAAGTTATTATGGAGCACAGTAATGAGAGGGGCCATGGAGCATTGTGATGACAAATGTCATGGAGCATGGTGATGAAACGGACATGGAGCATTATAATGACAAGAGTTCTGGAGTATTGTGATGACAAGGGCATGGAGCATTGTAATTACAGGGGCCATGGAGCAGTGTGATGACATGGGCCATGGAGCATTTTGAAGACAACATTCATGGAGCCTTGTGATTACAGGGGTCATGGGGCATTGTGATGAGTGAGGTCATGGAGCATTGAGATGAAACGGTCATGGAGCATTGTGATTACAGGGGCCATGGAGCATTGTGATGACAAAGGCCATGGAGCAATGTGATGACAGGTGTCATTGTGCATTGAGATGATATGGGTCATGGAACATTACGATGACAGGTGTCATGGGGAATTGTGATGACAGTGGCCATGGGGAATTTGGATGAAAGGCCTACTGGAGCACTGTGAGTTAATGTTTCTTGGAGCATTGTGATGACAAGGGCCATGGAGCATTGTGATGATAGGGGCATGGAGCATTTTTATGTAAGTTGCCATGGAGAATTGTGATGAAAGCAATCATGTGGATTTGTAATGACAAGGGCCATGGAGCATTGTGATGCAACAAATCTTGGAGTATTTTGATGAAAGTTGTCATGGAGCATTGCGATGAAATTCTCCAGGTAACATTGTGATGACAAGGCCATCGAGCACTGTGATGACAAGTGTCATGGAGCATTGTGATGACAGGTGTCATGGAGCATCGTGATGACAAATGCCAAGGAGAATTGTGATGAAATGTGGCATTGGGCATTGTGATGAAAGGGGTCATGGAGTACTGTGATTACAGGGGCCATGGAGCATTGTGATAACAAGTGACATGGAGAATAGTGATGACAGGCGTCCTAGAGCATTGTGATGACAAGTGCCATTTACATTTTGATGACAGGGGTTATCAGGCATTGTGTTGACAGGGGTCACGGTGCATTGTGATGACAAAGGCCATAGAGCCTTGTGATGACAGGGGTCATGGGGCACTGTGATGACATGGGCCATGGAGCATTGTGAAGACAAGATTTATGGAGCATTGTGATGACACGTGCATGAAACCTGGTTATGACAACAGACCTGTAGCATTGTGATGACAAGGGCATGGAGCATTGTGATTACATGAGACATCTAGCATTGTTATGACATTGGCAGGGATGATTGTGATTACAGGGATCATGGAGCATTTTGATGACAAGTGTCATGCAATACTGTGCTGACACAGATCATGGAGCAACGTGATTATTGGGACAATGGAGCATTGTGAATACAAAGGCCATGGAATATTGAGATAACAGAGTTCATGGAACATTGTGATGACAAGGGTCCTGGAACCTAGTGATGACACGGTTCATACAGCATTGAGATGACAAGGGCCAAGGCGAATTGTGATGACACGTGTCATGGGGCATTGTGATGACATTGGTCATCTTGCATTGTGATGACAGTGGTCATGTAGAATTTTGATTAAAGGTATCATGGAGCACTGTGATGACACGGGAATGGAGCATTATGATGACAAGTGTTCTGGAGCATTGTGATGAGAAGTGTATTGAGCATTGTGATTACAGGGACCATGGAGCATTGTGATGACAACGGCATGGAGCATTGTGATGACGGGTCATTGAGTATTGGGATTACAAAGACCATGAAGCATTGTGATGACAATGGTCATCAAGCATGGTGATGACAGAGGCCATGGAACATTGGGATGAAAAGGTCATGTATCATTGTGATAACAAGGGTCATGGAGCATTGTAATGACAAGGGCAGCGAACCTTGTGGTGACCGGGGTCATGGAGCATTTTTTTTTTTTTTTTTTTTTTTTTTTTTTTTTTAATTTATTTATTTATTTATTTATTTATGGCTGTGTTGGGTCTTCGTTTCTGTGCGAGGGCTTTCTCTAGTTGCGGCAAGTGGGGGCCACTCTTCATCGCGGTGCGCGGGCCTCTCACCGTCGCGGCCTCTCTTGTTGCGGAGCACAGGCTCCAGACACGCAGGCTCAGTAATTGTGGCTCACGGGCCTAGTTGCTCCGCGGCATGTGGGATCTTCCCATACCAGGGCTCGAACCCGTGTTCCCTGCATTGGCAGGCAGATTCTCAACCACTGCGCCACCAGGGAAGCCCGGTCATGGAGCATTTTGATGACAACTTTCATGGAAAGTTGTGATGACAGGGGTCATGGAGCATTGTGTTGAAAGGGAACATGGAGCAGTGTGATTACAGGGTCCATGGAGCATTGTGAATACATAGGCCATGGAACAATGTGATGACAGGGGTCATGTAGCATTGTGATGACAGGGTCATGGAGCATTGTGATGAAAGATATCATGGAGCAATATGATAACAGGGGCCATGGAGCATTGTGATGAAAGGTGTATTGGAGCATTGTGATGAAAGTAATCATGGATCTTTGTGATGACATGTGTCCTGGAACACTGTGATGACACAGTTCATCGAGTATTGTGATGACAAGGGTCATAGCGAATTGTGATGACAGGTGTCATGGGCCATTGTGATGACATTGATCATCTAGGAATTGTGATGAAAGGTATCATGGAGCACTGTGAGGACTGGGGGCATGAAGCATCGTTATGAAAATTGTCCTGGATTATTGTGATGACGGCAGTCATGGAGAATTGTGATGACAGAGATTATGCAGCATTGTGTTGACAAGGGTATGGACTATTGTGATTAAAATGGTCATGGAGCAATGTGATGAAAGTTTTCATGGAACATCGTGATGAAAAGTGCCTGGGAGCATTGTGACAATAAAGGCCATGGAGCACTGTGATGACAAGTGTCATGGACCATTGTAATGAAAGGTTTCATTGTGTACTGTGATGACAAGGGGGATGGAGTATTGTGATGAAACTGGTCCTGGAGCATTGTGATAACAGAAGCCATGGAGCATTGTGATGACAGGCATCATGGAGCATTGTGAAGAAAGGGGTCATGGGGAATTGCAATGACAATAGAGAAATGTGATGAAAATGGTCAGCGAGCATAGTGATTAAAGTGGTCATTGAGAATTGTGATGAAAAGCGACATAGAGCATTGTGATGACAAGGGCCATGGAACATTGTGATGCCACGGTCATGGAACATTGTGATGACAAGAATTCTGGAGCATTGTGAGGAAAAAGGCATGGAGCACTGTGATTATAGGGGACACGGAGCATTGTGATGACATGGGCAGGGAACACTGTGATGACAGGTATTATTGAGCAATGTGATGACAAGTGTCATGGAACATTGTGATGAGAGGGGCCTTGGAGAATTGTGATGACAGGGATCATGGGTCATTGAGATGGCATTGGTAATGGAGCATTATGATGAAAGGTGTTATGGAGCACTGTGATTACAGGGGCCATGGAGCATTGTGAATACAAAGGCCATGAAGCATTTAGATGATAGTGGTCATGGAGCATTGAGATGAAAGTGGTAATGGATCATTGTGATGACAAGTGTCCTGGGACCCTGTGATGACATTGTTCATGGAGCATTGTGATGACAATGGTCATGGTGAATTGTGATGACAATGTCATGGGGCATTGTGATGGCAGTGGTCATCTAGAAATGTGATTAAAGTTATTTTGGAGCACAGTAATGAGAGGGGCCATGGAGCATTGTGATGACAAGTGTCATGGAGCATGGTGATGAAACGGACATGGAGCATTATAATGACAAGAGTTCTGGAGCCTTGTGATGACAAGGGCATGGAGCATTGTGATTACAAGGGCCATGGAGCAGTGTGATGACAAAGGCTTGGAGCACTGTGATGACAAGGGTCATCGAGCATTGGGATTACAGGGGTCATGGGGCATTGTGATGAGTGAGGTCATGTAGAATTGAGATGAAACGGGTCATGGAGCACTGTGATTACAGGGGCCATGGAGCATTGTGATGACAAAGGCCATGGAGCATTGTGATGACAGGTGTCAAGGAGAATTGAGATGAAACGGGTCATGGACCATTACGATGAAGGGGTCATGGAGAATTGTGATGACAGTGGCCATGGGGAATTTGGATGAAAGGCGTACTGGAGCATTGTGAGGAAATATTTCATGGAGCATTGTGATGACAAGGCCCATGGAGCATTGTGAATACAAGGGACATGGAGCCTTGTGATGACAAGGGTCTTGGATCATTGTAAAAACAGGTATTATTGGGCATTGTGATGACAGGGGCATGGAGGATTTTTATGTAAGTTGCCATGGAGAATTGTGATGAAAGGGATCATGTGGATTTGTAATGACAAGGGCCATGGAGCATTCTGATGAAACAAATCTTGGAGTATTTTGATGAAACTTGTCATGGAGCATTGCGATGAAAAGCACCAAGGAACACTGTGATGACAAGGGCCATCGAGGATTGTGATGACAAGTGTCATGGAGCATTGTGATGACAGGTGTCATGGAGCATCGTGATGACAAATGCCATGGAGAATTGTGATGAGAGGTGGCATTGGGCATTGTGATGAAAGGGGTCATGGAGTACTCTGGTTACAGGGGCGATGGAGCATTGTGACAACAAGTGACATGGAGAATGGTGATGACAGGCATCATAAAGCATTGTGATGACAAGTGCCATTTAGCATTTTGATGACAGTGTTCATCAGGCATTGTGTTGACAGGGGTCACGGAGCATTGTGATGACAAAGGCCATGGAGCATTGTGAAGACAAGATTCATGGAGCATTGTGATGACACGGGCATGAAGCATGGTGATGACAACAGACCTGGAGCATTGTGATGACAAGGGCATGGAGTATTGTGATTACAGGAGACATGGAGCAATTTGATAACATTGGCAGGGATCATTGTGATTACAGGGATCATGGAGCATTGTGATGACAAGTGTCATGCAATATTGTGCTGACACAGATCATGGAGCATTTTGATGAGAGTGGCCTTGGAGCACAGTGATGAGAGACCTCATGGGGCATTATGGTGACAGTGGTCAAGGAGCATTGTGATGAAAGTGTTCATGGAGCAACGCGATTATCGGGTTAATGGAGCATTGTGAATACAAAGGCCATGGAGCATTGACATAACAAAGTTCATGGAGCATTGTGATGAAAGTGGTCATGGATCACTGTGATGACAAGTGTCCTGGCACCTAGTGATGACACGGTTCATACAGCATTGAGATGACAAGGGCCAAGGTGAATTGTGATGACACGTGTCATGGGGCATTGTGATGACCTTGGTCATCTTGCATTGTGATGACAGTGTTCATGTAGAATTTTGATTAAAGGTATCAGGGAGCACTGTGATGACAAAGGGCAAGGAACATTTTGATGACAAGTGTCATTGAGCAATGGGATGCCACGGGAATGCAGCATTATGATGACAAGTGTTCTGGAGCATTGTGATGACAAGGGTATTGAGCATTGTGATTACAGGGGCCATGGAGCATTGTGATGACAGGGGTCATTGAGCATTGTGATTACAAAGACCATGAGGCATTGTGATGACAGGGGCCTTGGAGCATTGTGATGACAATGGTCATCAAGCATTGTGATGACAGGGGTCATAGAGCATTGTGATGAGAAAGACCATGGAGCATGGTGATGACAGAGGCCATGGAACATTGTGATGACAAGGCCATGTACCATTGTGATTACAAGGGTCATGGAGCATTGTGATGACAAGGGCAGGGAACCTTGTGGTGACCGGGGTCATGGAGCATTTTGAAGACAACTTTCATGGAAAGTTGTGATGACAGGGGTCATGGAGCATTGTGTTGAAAGGGAACATGGAGCAGTGTGATTACAGGGTCCATGGAGCATTGTGAATACATAGGCCATGGAACAATGTGATGACAGGGGTCATGTAGTGTTGTGATGACAGGGTCATGGAGCATTGTGATTACAGGCGTTATGGGGCACTGTGATGACAGGGGGCAGGGAGCATTGTGATGAAAATTGTCCTGGAGCATTGTGATGACAGCGGTCACAGAGAATTGGGATGAAAGGTATCATGCAGCATTGTGATGACAACGGTCATGGATCATTTTGATGACAGGGGTCATGGAACATTCTGATAACAAGCTTCATAAAGCATTTTGATGACGGGGGTCATGGAGCATTGTGTTGACACGGGCATGGAGCATTGTGATGATAGGCTATCTGCAGCATTGTGATGAAAAGGGGATGGAGCATTTTGATGACAGGTTCCAAGGAGCATTGTGCTGACAATGGCATGGAGCATTGTGATGAAAAGGGTACTGGAGCACTGTGAGGAAAGGAGTCATGGATCATTGTGATGACACGGTCAAGGAACATTGCGATGACAAGAATTCTGGAGCATTGTGATGAAAGGGCATGGAGCATTGTGATTAAAGGTGACAAGGAGCATTGTGATGATATGGGTAGAGAAGTTTGTGATGACAGGGGTCATGGAGCATTGTGATGAAAAGAGTCATGGAACATTGTGCTGAAAGGGATCATGCAGCTTTCTGGTAAGAGAGGCCTTGGAGATTTGTGATGGCAGGCATCATGGGAAATTGTGATGACAGCGGTCTTGGAGCATTGTGTTGAAAGGGGTCATGGAGCACTGTGATTACAGGGGCAATGGAGCATTGTGAATACAAGGGTTATGGAGCATTGGGATGACAGGGTTCATGGAGCATTGTGATGACAAGGACCATGGTAAATTGTGATGACATCTGTCATGGGGCATTGTTATGACAGTGGTCATCTAGAATTGTGATGTAAGGTATCATGGAGCACTGTGATGACAGGGGCCATGGAGCATTGTGAATACAAAGGCCATGGAGCATTGTGATGACAAGTGTCATGGGGCATTTTGATGACAATGGCATGGAGCATTATGATGACAAGAGTTCTGGAGCACTGTGATGACAAGTGTCATGGGGCATTTTGATTTCATTGGCATGGAGCATTATGATGACAAGTGTTCTGGAGCATTTTGATGACAAGGGCATGGAGCATTGTGATGAGAGGGGCCATGGAACTTTGTGAAGACAAAGGCCATGGAGCATTGTGATGACAAGTGTCATGGGGCATTTTGATGACATTGGCATGGAGCATTATGATGACAAGAGTTCTGGAGCATTTTGATGACAAGGGCATGGAGCATTGTGATGAGAGGGGCCATGGAACTTTGTGAAGACAAAAGCCATGGAGCATTGTGATGACAAGTGTCATGGGGCATTTTGATGACATTGGCATGGAGCATTATGATGACAAGAGTTCTGGAGCATTTTGATGACAAGGGCATGGAGCATTGTGATGACAGGTGTATTGGATCATTGTGATGAGAGTAGTCATGGATCATTGTGATGACATGTGTCCTGGAACACTGTGATGACACGGTTCATCGAGTATTGTGAGGACAAGGGTCATAGCGAATTGTGATGACAGGCGTCATGGGGCCTTGAGATGGCAGTGGTCATGGAGCATTATGATGAAAGGTGTTATGGAGCACTGTGATTACAGGGGCCATGGAGCATTGTGAATACAAAGGCCATGGAGCAATGAGAAGACAGTGGTCATGGAGCATTGTGATGAAAGTGGTAATGGATCATTGTGATGACAAGTGTCCAGGGACCCTGTGATGACATGGTTCATGGAGCATTGTGATGACAATGGTCATGGTGAATTGTGATGAGAATGTCATGGGGCATTGTGATGACCTTGGTCATCTTGCATTGTTATGACAGTGGTCATGTAGAATTTTGATTAAAGGTATCATGGAGCACTGTGATGACAAAGGGCAAGGAACATTTTGATGACAAGTGTCATTGAGCAATGGGATGACACGGGAATGGAGCATTATGATGACAAGTGTTCTGGAGCATTGTGATGAGAAGTGTATTGAGCATTGTGATTACAGGGACCATGGAGTATTGTGATGACAACGGCATGGAGCATTGTGATGACGGGTCATTGAGTATTGGGATTACAAAGACCATGAAGCATTGTGATGAAAGGGGCCTTGGAGCATTGTGATGACAATGGTCATCAAGCATTGTGATGACAGGGGTCATAGAGCATTGTGATGAGAACGACCATCGAGTATGGTGATGACAGAGGCCATGGAACATTGTGATGAAAAGGTCATGTATCATTGTGATTACAAGGGTCATGGAGCATTGTAATGACAAGGGCAGCGAACCTTGTGGTGACCGGGGTCACGGAGCATTTTGATGACAACTTTCATGGAACGTTGTGATGACAGGGGTCATGGAGCATTGTGTTGAAAGGGAACATGGAGCAGTGTGATTACAGGGTCCATGGAGCATTGTGAATACATAGGCCATGGAACAATGTGATGACAGGGGTCATGTAGCATTGTGATGACAGGGTCATGGAGCATTGTGATGAAAGTTATCATGGAGCAATATGATAACAGGGGCCATGGAGCATTGTGATGAAAGGTGTATTGGAGCATTGTGATGAAAATAATCATGGATCTTTGTGATGACATGTGTCCTGGAACACTGTGATGACACAGTTCATCGAGTATTGTGATGACAAGGGTCATAGCGAATTGTGATGACAGGTGTCATGGGGCATTGTGATGACATTGATCATCTAGGAATTGTGATGAAAGGTATCATGGAGCACTGTGAGGACTGGGGGCATGAAGCATTGTTATGAAAATTGTCCTGGATTATTGTGATGACGGCAGTCATGGAGAATTGTGATGACAGAGATTATGCAGCATTGTGTTGACAAGGGTATGGACTATTGTGATTGAAATGGTCATGGAGCAATGTGATGAAAGTTTTCATGGAACATCGTGATGAAAAGTGCCTGGGAGCATTGTGACAATAAAGGCCATGGAGCACTGTGATGACAAGTGTCATGGACCATTGTAATGAAAGGTTTCATTGTGTACTGTGATGACAAGGGGGATGGAGTATTGTGATGAAACTGGTCCTGGAGCATTGTGATAACAAAAGCCATGGAGCATTGTGATGACAGGCATCATGAAGCATTGTGAAGAAAGGGGTCATGGGGAATTGTAATGACAATAGAGAAATGTGATGAAAATGGTCAGCGAGCATAGTGATTAAAGTGGTCATTGAGAATTGTGATGAAATGCGACATAGAGCATTGTGATGACAAGGGCCATGGAGCATTGTGATGCCACGGTCATGGAACATTGTGATGACAAGAATTCTGGAGCATTGTGAGGAAAAAGGCATGGAGCGCTGTGATTATAGGGGACATGGAGCATTGTGATGACATGGGCAGGGAACACTGTGATGACAGGTATTATTGAGCAATGTGATGACAAGTGTCATGGAGCATTGTGATGAGAGGGGCCTTGGAGAATTGTGATGACAGGGATCATGGGTCATTGAGATGGCAGTGGTTATGGAGCATTATGATGAAAGGTGTTATGGAGCACTGTGATTACAGGGGCCATGGAGCATTGTGAATACAAAGGCCATGGAGCATTTAGATGACAGTGGTCATGGAGCATTGAGATGAAAGTGGTAATGGATCATTGTGATGACAAGTGTCCTGGGACCCTGTGATGACATTGTTCATGGAGCATTGTGATGACAATGGTCATGGTGAATTGTGATGACAATGTCATGGGGCATTGTGATGGCAGTGGTCATCTAGAAATGTGATTAAAGTTATTATGGAGCACAGTAATGAGAGGGGCCATGGAGCATTGTGATGACAAGTGTCATGGAGCATGGTGATGAAACGGACATGGAGCATTATAATGACAAGAGTTCTGGAGCCTTGTGATGACAAGGGCATGGAGCATTGTGATTACAAGGGCCATGGAGCAGTGTGATGACAAAGGCTTGGAGCACTGTGATGACAAGGGTCATCGAGCATTGGGATTACAGGGGTCATGGGGCATTGTGATGAGTGAGGTCATGTAGAATTGAGATGAACCGGGTCATGGAGCACTGTGATTACAGGGGCCATGGAGCATTGTGATGACAAAGGCCATGGAGCATTGTGATGACAGGTGTCATGGAGAATTGAGATGAAACGGGTCATGGACCATTACGATGAAGGGGTCATGGAGAATTGTGATGACAGTGGCCATGGGGAATTTGGATGAAAGGCGTACTGGAGCATTGTGAGGAAATATTTCATGGAGCATTGTGATGACAAGGCCCATGGAGCATTGTGAATACAAGGGACATGGAGCCTTGTGATGACAAGGGTCTTGGATCATTGTAAAAACAGGTATTATTGGGCATTGTGATGACAGGGGCATGGAGGATTTTTATGTAAGTTGCCATGGAGAATTGTGATGAAAGGGATCATGTGGATTTGTAATGACAAGGGCCATGGAGCATTCTGATGAAACAAATCTTGGAGTATTTTGATGAAACTTGTCATGGAGCATTGCGATGAAAAGCACCAAGGAACACTGTGATGACAAGGGCCATCGAGGATTGTGATGACAAGTGTCATGGAGCATTGTGATGACAGGTGTCATGGAGCATCGTGATGACAAATGCCATGGAGAATTGTGATGAGAGGTGGCATTGGGCATTGTGATGAAAGGGGTCATGGAGTACTGTGGTTACAGGGGCGATGGAGCATTGTGACAACAAGTGACATGGAGAATGGTGATGACAGGCATCATAAAGCATTGTGATGACAAGTGCCATTTAGCATTTTGATGACAGTGTTCATCAGGCATTGTGTTGACAGGGGTCACGGAGCATTGTGATGACAAAGGCCATGGAGCATTGTGAAGACAAGATTCATGGAGCATTGTGATGACACGGGCATGAAGCATGGTGATGACAACAGACCTGGAGCATTGTGATGACAAGGGCATGGAGTATTGTGATTACAGGAGACATGGAGCAATTTGATAACATTGGCAGGGATCATTGTGATTACAGGGATCATGGAGCATTGTGATGACAAGTGTCATGCAATATTGTGCTGACACAGATCATGGAGCATTTTGATGAGAGTGGCCTTGGAGCACAGTGATGAGAGACCTCATGGGGCATTATGGTGACAGTGGTCAAGGAGCATTGTGATGAAAGTGTTCATGGAGCAACGCGATTATCGGGTCAATGGAGCATTGTGAATACAAAGGCCATGGAGCATTGACATAACAAAGTTCATGGAGCATTGTGATGAAAGTGGTCATGGATCACTGTGATGACAAGTGTCCTGGCACCTAGTGATGACACGGTTCATACAGCATTGAGATGACAAGGGCCAAGGTGAATTGTGATGACACGTGTCATGGGGCATTGTGATGACCTTGGTCATCTTGCATTGTGATGACAGTGTTCATGTAGAATTTTGATTAAAGGTATCAGGGAGCACTGTGATGACAAAGGGCAAGGAACATTTTGATGACAAGTGTCATTGAGCAATGGGATGCCACGGGAATGCAGCATTATGATGACAAGTGTTCTGGAGCATTGTGATGACAAGGGTATTGAGCATTGTGATTACAGGGGCCATGGAGCATTGTGATGACAGGGGTCATTGAGCATTGTGATTACAAAGACCATGAGGCATTGTGATGACAGGGGCCTTGGAGCATTGTGATGACAATGGTCATCAAGCATTGTGATGACAGGGGTCATAGAGCATTGTGATGAGAAAGACCATGGAGCATGGTGATGACAGAGGCCATGGAACATTGTGATGACAAGGCCATGTACCATTGTGATTACAAGGGTCATGGAGCATTGTGATGACAAGGGCAGGGAACCTTGTGGTGACCGGGGTCATGGAGCATTTTGAAGACAACTTTCATGGAAAGTTGTGATGACAGGGGTCATGGAGCATTGTGTTGAAAGGGAACATGGAGCAGTGTGATTACAGGGTCCATGGAGCATTGTGAATACATAGGCCATGGAACAATGTGATGACAGGGGTCATGTAGTGTTGTGATGACAGGGTCATGGAGCATTGTGATTACAGGCGTTATGGGGCACTGTGATGACAGGGGGCAGGGAGCATTGTGATGAAAATTGTCCTGGAGCATTGTGATGACAGCGGTCACAGAGAATTGGGATGAAAGGTATCATGCAGCATTGTGATGACAACGGTCATGGATCATTTTGATGACAGGGGTCATGGAACATTCTGATAACAAGCTTCATAAAGCATTTTGATGACGGGGGTCATGGAGCATTGTGTTGACACGGGCATGGAGCATTGTGATGATAGGCTATCTGCAGCATTGTGATGAAAAGGGGATGGAGCATTTTGATGACAGGTTCCAAGGAGCATTGTGCTGACAATGGCATGGAGCATTGTGATGAAAAGGGTACTGGAGCACTGTGAGGAAAGGAGTCATGGATCATTGTGATGACACGGTCAAGGAACATTGCGATGACAAGAATTCTGGAGCATTGTGATGAAAGGGCATGGAGCATTGTGATTAAAGGTGACAAGGAGCATTGTGATGATATGGGTAGAGAAGTTTGTGATGACAGGGGTCATGGAGCATTGTGATGAAAAGAGTCATGGAACATTGTGCTGAAAGGGATCATGCAGCTTTCTGGTAAGAGAGGCCTTGGAGATTTGTGATGGCAGGCATCATGGGAAATTGTGATGACAGCGGTCTTGGAGCATTGTGTTGAAAGGGGTCATGGAGCACTGTGATTACAGGGGCAATGGAGCATTGTGAATACAAGGGTTATGGAGCATTGGGATGACAGGGTTCATGGAGCATTGTGATGACAAGGACCATGGTAAATTGTGATGACATCTGTCATGGGGCATTGTTATGACAGTGGTCATCTAGAATTGTGATGTAAGGTATCATGGAGCACTGTGATGACAGGGGCCATGGAGCATTGTGAATACAAAGGCCATGGAGCATTGTGATGACAAGTGTCATGGGGCATTTTGATGACAATGGCATGGAGCATTATGATGACAAGAGTTCTGGAGCACTGTGATGACAAGTGTCATGGGGCATTTTGATTTCATTGGCATGGAGCATTATGATGACAAGTGTTCTGGAGCATTTTGATGACAAGGGCATGGAGCATTGTGATGAGAGGGGCCATGGAACTTTGTGAAGACAAAGGCCATGGAGCATTGTGATGACAAGTGTCATGGGGCATTTTGATGACATTGGCATGGAGCATTATGATGACAAGAGTTCTGGAGCATTTTGATGACAAGGGCATGGAGCATTGTGATGAGAGGGGCCATGGAACTTTGTGAAGACAAAAGCCATGGAGCATTGTGATGACAAGTGTCATGGGGCATTTTGATGACATTGGCATGGAGCATTATGATGACAAGAGTTCTGGAGCATTTTGATGACAAGGGCATGGAGCATTGTGATGACAGGTGTATTGGATCATTGTGATGAGAGTAGTCATGGATCATTGTGATGACATGTGTCCTGGAACACTGTGATGACACGGTTCATCGAGTATTGTGAGGACAAGGGTCATAGCGAATTGTGATGACAGGCGTCATGGGGCCTTGAGATGGCAGTGGTCATGGAGCATTATGATGAAAGGTGTTATGGAGCACTGTGATTACAGGGGCCATGGAGCATTGTGAATACAAAGGCCATGGAGCAGTGAGAAGACAGTGGTCATGGAGCATTGTGATGAAAGTGGTAATGGATCATTGTGATGACAAGTGTCCAGGGACCCTGTGATGACATGGTTCATGGAGCATTGTGATGACAATGGTCATGGTGAATTGTGATGAGAATGTCATGGGGCATTGTGATGACCTTGGTCATCTTGCATTGTTATGACAGTGGTCATGTAGAATTTTGATTAAAGGTATCATGGAGCACTGTGATGACAAAGGGCAAGGAACATTTTGATGACAAGTGTCATTGAGCAATGGGATGACACGGGAATGGAGCATTATGATGACAAGTGTTCTGGAGCATTGTGATGAGAAGTGTATTGAGCATTGTGATTACAGGGACCATGGAGCATTGTGATGACAACGGCATGGAGCATTGTGATGACGGGTCATTGAGTATTGGGATTACAAAGACCATGAAGCATTGTGATGAAAGGGGCCTTGGAGCATTGTGATGACAATGGTCATCAAGCATTGTGATGACAGGGGTCATAGAGCATTGTGATGAGAACGACCATCGAGTATGGTGATGACAGAGGCCATGGAACATTGTGATGAAAAGGTCATGTATCATTGTGATAACAAGGGTCATGGAGCATTGTAATGACAAGGGCAGCGAACCTTGTGGTGACCGGGGTCACGGAGCATTTTGATGACAACTTTCATGGAACGTTGTGATGACAGGGGTCATGGAGCATTGTGTTGAAAGGGAACATGGAGCAGTGTGATTACAGGGTCCATGGAGCATTGTGAATACATAGGCCATGGAACAATGTGATGACAGGGGTCATGTAGCATTGTGATGACAGGGTCATGGAGCATTGTGATGAAAGTTATCATGGAGCAATATGATAACAGGGGCCATGGAGCATTGTGATGAAAGGTGTATTGGAGCATTGTGATGAAAATAATCATGGATCTTTGTGATGACATGTGTCCTGGAACACTGTGATGACACAGTTCATCGAGTATTGTGATGACAAGGGTCATAGCGAATTGTGATGACAGGTGTCATGGGGCATTGTGATGACATTGATCATCTAGGAATTGTGATGAAAGGTATCATGGAGCACTGTGAGGACTGGGGGCATGAAGCATTGTTATGAAAATTGTCCTGGATTATTGTGATGACGGCAGTCATGGAGAATTGTGATGACAGAGATTATGCAGCATTGTGTTGACAAGGGTATGGACTATTGTGATTGAAATGGTCATGGAGCAATGTGATGAAAGTTTTCATGGAACATCGTGATGAAAAGTGCCTGGGAGCATTGTGACAATAAAGGCCATGGAGCACTGTGATGACAAGTGTCATGGACCATTGTAATGAAAGGTTTCATTGTGTACTGTGATGACAAGGGGGATGGAGTATTGTGATGAAACTGGTCCTGGAGCATTGTGATAACAAAAGCCATGGAGCATTGTGATGACAGGCATCATGAAGCATTGTGAAGAAAGGGGTCATGGGGAATTGTAATGACAATAGAGAAATGTGATGAAAATGGTCAGCGAGCATAGTGATTAAAGTGGTCATTGAGAATTGTGATGAAATGCGACATAGAGCATTGTGATGACAAGGGCCATGGAGCATTGTGATGCCACGGTCATGGAACATTGTGATGACAAGAATTCTGGAGCATTGTGAGGAAAAAGGCATGGAGCGCTGTGATTATAGGGGACATGGAGCATTGTGATGACATGGGCAGGGAACACTGTGATGACAGGTATTATTGAGCAATGTGATGACAAGTGTCATGGAGCATTGTGATGAGAGGGGCCTTGGAGAATTGTGATGACAGGGATCATGGGTCATTGAGATGGCAGTGGTTATGGAGCATTATGATGAAAGGTGTTATGGAGCACTGTGATTACAGGGGCCATGGAGCATTGTGAATACAAAGGCCATGGAGCATTTAGATGACAGTGGTCATGGAGCATTGAGATGAAAGTGGTAATGGATCATTGTGATGACAAGTGTCCTGGGACCCTGTGATGACATTGTTCATGGAGCATTGTGATGACAATGGTCATGGTGAATTGTGATGACAATGTCATGGGGCATTGTGATGGCAGTGGTCATCTAGAAATGTGATTAAAGTTATTATGGAGCACAGTAATGAGAGGGGCCATGGAGCATTGTGATGACAAGTGTCATGGAGCATGGTGATGAAACGGACATGGAGCATTATAATGACAAGAGTTCTGGAGCCTTGTGATGACAAGGGCATGGAGCATTGTGATTACAAGGGCCATGGAGCAGTGTGATGACAAAGGCTTGGAGCACTGTGATGACAAGGGTCATCGAGCATTGGGATTACAGGGGTCATGGGGCATTGTGATGAGTGAGGTCATGTAGAATTGAGATGAACCGGGTCATGGAGCACTGTGATTACAGGGGCCATGGAGCATTGTGATGACAAAGGCCATGGAGCATTGTGATGACAGGTGTCATGGAGAATTGAGATGAAACGGGTCATGGACCATTACGATGAAGGGGTCATGGAGAATTGTGATGACAGTGGCCATGGGGAATTTGGATGAAAGGCGTACTGGAGCATTGTGAGGAAATATTTCATGGAGCATTGTGATGACAAGGCCCATGGAGCATTGTGAATACAAGGGACATGGAGCCTTGTGATGACAAGGGTCTTGGATCATTGTAAAAACAGGTATTATTGGGCATTGTGATGACAGGGGCATGGAGGATTTTTATGTAAGTTTCCATGGAGAATTGTGATGAAAGGGATCATGTGGATTTGTAATGACAAGGGCCATGGAGCATTCTGATGAAACAAATCTTGGAGTATTTTGATGAAACTTGTCATGGAGCATTGCGATGAAAAGCACCAAGGAACACTGTGATGACAAGGGCCATCGAGGATTGTGATGACAAGTGTCATGGAGCATTGTGATGACAGGTGTCATGGAGCATCGTGATGACAAATGCCATGGAGAATTGTGATGAGAGGTGGCATTGGGCATTGTGATGAAAGGGGTCATGGAGTACTGTGGTTACAGGGGCGATGGAGCATTGTGACAACAAGTGACATGGAGAATGGTGATGACAGGCATCATAAAGCATTGTGATGACAAGTGCCATTTAGCATTTTGATGACAGTGTTCATCAGGCATTGTGTTGACAGGGGTCACGGAGCATTGTGATGACAAAGGCCATGGAGCATTGTGAAGACAAGATTCATGGAGCATTGTGATGACACGGGCATGAAGCATGGTGATGACAACAGACCTGGAGCATTGTGATGACAAGGGCATGGAGTATTGTGATTACAGGAGACATGGAGCAATTTGATAACATTGGCAGGGATCATTGTGATTACAGGGATCATGGAGCATTGTGATGACAAGTGTCATGCAATATTGTGCTGACACAGATCATGGAGCATTTTGATGAGAGTGGCCTTGGAGCACAGTGATGAGAGACCTCATGGGGCATTATGGTGACAGTGGTCAAGGAGCATTGTGATGAAAGTGTTCATGGAGCAACGCGATTATCGGGTCAATGGAGCATTGTGAATACAAAGGCCATGGAGCATTGACATAACAAAGTTCATGGAGCATTGTGATGAAAGTGGTCATGGATCACTGTGATGACAAGTGTCCTGGCACCTAGTGATGACACGGTTCATACAGCATTGAGATGACAAGGGCCAAGGTGAATTGTGATGACACGTGTCATGGGGCATTGTGATGACCTTGGTCATCTTGCATTGTGATGACAGTGTTCATGTAGAATTTTGATTAAAGGTATCAGGGAGCACTGTGATGACAAAGGGCAAGGAACATTTTGATGACAAGTGTCATTGAGCAATGGGATGCCACGGGAATGCAGCATTATGATGACAAGTGTTCTGGAGCATTGTGATGACAAGGGTATTGAGCATTGTGATTACAGGGGCCATGGAGCATTGTGATGACAGGGGTCATTGAGCATTGTGATTACAAAGACCATGAGGCATTGTGATGACAGGGGCCTTGGAGCATTGTGATGACAATGGTCATCAAGCATTGTGATGACAGGGGTCATAGAGCATTGTGATGAGAAAGACCATGGAGCATGGTGATGACAGAGGCCATGGAACATTGTGATGACAAGGCCATGTACCATTGTGATTACAAGGGTCATGGAGCATTGTGATGACAAGGGCAGGGAACCTTGTGGTGACCGGGGTCATGGAGCATTTTGAAGACAACTTTCATGGAAAGTTGTGATGACAGGGGTCATGGAGCATTGTGTTGAAAGGGAACATGGAGCAGTGTGATTACAGGGTCCATGGAGCATTGTGAATACATAGGCCATGGAACAATGTGATGACAGGGGTCATGTAGTGTTGTGATGACAGGGTCATGGAGCATTGTGATTACAGGCGTTATGGGGCACTGTGATGACAGGGGGCAGGGAGCATTGTGATGAAAATTGTCCTGGAGCATTGTGATGACAGCGGTCACAGAGAATTGGGATGAAAGGTATCATGCAGCATTGTGATGACAACGGTCATGGATCATTTTGATGACAGGGGTCATGGAACATTCTGATAACAAGCTTCATAAAGCATTTTGATGACGGGGGTCATGGAGCATTGTGTTGACACGGGCATGGAGCATTGTGATGATAGGCTATCTGCAGCATTGTGATGAAAAGGGGATGGAGCATTTTGATGACAGGTTCCAAGGAGCATTGTGCTGACAATGGCATGGAGCATTGTGATGAAAAGGGTACTGGAGCACTGTGAGGAAAGGAGTCATGGATCATTGTGATGACACGGTCAAGGAACATTGCGATGACAAGAATTCTGGAGCATTGTGATGAAAGGGCATGGAGCATTGTGATTAAAGGTGACAAGGAGCATTGTGATGATATGGGTAGAGAAGTTTGTGATGACAGGGGTCATGGAGCATTGTGATGAAAAGAGTCATGGAACATTGTGCTGAAAGGGATCATGCAGCTTTCTGGTAAGAGAGGCCTTGGAGATTTGTGATGGCAGGCATCATGGGAAATTGTGATGACAGCGGTCTTGGAGCATTGTGTTGAAAGGGGTCATGGAGCACTGTGATTACAGGGGCAATGGAGCATTGTGAATACAAGGGTTATGGAGCATTGGGATGACAGGGTTCATGGAGCATTGTGATGACAAGGACCATGGTAAATTGTGATGACATCTGTCATGGGGCATTGTTATGACAGTGGTCATCTAGAATTGTGATGTAAGGTATCATGGAGCACTGTGATGACAGGGGCCATGGAGCATTGTGAATACAAAGGCCATGGAGCATTGTGATGACAAGTGTCATGGGGCATTTTGATGACAATGGCATGGAGCATTATGATGACAAGAGTTCTGGAGCACTGTGATGACAAGTGTCATGGGGCATTTTGATGACATTGGCATGGAGCATTATGATGACAAGTGTTCTGGAGCATTTTGTTGACAAGGGCATGGAGCATGGTGATGACAGGGCCCATGGAGCATTGTGATGAAAAGGGCAGGGAATACTGTGATGACTGGGTTCATGGAGCATTATGATGAAAGGGGCCAAGGAGCATTGAGATGAGAGGCGTCATGAGGCATGGTGATGACCGTGGTCATGGAGCATTGTGATGAAAGAGATCATGGAGCAATATGAAAACAGGGGCCACGGAGCATTGTGATGACAAGTGTATTGGAGCATTGTGATGAAAGTAGTCATGGATCATTGTGATGACATGTATCCTGGAACACTGTGATGACACGGTTCATCGAGAATTGTGATGACAAGGGTCATAGCGAATTGTGATGACAGGTGTCATGGGGCATTGTGATGACATTGATCATCTAGGAATTGTGATGAAAGGTATCATGGAGCACTGTGATGACTGGGGGCATGAAGCATCGTTATGAAAATTGTCCTGGATTATTGTGATGACAGAAGTCATGGAGAATTGTGATGACAGGGATTATGCAGCATTGTGTTGACAAGGGTATGGACTATTGTGATGACAATGGTCATGGAGCAATGTGATGAAAGTTTTCATGGAACATCGTGATGGTAAGTGCCTGGGAGCATTGTGACGATAAAGGCCATGGAGCATTGTGATGACAAGTGTCATGGAGCATTGTAATGAAAGGTTTCATTGTGCACTGTGATGACAAGGGGGATGGAGTATTGTGATGAAACTGGTCCTGGAGCATTGTGATAACAGAAGCCATGGAGCATTGTGATGACAGGCATCATGGAGAATTGTGAAGAAAGGGGCCATGGGGAATTGTAATGACAATAGAGCAATGTGATGAAAATGGTCAGCGAGCATAGTGATTAAAGTGGTCATTGAGAATTGTGATGAAAAGCGACATAGAGCACTGTGATGACAAAGGTCATGGAGAACTGTGATGACCAGGGTCATGTAGCATTGTGATGACACGGTCTTGGAACATTGTGATGACCAGAATTCTGGAGCATTGTGAGGAAAAAGGCATGGAGCATTGTGATTATAGGGGACATGGAGCATTGTGATGACATGGGCAGGGAACACTGTGATGACACGGGCCTTGGAGAATTGTGATGACAGGCATCATGAGGCATTGAGTTGGCAGTGGTCATGGAGCATTATGATGAAGGGTGTTATGGAGCACTGTGATTATAGGGGCCATGGAGCATTGTGAATACAGAGGCCATGGAGCATTGAGATGACAGTGGTCATGGAGCATTGTGATGAAAGTGGTAATGGATCATTGTGATGACAAGTGTCCTGGAACCCTGTGATGACATGGTTCATGGAGCATTGTGATGACAATGGTCATGGCGAATTGTGATGACAATGTCATGGGGCATTGTGATGGCAGTGATCATCTAGAAGTGTGATTAAAGTTATTATGGAGCACAGTAATGAGAGGGGCCATGGAGCATTGTGATGACAAAGGCCGTGGAGCATTGTGATGACAGGTGTCATGGAGCATTGAGATGAAACGTGTCATGGACCATTACGATGACAGGGTTCATGGAGAATTGTGATGACAGTGGCCATGGGGAATTTGGATGAAAGACGTAGTGGAGCATTGTGAAGAAATGTTTCATGGAACATTGTGATGACAAGGGCCATGGAGCATTGTGATGACAAGCGCATGGGGCATTGTGATTACAGGAGACATGGAGAATTGTGATGACATTGGGAGGGATCATTGTGATTACAAGGATCATGGAGCATTGTGATGACAAGTGTCATGCAATATTGTGCTGACACAGATCATGGAGCATTTTGATGAGAGTGGCTTTGGAGCACAGTGATGAGAGACATCATGGGGCATTATGGTGACAGTGGTCAAGGAGCATTGTGATGAAAGTGTTCATGGAGCAACGCGATTATAGGGACAATGGAGCATTGTGAATACAAAGGCCATGGAACATTGAGATAAAGAGTTCATGGAACATTGTGATGACAAGGGTCCTGGAAGCTAGTGATGACACGGTTCATACAGCATTGAGATGACAAGGGCCAAGGCAAATTGTGATGACACGTGTCATGGGGCATTGTGATGACATTGGTTATCCTGCGTTGTGATGACAGTGGTCATGTAGAATTTTGATTAAAGGTAACATGGAGCACTGTGATGACACGGGAATGGAGCATTATGATGACAAGTGTTCTGGAGCATTGTGATGACAAGGGCATGGAGCATTGTGATGACAACGGCATGGAGCATTGTGATGACAGGGGTCATTGAGCATTGTGATTACAAAGACCATGAGGCATTGTGATGACAGGGGCCTTGGAGCATTGTGATGACAATGGTCATCAAGCTTGTGATGACAGGGGTCATAGAGCATTGTGATGAGAAAGACCATGGAGCATGGTGATGACAGAGGCCATGGAGCATTGTGATGACAAGGCCATGTACCATTGTGATTAGGAAGGTCATGGAGCATTGTGATGACATGGGAAGGGAACCTTGTGGTCACCGGGGTCATGGAGAATTTTGATGACAACTTTCAAGGAACGTTGTGATGACAGGGGTCATGGAGCATTGTGTTGAAAGGGAACATGGAACAGTGTGATTACAGGGTCCATGGAGCATTGTGAATACATAGGCCATGGAACAATGTGATGACAGGTCTCATGTAGCATTGTGATGACACGGTCATGGAGCAGTGTGATTACAGGGGTTATGGGGCACTGTGATGATAGGGGGAATGGAGCATTCTGATGAAAATTGTCCTGGAGCATTGTGATGACAGCGGTCACAGAGAATTGGAATGAAAGGTAACATGCATCATTGTGATGACAACGGTCATGGATCATTTTGAAGACAGGGGTCATGGAACACTCTGTTAAAAAGATTCATAAAGCATTTTGATGACAGGGGTCATGGAGCATTTTGTTGACACGGGCATTGAGCATTTTAATGATAGGATATCTGGAGCATTGTGATGAAATGGGGATGGAGCATTTTGATGACAGGGTCCAAGGAGCATTGTGCTGACAATGGCATGGAGCATTGTGATGAAAAGGGTACTGGAGCACTGTGAGGAAAGGAGTCATGGATCATTGTGATGACAGGGGTCATGGAGCTTTGCGATGACAAGGGTCATGGAGCATTGTGATGACACGGTCAAGGAACATTGCGATGACAAGAATTCTGGAGCATTGTGATGAAAGGGCATGGAGCATTGTGATTAAAGGTGACAAGGAGCATTGTGATGATATGGGCAGAGATCTTTGTGATGACAGGGGTCATGGAGCATTGTGATGAAAAGTGTCATGGAACATTGTGCTGACAGGGATCATGGAGCTTTTTGGCAAGAGAGGACTTGGAGATTAATGAGGGCAGGCGTCATGGGGCATTGTGATGACAGCGGTCTTGGAGCATTGTGATGAAATGGTTCATGGAGCACTGTGATTACAGGGGCCATTGAGCATTGTGAATACAAAGGCTATGGAGCATTCAGATGACAGGGTTCATGGAGCATTGTGATGAAAGTGATCATGGATCATTGTGATGAAAAGTGTCCTGGACCATTGTGATGACACGGGTCATGGAGCATTGTGATGACAAGGGCCATGGCGAATTGTGATGACATGTGTCTTGGGGCATTGTGATGACAGTGGTCATCTAGAATTGTGATGAAAGATATCATGGAGCACTGTGATGACAGGGGCCATGGAACATTGTGATGACAAAGGACATGGAGCATTGTGATGACAAGTATCATGGAGCTTTGTGATGACACGGGCATTCATCATTATGATGACAAGAGTTCTGGAGCATTGTGATGACAAGTGTCATGGGGCATTTTGATGACATTGGCATGGAACATTATGATGACAAGAGTTCTGGAGCATTTTGATGACAAGGGCATGGAGCATTGTGATGACAGGTGTATTGGATCATTGTGATGAGAGTAGTCATGGATCATTGTGATGACATGTGTCCTGGAACACTGTGATGACACGGTTCATCGAGTATTGTGAGGACAAGTGTCATAGCGAATTGTGATGACAGGCGTCATGGGGCCTTGAGATGGCAGTGGTCATGGAGCATTATGATGAAAGGTGTTATGGAGCACTGTGATTACAGGGGCCATGGAGCATTGTGAATACAAAGGCCATGGAGCAGTGAGAAGACAGTGGTCATGGAGCATTGTGATGAAAGTGGTAATGGATCATTGTGATGACAAGTGTCCAGGGACCCTGTGATGACATGGTTCATGGAGCATTGTGATGACAATGGTCATGGTGAATTGTGATGAGAATGTCATGGGGCATTGTGATGACCTTGGTCATCTTGCATTGTTATGACAGTGGTCATGTAGAATTTTGATTAAAGGTATCATGGAGCACTGTGATGACAAAGGGCAAGGAACATTTTGATGACAAGTGTCATTGAGCAATGGGATGACACAGGAATGGAGCATTATGATGACAAGTGTTCTGGAGCATTGTGATGAGAAGTGTACTGAGCATTGTGATTACAGGGGCCATGGAGCATTGTGATGACAACGGCATGGAGCATTGTGATGATGGGTCATTGAGCATTGGGATTACAAAGACCATGAAGCATTGTGATGACAGGGGCCTTGGAGCATTGTGATGACAATGGTCATCAAGCATTGTGATGACAGGGGTCATAGAGCATTGTGATGAGAATGACCATTGAGCATGGTGATGACAGAGGCCATGGAACATTGTGATGAAAAGGTCATGTATCATTGTGATAACAAGGGTCATGGAGCATTGTAATGACAAGGGCAGCGAACCTTGTGGTGACCGGTGTCATGGAGCATTTTGATGACAACTTTCATGGAACGTTGTGATGACAGGGGTCATGGAGCATTGTGTTGAAAGGGAACATGGAGCAGTGTGATTACAGGGTCCATGGAGCATTGTGAATACATAGGCCATGGAACAATGTGATGACAGGGGTCATGTAGCATTGTGATGACAGGGTCATGGAGCATTGTGATGAAAGTTATCATGGAGCAATATGATAACAGGGGCCATGGAGCATTGTGATGAAAGGTGTATTGGAGCATTGTGATGAAAGTAATCATGGATCTTTGTGATGACATGTGTCCTGGAACACTGTGATGACACAGTTCATCGAGTATTGTGATGACAAGGGTCATAGCGAATTGTGATGACAGGTGTCATGGGGCATTGTGATGACATTGATCATCTAGGAATTGTGATGAAAGGTATCATGGAGCACTGTGAGGACTGGGGGCATGAAGCATTGTTATGAAAATTGTCCTGGATTATTGTGATGACGGCAGTCATGGAGAATTGTGATAACAGAGATTATGCAGCATTGTGTTGACAAGGGTATGGACTATTGTGATTAAAATGGTCATGGAGCAATGTGATGAAAGTTTTCATGAAACATCGTGATGAAAAGTGCCTGGGAGCATTGTGACAATAAAGGCCATGGAGCACTGTGATGACAAGTGTCATGGACCATTGTAATGAAAGGTTTCATTGTGTACTGTGATGACAAGGGGGATGGAGTATTGTGATGAAACTGGTCCTGGAGCATTGTGATAACAAAAGCCATGGAGCATTGTGATGACAGGCATCATGAAGCATTGTGAAGAAAGGGGTCATGGGGAATTGTAATGACAATAGAGAAATGTGATGAAAATGGTCAGCGAGCATAGTGATTAAAGTGGTCATTGAGAATTGTGATGAAAAGCGACATAGAGCATTGTGATGACAAGGGCCATGGAGCATTGTGATGCCACGGTCATGGAACATTGTGATGACAAGAATTCTGGAGCATTTTGAGGAAAAAGGCATGGAGCACTGTGATTATAGGGGACATGGAGCATTGTGATGACATGGGCAGGGAACACTGTGATGACAGGTATTATTGAGCAATGTGATGACAAGTGTCATGGAGCATTGTGATGAGAGGGGCCTTGGAGAATTGTGATGAAAGGGATCATGGGTCATTGAGATGGCAGTGGTTATGGAGCATTATGATGAAAGGTGTTATGGAGCACTGTGATTACAGGGGCCATGGAGCATTGTGAATACAAAGGCGATGGAGCATTTAGATGACAGTGGTCATGGAGCATTGAGATGAAAGTGGTAATGGATCATTGTGATGACAAGTGTCCTGGGACCCTGTGATGACATTGTTCATGGAGCATTGTGATGACAATGGTCATGGTGAATTGTGATGACAATGTCATGGGGCATTGTGATGGCAGTGGTCATCTAGAAATGTGATTAAAGTTATTATGGAGCACAGTAAAGAGAGGGGCCATGTAGCATTGTGATGACAAGTGTCATGGAGCATGGTGATGAAACGGACATGGAGCATTATAATGACAAAAGTTCTGGAGCCTTGTGATGACAAGAGCATGGAGCATTGTGATTACAAGGGCCATGGAGCAGTGTGATGACAAAGGCTTGGAGCACTGTGATGACAAGGGTCATCGAGCATTGGGATTACAGGGGTCATGGGGCATTGTGATGAGAGAGGTCATGTAGAATTGAGATGAAACGGGTCATGGAGCACTGTGATTACAGGGTCCATGGAGCATTGTGATGACAAAGGCCATGGAGCATTGTGATGACAGGTGTCATGGAGAATTGAGATGAAACGGGTCATGGACCATTACGATGAAGGGGTCATGGAGAATTGTGATGACAGTGGCCATGGGGAATTTGGATGAAAGGCGTACTGGAGCATTGTGAGGAAATATTTCATGGAGCATTGTGATGACAAGGCCCATGGAGCATTGTGAATACAAGGGACATGGAGCCTTGTGATGACAAGGGTCTTGGATCATTGTAAAAACAGGTATTATTGGGCATTGTGATGACAGGGGCATGGAGGATTTTTATGTAAGTTGCCATGGAGAATTGTGATGAAAGGGATCATGTGGATTTGTAATGACAAGGGCCATGGAGCATTCTGATGAAACAAATCTTGGAGTATTTTGATGAAACTTGTCATGGAGCATTGCGATGAAAAGCACCAAGGAACACTGTGATGACAAGGGCCATCGAGGATTGTGATGACAAGTGTCATGGAGCATTGTGATGACAGGTGTCATGGAGCATCGTGATGACAAATGCCATGGAGAATTGTGATGAGAGGTGGCATTGGGCATTGTGATGAAAGGGGTCATGGAGTACTGTGGTTACAGGGGCGATGGAGCATTGTGACAACAAGTGACATGGAGAATGGTGATGACAGGCATCATAAAGCATTGTGATGACAAGTGCCATTTAGCATTTTGATGACAGTGTTCATCAGGCATTGTGTTGACAGGGGTCACGGAGCATTGTGATGACAAAGGCCATGGAGCATTGTGAAGACAAGATTCATGGAGCATTGTGATGACACGGGCATGAAGCATGGTGATGACAACAGACCTGGAGCATTGTGATGACAAGGGCATGGAGTATTGTGATTACAGGAGACATGGAGCAATTTGATAACATTGGCAGGGATCATTGTGATTACAGGGATCATGGAGCATTGTGATGACAAGTGTCATGCAATATTGTGCTGACACAGATCATGGAGCATTTTGATGAGAGTGGCCTTGGAGCACAGTGATGAGAGACCTCATGGGGCATTATGGTGACAGTGGTCAAGGAGCATTGTGATGAAAGTGTTCATGGAGCAACGCGATTATCGGGTCAATGGAGCATTGTGAATACAAAGGCCATGGAGCATTGACATAACAAAGTTCATGGAGCATTGTGATGAAAGTGGTCATGGATCACTGTGATGACAAGTGTCCTGGCACCTAGTGATGACACGGTTCATACAGCATTGAGATGACAAGGGCCAAGGTGAATTGTGATGACACGTGTCATGGGGCATTGTGATGACCTTGGTCATCTTGCATTGTGATGACAGTGTTCATGTAGAATTTTGATTAAAGGTATCAGGGAGCACTGTGATGACAAAGGGCAAGGAACATTTTGATGACAAGTGTCATTGAGCAATGGGATGCCACGGGAATGCAGCATTATGATGACAAGTGTTCTGGAGCATTGTGATGACAAGGGTATTGAGCATTGTGATTACAGGGGCCATGGAGCATTGTGATGACAGGGGTCATTGAGCATTGTGATTACAAAGACCATGAGGCATTGTGATGACAGGGGCCTTGGAGCATTGTGATGACAATGGTCATCAAGCATTGTGATGACAGGGGTCATAGAGCATTGTGATGAGAAAGACCATGGAGCATGGTGATGACAGAGGCCATGGAACATTGTGATGACAAGGCCATGTACCATTGTGATTACAAGGGTCATGGAGCATTGTGATGACAAGGGCAGGGAACCTTGTGGTGACCGGGGTCATGGAGCATTTTGAAGACAACTTTCATGGAAAGTTGTGATGACAGGGGTCATGGAGCATTGTGTTGAAAGGGAACATGGAGCAGTGTGATTACAGGGTCCATGGAGCATTGTGAATACATAGGCCATGGAACAATGTGATGACAGGGGTCATGTAGTGTTGTGATGACAGGGTCATGGAGCATTGTGATTACAGGCGTTATGGGGCACTGTGATGACAGGGGGCAGGGAGCATTGTGATGAAAATTGTCCTGGAGCATTGTGATGACAGCGGTCACAGAGAATTGGGATGAAAGGTATCATGCAGCATTGTGATGACAACGGTCATGGATCATTTTGATGACAGGGGTCATGGAACATTCTGATAACAAGCTTCATAAAGCATTTTGATGACGGGGGTCATGGAGCATTGTGTTGACACGGGCATGGAGCATTGTGATGATAGGCTATCTGCAGCATTGTGATGAAAAGGGGATGGAGCATTTTGATGACAGGTTCCAAGGAGCATTGTGCTGACAATGGCATGGAGCATTGTGATGAAAAGGGTACTGGAGCACTGTGAGGAAAGGAGTCATGGATCATTGTGATGACACGGTCAAGGAACATTGCGATGACAAGAATTCTGGAGCATTGTGATGAAAGGGCATGGAGCATTGTGATTAAAGGTGACAAGGAGCATTGTGATGATATGGGTAGAGAAGTTTGTGATGACAGGGGTCATGGAGCATTGTGATGAAAAGAGTCATGGAACATTGTGCTGAAAGGGATCATGCAGCTTTCTGGTAAGAGAGGCCTTGGAGATTTGTGATGGCAGGCATCATGGGAAATTGTGATGACAGCGGTCTTGGAGCATTGTGTTGAAAGGGGTCATGGAGCACTGTGATTACAGGGGCAATGGAGCATTGTGAATACAAGGGTTATGGAGCATTGGGATGACAGGGTTCATGGAGCATTGTGATGACAAGGACCATGGTAAATTGTGATGACATCTGTCATGGGGCATTGTTATGACAGTGGTCATCTAGAATTGTGATGTAAGGTATCATGGAGCACTGTGATGACAGGGGCCATGGAGCATTGTGAATACAAAGGCCATGGAGCATTGTGATGACAAGTGTCATGGGGCATTTTGATGACAATGGCATGGAGCATTATGATGACAAGAGTTCTGGAGCACTGTGATGACAAGTGTCATGGGGCATTTTGATGACATTGGCATGGAGCATTATGATGACAAGTGTTCTGGAGCATTTTGTTGACAAGGGCATGGAGCATGGTGATGACAGGGCCCATGGAGCATTGTGATGAAAAGGGCAGGGAATACTGTGATGACTGGGTTCATGGAGCATTATGATGAAAGGGGCCAAGGAGCATTGAGATGAGAGGCGTCATGAGGCATGGTGATGACCGTGGTCATGGAGCATTGTGATGAAAGAGATCATGGAGCAATATGAAAACAGGGGCCACGGAGCATTGTGATGACAAGTGTATTGGAGCATTGTGATGAAAGTAGTCATGGATCATTGTGATGACATGTATCCTGGAACACTGTGATGACACGGTTCATCGAGAATTGTGATGACAAGGGTCATAGCGAATTGTGATGACAGGTGTCATGGGGCATTGTGATGACATTGATCATCTAGGAATTGTGATGAAAGGTATCATGGAGCACTGTGATGACTGGGGGCATGAAGCATCGTTATGAAAATTGTCCTGGATTATTGTGATGACAGAAGTCATGGAGAATTGTGATGACAGGGATTATGCAGCATTGTGTTGACAAGGGTATGGACTATTGTGATGACAATGGTCATGGAGCAATGTGATGAAAGTTTTCATGGAACATCGTGATGGTAAGTGCCTGGGAGCATTGTGACGATAAAGGCCATGGAGCATTGTGATGACAAGTGTCATGGAGCATTGTAATGAAAGGTTTCATTGTGCACTGTGATGACAAGGGGGATGGAGTATTGTGATGAAACTGGTCCTGGAGCATTGTGATAACAGAAGCCATGGAGCATTGTGATGACAGGCATCATGGAGAATTGTGAAGAAAGGGGCCATGGGGAATTGTAATGACAATAGAGCAATGTGATGAAAATGGTCAGCGAGCATAGTGATTAAAGTGGTCATTGAGAATTGTGATGAAAAGCGACATAGAGCACTGTGATGACAAAGGTCATGGAGAACTGTGATGACCAGGGTCATGTAGCATTGTGATGACACGGTCTTGGAACATTGTGATGACCAGAATTCTGGAGCATTGTGAGGAAAAAGGCATGGAGCATTGTGATTATAGGGGACATGGAGCATTGTGATGACATGGGCAGGGAACACTGTGATGACACGGGCCTTGGAGAATTGTGATGACAGGCATCATGAGGCATTGAGTTGGCAGTGGTCATGGAGCATTATGATGAAGGGTGTTATGGAGCACTGTGATTATAGGGGCCATGGAGCATTGTGAATACAGAGGCCATGGAGCATTGAGATGACAGTGGTCATGGAGCATTGTGATGAAAGTGGTAATGGATCATTGTGATGACAAGTGTCCTGGAACCCTGTGATGACATGGTTCATGGAGCATTGTGATGACAATGGTCATGGCGAATTGTGATGACAATGTCATGGGGCATTGTGATGGCAGTGATCATCTAGAAGTGTGATTAAAGTTATTATGGAGCACAGTAATGAGAGGGGCCATGGAGCATTGTGATGACAAAGGCCGTGGAGCATTGTGATGACAGGTGTCATGGAGCATTGAGATGAAACGTGTCATGGACCATTACGATGACAGGGTTCATGGAGAATTGTGATGACAGTGGCCATGGGGAATTTGGATGAAAGACGTAGTGGAGCATTGTGAAGAAATGTTTCATGGAACATTGTGATGACAAGGGCCATGGAGCATTGTGATGACAAGCGCATGGGGCATTGTGATTACAGGAGACATGGAGAATTGTGATGACATTGGGAGGGATCATTGTGATTACAAGGATCATGGAGCATTGTGATGACAAGTGTCATGCAATATTGTGCTGACACAGATCATGGAGCATTTTGATGAGAGTGGCTTTGGAGCACAGTGATGAGAGACATCATGGGGCATTATGGTGACAGTGGTCAAGGAGCATTGTGATGAAAGTGTTCATGGAGCAACGCGATTATAGGGACAATGGAGCATTGTGAATACAAAGGCCATGGAACATTGAGATAAAGAGTTCATGGAACATTGTGATGACAAGGGTCCTGGAAGCTAGTGATGACACGGTTCATACAGCATTGAGATGACAAGGGCCAAGGCAAATTGTGATGACACGTGTCATGGGGCATTGTGATGACATTGGTCATCCTGCGTTGTGATGACAGTGGTCATGTAGAATTTTGATTAAAGGTAACATGGAGCACTGTGATGACACGGGAATGGAGCATTATGATGACAAGTGTTCTGGAGCATTGTGATGACAAGGGCATGGAGCATTGTGATGACAACGGCATGGAGCATTGTGATGACAGGGGTCATTGAGCATTGTGATTACAAAGACCATGAGGCATTGTGATGACAGGGGCCTTGGAGCATTGTGATGACAATGGTCATCAAGCTTGTGATGACAGGGGTCATAGAGCATTGTGATGAGAAAGACCATGGAGCATGGTGATGACAGAGGCCATGGAGCATTGTGATGACAAGGCCATGTACCATTGTGATTAGGAAGGTCATGGAGCATTGTGATGACATGGGAAGGGAACCTTGTGGTCACCGGGGTCATGGAGAATTTTGATGACAACTTTCAAGGAACGTTGTGATGACAGGGGTCATGGAGCATTGTGTTGAAAGGGAACATGGAACAGTGTGATTACAGGGTCCATGGAGCATTGTGAATACATAGGCCATGGAACAATGTGATGACAGGTCTCATGTAGCATTGTGATGACACGGTCATGGAGCAGTGTGATTACAGGGGTTATGGGGCACTGTGATGATAGGGGGAATGGAGCATTCTGATGAAAATTGTCCTGGAGCATTGTGATGACAGCGGTCACAGAGAATTGGAATGAAAGGTAACATGCATCATTGTGATGACAACGGTCATGGATCATTTTGAAGACAGGGGTCATGGAACACTCTGTTAAAAAGATTCATAAAGCATTTTGATGACAGGGGTCATGGAGCATTTTGTTGACACGGGCATTGAGCATTTTAATGATAGGATATCTGGAGCATTGTGATGAAATGGGGATGGAGCATTTTGATGACAGGGTCCAAGGAGCATTGTGCTGACAATGGCATGGAGCATTGTGATGAAAAGGGTACTGGAGCACTGTGAGGAAAGGAGTCATGGATCATTGTGATGACAGGGGTCATGGAGCTTTGCGATGACAAGGGTCATGGAGCATTGTGATGACACGGTCAAGGAACATTGCGATGACAAGAATTCTGGAGCATTGTGATGAAAGGGCATGGAGCATTGTGATTAAAGGTGACAAGGAGCATTGTGATGATATGGGCAGAGATCTTTGTGATGACAGGGGTCATGGAGCATTGTGATGAAAAGTGTCATGGAACATTGTGCTGACAGGGATCATGGAGCTTTTTGGCAAGAGAGGACTTGGAGATTAATGAGGGCAGGCGTCATGGGGCATTGTGATGACAGCGGTCTTGGAGCATTGTGATGAAATGGTTCATGGAGCACTGTGATTACAGGGGCCATTGAGCATTGTGAATACAAAGGCTATGGAGCATTCAGATGACAGGGTTCATGGAGCATTGTGATGAAAGTGATCATGGATCATTGTGATGAAAAGTGTCCTGGACCATTGTGATGACACGGGTCATGGAGCATTGTGATGACAAGGGCCATGGCGAATTGTGATGACATGTGTCTTGGGGCATTGTGATGACAGTGGTCATCTAGAATTGTGATGAAAGATATCATGGAGCACTGTGATGACAGGGGCCATGGAACATTGTGATGACAAAGGACATGGAGCATTGTGATGACAAGTATCATGGAGCTTTGTGATGACACGGGCATTCATCATTATGATGACAAGAGTTCTGGAGCATTGTGATGACAAGTGTCATGGGGCATTTTGATGACATTGGCATGGAACATTATGATGACAAGAGTTCTGGAGCATTTTGATGACAAGGGCATGGAGCATTGTGATGACAGGTGTATTGGATCATTGTGATGAGAGTAGTCATGGATCATTGTGATGACATGTGTCCTGGAACACTGTGATGACACGGTTCATCGAGTATTGTGAGGACAAGTGTCATAGCGAATTGTGATGACAGGCGTCATGGGGCCTTGAGATGGCAGTGGTCATGGAGCATTATGATGAAAGGTGTTATGGAGCACTGTGATTACAGGGGCCATGGAGCATTGTGAATACAAAGGCCATGGAGCAGTGAGAAGACAGTGGTCATGGAGCATTGTGATGAAAGTGGTAATGGATCATTGTGATGACAAGTGTCCAGGGACCCTGTGATGACATGGTTCATGGAGCATTGTGATGACAATGGTCATGGTGAATTGTGATGAGAATGTCATGGGGCATTGTGATGACCTTGGTCATCTTGCATTGTTATGACAGTGGTCATGTAGAATTTTGATTAAAGGTATCATGGAGCACTGTGATGACAAAGGGCAAGGAACATTTTGATGACAAGTGTCATTGAGCAATGGGATGACACAGGAATGGAGCATTATGATGACAAGTGTTCTGGAGCATTGTGATGAGAAGTGTACTGAGCATTGTGATTACAGGGGCCATGGAGCATTGTGATGACAACGGCATGGAGCATTGTGATGATGGGTCATTGAGTATTGGGATTACAAAGACCATGAAGCATTGTGATGACAGGGGCCTTGGAGCATTGTGATGACAATGGTCATCAAGCATTGTGATGACAGGGGTCATAGAGCATTGTGATGAGAATGACCATTGAGCATGGTGATGACAGAGGCCATGGAACATTGTGATGAAAAGGTCATGTATCATTGTGATAACAAGGGTCATGGAGCATTGTAATGACAAGGGCAGCGAACCTTGTGGTGACCGGGGTCATGGAGCATTTTGATGACAACTTTCATGGAACGTTGTGATGACAGGGGTCATGGAGCATTGTGTTGAAAGGGAACATGGAGCAGTGTGATTACAGGGTCCATGGAGCATTGTGAATACATAGGCCATGGAACAATGTGATGACAGGGGTCATGTAGCATTGTGATGACAGGGTCATGGAGCATTGTGATGAAAGTTATCATGGAGCAATATGATAACAGGGGCCATGGAGCATTGTGATGAAAGGTGTATTGGAGCATTGTGATGAAAGTAATCATGGATCTTTGTGATGACATGTGTCCTGGAACACTGTGATGACACAGTTCATCGAGTATTGTGATGACAAGGGTCATAGCGAATTGTGATGACAGGTGTCATGGGGCATTGTGATGACATTGATCATCTAGGAATTGTGATGAAAGGTATCATGGAGCACTGTGAGGACTGGGGGCATGAAGCATTGTTATGAAAATTGTCCTGGATTATTGTGATGACGGCAGTCATGGAGAATTGTGATAACAGAGATTATGCAGCATTGTGTTGACAAGGGTATGGACTATTGTGATTAAAATGGTCATGGAGCAATGTGATGAAAGTTTTCATGAAACATCGTGATGAAAAGTGCCTGGGAGCATTGTGACAATAAAGGCCATGGAGCACTGTGATGACAAGTGTCATGGACCATTGTAATGAAAGGTTTCATTGTGTACTGTGATGACAAGGGGGATGGAGTATTGTGATGAAACTGGTCCTGGAGCATTGTGATAACAAAAGCCATGGAGCATTGTGATGACAGGCATCATGAAGCATTGTGAAGAAAGGGGTCATGGGGAATTGTAATGACAATAGAGAAATGTGATGAAAATGGTCAGCGAGCATAGTGATTAAAGTGGTCATTGAGAATTGTGATGAAAAGCGACATAGAGCATTGTGATGACAAGGGCCATGGAGCATTGTGATGCCACGGTCATGGAACATTGTGATGACAAGAATTCTGGAGCATTTTGAGGAAAAAGGCATGGAGCACTGTGATTATAGGGGACATGGAGCATTGTGATGACATGGGCAGGGAACACTGTGATGACAGGTATTATTGAGCAATGTGATGACAAGTGTCATGGAGCATTGTGATGAGAGGGGCCTTGGAGAATTGTGATGAAAGGGATCATGGGTCATTGAGATGGCAGTGGTTATGGAGCATTATGATGAAAGGTGTTATGGAGCACTGTGATTACAGGGGCCATGGAGCATTGTGAATACAAAGGCGATGGAGCATTTAGATGACAGTGGTCATGGAGCATTGAGATGAAAGTGGTAATGGATCATTGTGATGACAAGTGTCCTGGGACCCTGTGATGACATTGTTCATGGAGCATTGTGATGACAATGGTCATGGTGAATTGTGATGACAATGTCATGGGGCATTGTGATGGCAGTGGTCATCTAGAAATGTGATTAAAGTTATTATGGAGCACAGTAAAGAGAGGGGCCATGTAGCATTGTGATGACAAGTGTCATGGAGCATGGTGATGAAACGGACATGGAGCATTATAATGACAAAAGTTCTGGAGCCTTGTGATGACAAGAGCATGGAGCATTGTGATTACAAGGGCCATGGAGCAGTGTGATGACAAAGGCTTGGAGCACTGTGATGACAAGGGTCATCGAGCATTGGGATTACAGGGGTCATGGGGCATTGTGATGAGAGAGGTCATGTAGAATTGAGATGAAACGGGTCATGGAGCACTGTGATTACAGGGTCCATGGAGCATTGTGATGACAAAGGCCATGGAGCATTGTGATGACAGGTGTCATGGAGAATTGAGATGAAACGGGTCATGGACCATTACGATGAAGGGGTCATGGAGAATTGTGATGACAGTGGCCATGGGGAATTTGGATGAAAGGCGTACTGGAGCATTGTGAGGAAATATTTCATGGAGCATTGTGATGACAAGGCCCATGGAGCATTGTGAATACAAGGGACATGGAGCCTTGTGATGACAAGGGTCTTGGATCATTGTAAAAACAGGTATTATTGGGCATTGTGATGACAGGGGCATGGAGGATTTTTATGTAAGTTGCCATGGAGAATTGTGATGAAAGGGATCATGTGGATTTGTAATGACAAGGGCCATGGAGCATTCTGATGAAACAAATCTTGGAGTATTTTGATGAAACTTGTCATGGAGCATTGCGATGAAAAGCACCAAGGAACACTGTGATGACAAGGGCCATCGAGGATTGTGATGACAAGTGTCATGGAGCATTGTGATGACAGGTGTCATGGAGCATCGTGATGACAAATGCCATGGAGAATTGTGATGAGAGGTGGCATTGGGCATTGTGATGAAAGGGGTCATGGAGTACTGTGGTTACAGGGGCGATGGAGCATTGTGACAACAAGTGACATGGAGAATGGTGATGACAGGCATCATAAAGCATTGTGATGACAAGTGCCATTTAGCATTTTGATGACAGTGTTCATCAGGCATTGTGTTGACAGGGGTCACGGAGCATTGTGATGACAAAGGCCATGGAGCATTGTGAAGACAAGATTCATGGAGCATTGTGATGACACGGGCATGAAGCATGGTGATGACAACAGACCTGGAGCATTGTGATGACAAGGGCATGGAGTATTGTGATTACAGGAGACATGGAGCAATTTGATAACATTGGCAGGGATCATTGTGATTACAGGGATCATGGAGCATTGTGATGACAAGTGTCATGCAATATTGTGCTGACACAGATCATGGAGCATTTTGATGAGAGTGGCCTTGGAGCACAGTGATGAGAGACCTCATGGGGCATTATGGTGACAGTGGTCAAGGAGCATTGTGATGAAAGTGTTCATGGAGCAACGCGATTATCGGGTCAATGGAGCATTGTGAATACAAAGGCCATGGAGCATTGACATAACAAAGTTCATGGAGCATTGTGATGAAAGTGGTCATGGATCACTGTGATGACAAGTGTCCTGGCACCTAGTGATGACACGGTTCATACAGCATTGAGATGACAAGGGCCAAGGTGAATTGTGATGACACGTGTCATGGGGCATTGTGATGACCTTGGTCATCTTGCATTGTGATGACAGTGTTCATGTAGAATTTTGATTAAAGGTATCAGGGAGCACTGTGATGACAAAGGGCAAGGAACATTTTGATGACAAGTGTCATTGAGCAATGGGATGCCACGGGAATGCAGCATTATGATGACAAGTGTTCTGGAGCATTGTGATGACAAGGGTATTGAGCATTGTGATTACAGGGGCCATGGAGCATTGTGATGACAGGGGTCATTGAGCATTGTGATTACAAAGACCATGAGGCATTGTGATGACAGGGGCCTTGGAGCATTGTGATGACAATGGTCATCAAGCATTGTGATGACAGGGGTCATAGAGCATTGTGATGAGAAAGACCATGGAGCATGGTGATGACAGAGGCCATGGAACATTGTGATGACAAGGCCATGTACCATTGTGATTACAAGGGTCATGGAGCATTGTGATGACAAGGGCAGGGAACCTTGTGGTGACCGGGGTCATGGAGCATTTTGAAGACAACTTTCATGGAAAGTTGTGATGACAGGGGTCATGGAGCATTGTGTTGAAAGGGAACATGGAGCAGTGTGATTACAGGGTCCATGGAGCATTGTGAATACATAGGCCATGGAACAATGTGATGACAGGGGTCATGTAGTGTTGTGATGACAGGGTCATGGAGCATTGTGATTACAGGCGTTATGGGGCACTGTGATGACAGGGGGCAGGGAGCATTGTGATGAAAATTGTCCTGGAGCATTGTGATGACAGCGGTCACAGAGAATTGGGATGAAAGGTATCATGCAGCATTGTGATGACAACGGTCATGGATCATTTTGATGACAGGGGTCATGGAACATTCTGATAACAAGCTTCATAAAGCATTTTGATGACGGGGGTCATGGAGCATTGTGTTGACACGGGCATGGAGCATTGTGATGATAGGCTATCTGCAGCATTGTGATGAAAAGGGGATGGAGCATTTTGATGACAGGTTCCAAGGAGCATTGTGCTGACAATGGCATGGAGCATTGTGATGAAAAGGGTACTGGAGCACTGTGAGGAAAGGAGTCATGGATCATTGTGATGACACGGTCAAGGAACATTGCGATGACAAGAATTCTGGAGCATTGTGATGAAAGGGCATGGAGCATTGTGATTAAAGGTGACAAGGAGCATTGTGATGATATGGGTAGAGAAGTTTGTGATGACAGGGGTCATGGAGCATTGTGATGAAAAGAGTCATGGAACATTGTGCTGAAAGGGATCATGCAGCTTTCTGGTAAGAGAGGCCTTGGAGATTTGTGATGGCAGGCATCATGGGAAATTGTGATGACAGCGGTCTTGGAGCATTGTGTTGAAAGGGGTCATGGAGCACTGTGATTACAGGGGCAATGGAGCATTGTGAATACAAGGGTTATGGAGCATTGGGATGACAGGGTTCATGGAGCATTGTGATGACAAGGACCATGGTAAATTGTGATGACATCTGTCATGGGGCATTGTTATGACAGTGGTCATCTAGAATTGTGATGTAAGGTATCATGGAGCACTGTGATGACAGGGGCCATGGAGCATTGTGAATACAAAGGCCATGGAGCATTGTGATGACAAGTGTCATGGGGCATTTTGATGACAATGGCATGGAGCATTATGATGACAAGAGTTCTGGAGCACTGTGATGACAAGTGTCATGGGGCATTTTGATGACATTGGCATGGAGCATTATGATGACAAGTGTTCTGGAGCATTTTGTTGACAAGGGCATGGAGCATGGTGATGACAGGGCCCATGGAGCATTGTGATGAAAAGGGCAGGGAATACTGTGATGACTGGGTTCATGGAGCATTATGATGAAAGGGGCCAAGGAGCATTGAGATGAGAGGCGTCATGAGGCATGGTGATGACCGTGGTCATGGAGCATTGTGATGAAAGAGATCATGGAGCAATATGAAAACAGGGGCCACGGAGCATTGTGATGACAAGTGTATTGGAGCATTGTGATGAAAGTAGTCATGGATCATTGTGATGACATGTATCCTGGAACACTGTGATGACACGGTTCATCGAGAATTGTGATGACAAGGGTCATAGCGAATTGTGATGACAGGTGTCATGGGGCATTGTGATGACATTGATCATCTAGGAATTGTGATGAAAGGTATCATGGAGCACTGTGATGACTGGGGGCATGAAGCATCGTTATGAAAATTGTCCTGGATTATTGTGATGACAGAAGTCATGGAGAATTGTGATGACAGGGATTATGCAGCATTGTGTTGACAAGGGTATGGACTATTGTGATGACAATGGTCATGGAGCAATGTGATGAAAGTTTTCATGGAACATCGTGATGGTAAGTGCCTGGGAGCATTGTGACGATAAAGGCCATGGAGCATTGTGATGACAAGTGTCATGGAGCATTGTAATGAAAGGTTTCATTGTGCACTGTGATGACAAGGGGGATGGAGTATTGTGATGAAACTGGTCCTGGAGCATTGTGATAACAGAAGCCATGGAGCATTGTGATGACAGGCATCATGGAGAATTGTGAAGAAAGGGGCCATGGGGAATTGTAATGACAATAGAGCAATGTGATGAAAATGGTCAGCGAGCATAGTGATTAAAGTGGTCATTGAGAATTGTGATGAAAAGCGACATAGAGCACTGTGATGACAAAGGTCATGGAGAACTGTGATGACCAGGGTCATGTAGCATTGTGATGACACGGTCTTGGAACATTGTGATGACCAGAATTCTGGAGCATTGTGAGGAAAAAGGCATGGAGCATTGTGATTATAGGGGACATGGAGCATTGTGATGACATGGGCAGGGAACACTGTGATGACACGGGCCTTGGAGAATTGTGATGACAGGCATCATGAGGCATTGAGTTGGCAGTGGTCATGGAGCATTATGATGAAGGGTGTTATGGAGCACTGTGATTATAGGGGCCATGGAGCATTGTGAATACAGAGGCCATGGAGCATTGAGATGACAGTGGTCATGGAGCATTGTGATGAAAGTGGTAATGGATCATTGTGATGACAAGTGTCCTGGAACCCTGTGATGACATGGTTCATGGAGCATTGTGATGACAATGGTCATGGCGAATTGTGATGACAATGTCATGGGGCATTGTGATGGCAGTGATCATCTAGAAGTGTGATTAAAGTTATTATGGAGCACAGTAATGAGAGGGGCCATGGAGCATTGTGATGACAAAGGCCGTGGAGCATTGTGATGACAGGTGTCATGGAGCATTGAGATGAAACGTGTCATGGACCATTACGATGACAGGGTTCATGGAGAATTGTGATGACAGTGGCCATGGGGAATTTGGATGAAAGACGTAGTGGAGCATTGTGAAGAAATGTTTCATGGAACATTGTGATGACAAGGGCCATGGAGCATTGTGATGACAAGCGCATGGGGCATTGTGATTACAGGAGACATGGAGAATTGTGATGACATTGGGAGGGATCATTGTGATTACAAGGATCATGGAGCATTGTGATGACAAGTGTCATGCAATATTGTGCTGACACAGATCATGGAGCATTTTGATGAGAGTGGCTTTGGAGCACAGTGATGAGAGACATCATGGGGCATTATGGTGACAGTGGTCAAGGAGCATTGTGATGAAAGTGTTCATGGAGCAACGCGATTATAGGGACAATGGAGCATTGTGAATACAAAGGCCATGGAACATTGAGATAAAGAGTTCATGGAACATTGTGATGACAAGGGTCCTGGAAGCTAGTGATGACACGGTTCATACAGCATTGAGATGACAAGGGCCAAGGCAAATTGTGATGACACGTGTCATGGGGCATTGTGATGACATTGGTCATCCTGCGTTGTGATGACAGTGGTCATGTAGAATTTTGATTAAAGGTAACATGGAGCACTGTGATGACACGGGAATGGAGCATTATGATGACAAGTGTTCTGGAGCATTGTGATGACAAGGGCATGGAGCATTGTGATGACAACGGCATGGAGCATTGTGATGACAGGGGTCATTGAGCATTGTGATTACAAAGACCATGAGGCATTGTGATGACAGGGGCCTTGGAGCATTGTGATGACAATGGTCATCAAGCTTGTGATGACAGGGGTCATAGAGCATTGTGATGAGAAAGACCATGGAGCATGGTGATGACAGAGGCCATGGAGCATTGTGATGACAAGGCCATGTACCATTGTGATTAGGAAGGTCATGGAGCATTGTGATGACATGGGAAGGGAACCTTGTGGTCACCGGGGTCATGGAGAATTTTGATGACAACTTTCAAGGAACGTTGTGATGACAGGGGTCATGGAGCATTGTGTTGAAAGGGAACATGGAACAGTGTGATTACAGGGTCCATGGAGCATTGTGAATACATAGGCCATGGAACAATGTGATGACAGGTCTCATGTAGCATTGTGATGACACGGTCATGGAGCAGTGTGATTACAGGGGTTATGGGGCACTGTGATGATAGGGGGAATGGAGCATTCTGATGAAAATTGTCCTGGAGCATTGTGATGACAGCGGTCACAGAGAATTGGAATGAAAGGTAACATGCATCATTGTGATGACAACGGTCATGGATCATTTTGAAGACAGGGGTCATGGAACACTCTGTTAAAAAGATTCATAAAGCATTTTGATGACAGGGGTCATGGAGCATTTTGTTGACACGGGCATTGAGCATTTTAATGATAGGATATCTGGAGCATTGTGATGAAATGGGGATGGAGCATTTTGATGACAGGGTCCAAGGAGCATTGTGCTGACAATGGCATGGAGCATTGTGATGAAAAGGGTACTGGAGCACTGTGAGGAAAGGAGTCATGGATCATTGTGATGACAGGGGTCATGGAGCTTTGCGATGACAAGGGTCATGGAGCATTGTGATGACACGGTCAAGGAACATTGCGATGACAAGAATTCTGGAGCATTGTGATGAAAGGGCATGGAGCATTGTGATTAAAGGTGACAAGGAGCATTGTGATGATATGGGCAGAGATCTTTGTGATGACAGGGGTCATGGAGCATTGTGATGAAAAGTGTCATGGAACATTGTGCTGACAGGGATCATGGAGCTTTTTGGCAAGAGAGGACTTGGAGATTAATGAGGGCAGGCGTCATGGGGCATTGTGATGACAGCGGTCTTGGAGCATTGTGATGAAATGGTTCATGGAGCACTGTGATTACAGGGGCCATTGAGCATTGTGAATACAAAGGCTATGGAGCATTCAGATGACAGGGTTCATGGAGCATTGTGATGAAAGTGATCATGGATCATTGTGATGAAAAGTGTCCTGGACCATTGTGATGACACGGGTCATGGAGCATTGTGATGACAAGGGCCATGGCGAATTGTGATGACATGTGTCTTGGGGCATTGTGATGACAGTGGTCATCTAGAATTGTGATGAAAGATATCATGGAGCACTGTGATGACAGGGGCCATGGAACATTGTGATGACAAAGGACATGGAGCATTGTGATGACAAGTATCATGGAGCTTTGTGATGACACGGGCATTCATCATTATGATGACAAGAGTTCTGGAGCATTGTGATGACAAGTGTCATGGGGCATTTTGATGACATTGGCATGGAACATTATGATGACAAGAGTTCTGGAGCATTTTGATGACAAGGGCATGGAGCATTGTGATGACAGGTGTATTGGATCATTGTGATGAGAGTAGTCATGGATCATTGTGATGACATGTGTCCTGGAACACTGTGATGACACGGTTCATCGAGTATTGTGAGGACAAGTGTCATAGCGAATTGTGATGACAGGCGTCATGGGGCCTTGAGATGGCAGTGGTCATGGAGCATTATGATGAAAGGTGTTATGGAGCACTGTGATTACAGGGGCCATGGAGCATTGTGAATACAAAGGCCATGGAGCAGTGAGAAGACAGTGGTCATGGAGCATTGTGATGAAAGTGGTAATGGATCATTGTGATGACAAGTGTCCAGGGACCCTGTGATGACATGGTTCATGGAGCATTGTGATGACAATGGTCATGGTGAATTGTGATGAGAATGTCATGGGGCATTGTGATGACCTTGGTCATCTTGCATTGTTATGACAGTGGTCATGTAGAATTTTGATTAAAGGTATCATGGAGCACTGTGATGACAAAGGGCAAGGAACATTTTGATGACAAGTGTCATTGAGCAATGGGATGACACAGGAATGGAGCATTATGATGACAAGTGTTCTGGAGCATTGTGATGAGAAGTGTACTGAGCATTGTGATTACAGGGGCCATGGAGCATTGTGATGACAACGGCATGGAGCATTGTGATGATGGGTCATTGAGCATTGGGATTACAAAGACCATGAAGCATTGTGATGACAGGGGCCTTGGAGCATTGTGATGACAATGGTCATCAAGCATTGTGATGACAGGGGTCATAGAGCATTGTGATGAGAATGACCATTGAGCATGGTGATGACAGAGGCCATGGAACATTGTGATGAAAAGGTCATGTATCATTGTGATAACAAGGGTCATGGAGCATTGTAATGACAAGGGCAGCGAACCTTGTGGTGACCGGGGTCATGGAGCATTTTGATGACAACTTTCATGGAACGTTGTGATGACAGGGGTCATGGAGCATTGTGTTGAAAGGGAACATGGAGCAGTGTGATTACAGGGTCCATGGAGCATTGTGAATACATAGGCCATGGAACAATGTGATGACAGGGGTCATGTAGCATTGTGATGACAGGGTCATGGAGCATTGTGATGAAAGTTATCATGGAGCAATATGATAACAGGGGCCATGGAGCATTGTGATGAAAGGTGTATTGGAGCATTGTGATGAAAGTAATCATGGATCTTTGTGATGACATGTGTCCTGGAACACTGTGATGACACAGTTCATCGAGTATTGTGATGACAAGGGTCATAGCGAATTGTGATGACAGGTGTCATGGGGCATTGTGATGACATTGATCATCTAGGAATTGTGATGAAAGGTATCATGGAGCACTGTGAGGACTGGGGGCATGAAGCATTGTTATGAAAATTGTCCTGGATTATTGTGATGACGGCAGTCATGGAGAATTGTGATAACAGAGATTATGCAGCATTGTGTTGACAAGGGTATGGACTATTGTGATTAAAATGGTCATGGAGCAATGTGATGAAAGTTTTCATGAAACATCGTGATGAAAAGTGCCTGGGAGCATTGTGACAATAAAGGCCATGGAGCACTGTGATGACAAGTGTCATGGACCATTGTAATGAAAGGTTTCATTGTGTACTGTGATGACAAGGGGGATGGAGTATTGTGATGAAACTGGTCCTGGAGCATTGTGATAACAAAAGCCATGGAGCATTGTGATGACAGGCATCATGAAGCATTGTGAAGAAAGGGGTCATGGGGAATTGTAATGACAATAGAGAAATGTGATGAAAATGGTCAGCGAGCATAGTGATTAAAGTGGTCATTGAGAATTGTGATGAAAAGCGACATAGAGCATTGTGATGACAAGGGCCATGGAGCATTGTGATGCCACGGTCATGGAACATTGTGATGACAAGAATTCTGGAGCATTTTGAGGAAAAAGGCATGGAGCACTGTGATTATAGGGGACATGGAGCATTGTGATGACATGGGCAGGGAACACTGTGATGACAGGTATTATTGAGCAATGTGATGACAAGTGTCATGGAGCATTGTGATGAGAGGGGCCTTGGAGAATTGTGATGAAAGGGATCATGGGTCATTGAGATGGCAGTGGTTATGGAGCATTATGATGAAAGGTGTTATGGAGCACTGTGATTACAGGGGCCATGGAGCATTGTGAATACAAAGGCGATGGAGCATTTAGATGACAGTGGTCATGGAGCATTGAGATGAAAGTGGTAATGGATCATTGTGATGACAAGTGTCCTGGGACCCTGTGATGACATTGTTCATGGAGCATTGTGATGACAATGGTCATGGTGAATTGTGATGACAATGTCATGGGGCATTGTGATGGCAGTGGTCATCTAGAAATGTGATTAAAGTTATTATGGAGCACAGTAAAGAGAGGGGCCATGTAGCATTGTGATGACAAGTGTCATGGAGCATGGTGATGAAACGGACATGGAGCATTATAATGACAAAAGTTCTGGAGCCTTGTGATGACAAGAGCATGGAGCATTGTGATTACAAGGGCCATGGAGCAGTGTGATGACAAAGGCTTGGAGCACTGTGATGACAAGGGTCATCGAGCATTGGGATTACAGGGGTCATGGGGCATTGTGATGAGAGAGGTCATGTAGAATTGAGATGAAACGGGTCATGGAGCACTGTGATTACAGGGTCCATGGAGCATTGTGATGACAAAGGCCATGGAGCATTGTGATGACAGGTGTCATGGAGAATTGAGATGAAACGGGTCATGGACCATTACGATGAAGGGGTCATGGAGAATTGTGATGACAGTGGCCATGGGGAATTTGGATGAAAGGCGTACTGGAGCATTGTGAGGAAATATTTCATGGAGCATTGTGATGACAAGGCCCATGGAGCATTGTGAATACAAGGGACATGGAGCCTTGTGATGACAAGGGTCTTGGATCATTGTAAAAACAGGTATTATTGGGCATTGTGATGACAGGGGCATGGAGGATTTTTATGTAAGTTGCCATGGAGAATTGTGATGAAAGGGATCATGTGGATTTGTAATGACAAGGGCCATGGAGCATTCTGATGAAACAAATCTTGGAGTATTTTGATGAAACTTGTCATGGAGCATTGCGATGAAAAGCACCAAGGAACACTGTGATGACAAGGGCCATCGAGGATTGTGATGACAAGTGTCATGGAGCATTGTGATGACAGGTGTCATGGAGCATCGTGATGACAAATGCCATGGAGAATTGTGATGAGAGGTGGCATTGGGCATTGTGATGAAAGGGGTCATGGAGTACTGTGGTTACAGGGGCGATGGAGCATTGTGACAACAAGTGACATGGAGAATGGTGATGACAGGCATCATAAAGCATTGTGATGACAAGTGCCATTTAGCATTTTGATGACAGTGTTCATCAGGCATTGTGTTGACAGGGGTCACGGAGCATTGTGATGACAAAGGCCATGGAGCATTGTGAAGACAAGATTCATGGAGCATTGTGATGACACGGGCATGAAGCATGGTGATGACAACAGACCTGGAGCATTGTGATGACAAGGGCATGGAGTATTGTGATTACAGGAGACATGGAGCAATTTGATAACATTGGCAGGGATCATTGTGATTACAGGGATCATGGAGCATTGTGATGACAAGTGTCATGCAATATTGTGCTGACACAGATCATGGAGCATTTTGATGAGAGTGGCCTTGGAGCACAGTGATGAGAGACCTCATGGGGCATTATGGTGACAGTGGTCAAGGAGCATTGTGATGAAAGTGTTCATGGAGCAACGCGATTATCGGGTCAATGGAGCATTGTGAATACAAAGGCCATGGAGCATTGACATAACAAAGTTCATGGAGCATTGTGATGAAAGTGGTCATGGATCACTGTGATGACAAGTGTCCTGGCACCTAGTGATGACACGGTTCATACAGCATTGAGATGACAAGGGCCAAGGTGAATTGTGATGACACGTGTCATGGGGCATTGTGATGACCTTGGTCATCTTGCATTGTGATGACAGTGTTCATGTAGAATTTTGATTAAAGGTATCAGGGAGCACTGTGATGACAAAGGGCAAGGAACATTTTGATGACAAGTGTCATTGAGCAATGGGATGCCACGGGAATGCAGCATTATGATGACAAGTGTTCTGGAGCATTGTGATGACAAGGGTATTGAGCATTGTGATTACAGGGGCCATGGAGCATTGTGATGACAGGGGTCATTGAGCATTGTGATTACAAAGACCATGAGGCATTGTGATGACAGGGGCCTTGGAGCATTGTGATGACAATGGTCATCAAGCATTGTGATGACAGGGGTCATAGAGCATTGTGATGAGAAAGACCATGGAGCATGGTGATGACAGAGGCCATGGAACATTGTGATGACAAGGCCATGTACCATTGTGATTACAAGGGTCATGGAGCATTGTGATGACAAGGGCAGGGAACCTTGTGGTGACCGGGGTCATGGAGCATTTTGAAGACAACTTTCATGGAAAGTTGTGATGACAGGGGTCATGGAGCATTGTGTTGAAAGGGAACATGGAGCAGTGTGATTACAGGGTCCATGGAGCATTGTGAATACATAGGCCATGGAACAATGTGATGACAGGGGTCATGTAGTGTTGTGATGACAGGGTCATGGAGCATTGTGATTACAGGCGTTATGGGGCACTGTGATGACAGGGGGCAGGGAGCATTGTGATGAAAATTGTCCTGGAGCATTGTGATGACAGCGGTCACAGAGAATTGGGATGAAAGGTATCATGCAGCATTGTGATGACAACGGTCATGGATCATTTTGATGACAGGGGTCATGGAACATTCTGATAACAAGCTTCATAAAGCATTTTGATGACGGGGGTCATGGAGCATTGTGTTGACACGGGCATGGAGCATTGTGATGATAGGCTATCTGCAGCATTGTGATGAAAAGGGGATGGAGCATTTTGATGACAGGTTCCAAGGAGCATTGTGCTGACAATGGCATGGAGCATTGTGATGAAAAGGGTACTGGAGCACTGTGAGGAAAGGAGTCATGGATCATTGTGATGACACGGTCAAGGAACATTGCGATGACAAGAATTCTGGAGCATTGTGATGAAAGGGCATGGAGCATTGTGATTAAAGGTGACAAGGAGCATTGTGATGATATGGGTAGAGAAGTTTGTGATGACAGGGGTCATGGAGCATTGTGATGAAAAGAGTCATGGAACATTGTGCTGAAAGGGATCATGCAGCTTTCTGGTAAGAGAGGCCTTGGAGATTTGTGATGGCAGGCATCATGGGAAATTGTGATGACAGCGGTCTTGGAGCATTGTGTTGAAAGGGGTCATGGAGCACTGTGATTACAGGGGCAATGGAGCATTGTGAATACAAGGGTTATGGAGCATTGGGATGACAGGGTTCATGGAGCATTGTGATGACAAGGACCATGGTAAATTGTGATGACATCTGTCATGGGGCATTGTTATGACAGTGGTCATCTAGAATTGTGATGTAAGGTATCATGGAGCACTGTGATGACAGGGGCCATGGAGCATTGTGAATACAAAGGCCATGGAGCATTGTGATGACAAGTGTCATGGGGCATTTTGATGACAATGGCATGGAGCATTATGATGACAAGAGTTCTGGAGCACTGTGATGACAAGTGTCATGGGGCATTTTGATGACATTGGCATGGAGCATTATGATGACAAGTGTTCTGGAGCATTTTGTTGACAAGGGCATGGAGCATGGTGATGACAGGGCCCATGGAGCATTGTGATGAAAAGGGCAGGGAATACTGTGATGACTGGGTTCATGGAGCATTATGATGAAAGGGGCCAAGGAGCATTGAGATGAGAGGCGTCATGAGGCATGGTGATGACCGTGGTCATGGAGCATTGTGATGAAAGAGATCATGGAGCAATATGAAAACAGGGGCCACGGAGCATTGTGATGACAAGTGTATTGGAGCATTGTGATGAAAGTAGTCATGGATCATTGTGATGACATGTATCCTGGAACACTGTGATGACACGGTTCATCGAGAATTGTGATGACAAGGGTCATAGCGAATTGTGATGACAGGTGTCATGGGGCATTGTGATGACATTGATCATCTAGGAATTGTGATGAAAGGTATCATGGAGCACTGTGATGACTGGGGGCATGAAGCATCGTTATGAAAATTGTCCTGGATTATTGTGATGACAGAAGTCATGGAGAATTGTGATGACAGGGATTATGCAGCATTGTGTTGACAAGGGTATGGACTATTGTGATGACAATGGTCATGGAGCAATGTGATGAAAGTTTTCATGGAACATCGTGATGGTAAGTGCCTGGGAGCATTGTGACGATAAAGGCCATGGAGCATTGTGATGACAAGTGTCATGGAGCATTGTAATGAAAGGTTTCATTGTGCACTGTGATGACAAGGGGGATGGAGTATTGTGATGAAACTGGTCCTGGAGCATTGTGATAACAGAAGCCATGGAGCATTGTGATGACAGGCATCATGGAGAATTGTGAAGAAAGGGGCCATGGGGAATTGTAATGACAATAGAGCAATGTGATGAAAATGGTCAGCGAGCATAGTGATTAAAGTGGTCATTGAGAATTGTGATGAAAAGCGACATAGAGCACTGTGATGACAAAGGTCATGGAGAACTGTGATGACCAGGGTCATGTAGCATTGTGATGACACGGTCTTGGAACATTGTGATGACCAGAATTCTGGAGCATTGTGAGGAAAAAGGCATGGAGCATTGTGATTATAGGGGACATGGAGCATTGTGATGACATGGGCAGGGAACACTGTGATGACACGGGCCTTGGAGAATTGTGATGACAGGCATCATGAGGCATTGAGTTGGCAGTGGTCATGGAGCATTATGATGAAGGGTGTTATGGAGCACTGTGATTATAGGGGCCATGGAGCATTGTGAATACAGAGGCCATGGAGCATTGAGATGACAGTGGTCATGGAGCATTGTGATGAAAGTGGTAATGGATCATTGTGATGACAAGTGTCCTGGAACCCTGTGATGACATGGTTCATGGAGCATTGTGATGACAATGGTCATGGCGAATTGTGATGACAATGTCATGGGGCATTGTGATGGCAGTGATCATCTAGAAGTGTGATTAAAGTTATTATGGAGCACAGTAATGAGAGGGGCCATGGAGCATTGTGATGACAAAGGCCGTGGAGCATTGTGATGACAGGTGTCATGGAGCATTGAGATGAAACGTGTCATGGACCATTACGATGACAGGGTTCATGGAGAATTGTGATGACAGTGGCCATGGGGAATTTGGATGAAAGACGTAGTGGAGCATTGTGAAGAAATGTTTCATGGAACATTGTGATGACAAGGGCCATGGAGCATTGTGATGACAAGCGCATGGGGCATTGTGATTACAGGAGACATGGAGAATTGTGATGACATTGGGAGGGATCATTGTGATTACAAGGATCATGGAGCATTGTGATGACAAGTGTCATGCAATATTGTGCTGACACAGATCATGGAGCATTTTGATGAGAGTGGCTTTGGAGCACAGTGATGAGAGACATCATGGGGCATTATGGTGACAGTGGTCAAGGAGCATTGTGATGAAAGTGTTCATGGAGCAACGCGATTATAGGGACAATGGAGCATTGTGAATACAAAGGCCATGGAACATTGAGATAAAGAGTTCATGGAACATTGTGATGACAAGGGTCCTGGAAGCTAGTGATGACACGGTTCATACAGCATTGAGATGACAAGGGCCAAGGCAAATTGTGATGACACGTGTCATGGGGCATTGTGATGACATTGGTCATCCTGCGTTGTGATGACAGTGGTCATGTAGAATTTTGATTAAAGGTAACATGGAGCACTGTGATGACACGGGAATGGAGCATTATGATGACAAGTGTTCTGGAGCATTGTGATGACAAGGGCATGGAGCATTGTGATGACAACGGCATGGAGCATTGTGATGACAGGGGTCATTGAGCATTGTGATTACAAAGACCATGAGGCATTGTGATGACAGGGGCCTTGGAGCATTGTGATGACAATGGTCATCAAGCTTGTGATGACAGGGGTCATAGAGCATTGTGATGAGAAAGACCATGGAGCATGGTGATGACAGAGGCCATGGAGCATTGTGATGACAAGGCCATGTACCATTGTGATTAGGAAGGTCATGGAGCATTGTGATGACATGGGAAGGGAACCTTGTGGTCACCGGGGTCATGGAGAATTTTGATGACAACTTTCAAGGAACGTTGTGATGACAGGGGTCATGGAGCATTGTGTTGAAAGGGAACATGGAACAGTGTGATTACAGGGTCCATGGAGCATTGTGAATACATAGGCCATGGAACAATGTGATGACAGGTCTCATGTAGCATTGTGATGACACGGTCATGGAGCAGTGTGATTACAGGGGTTATGGGGCACTGTGATGATAGGGGGAATGGAGCATTCTGATGAAAATTGTCCTGGAGCATTGTGATGACAGCGGTCACAGAGAATTGGAATGAAAGGTAACATGCATCATTGTGATGACAACGGTCATGGATCATTTTGAAGACAGGGGTCATGGAACACTCTGTTAAAAAGATTCATAAAGCATTTTGATGACAGGGGTCATGGAGCATTTTGTTGACACGGGCATTGAGCATTTTAATGATAGGATATCTGGAGCATTGTGATGAAATGGGGATGGAGCATTTTGATGACAGGGTCCAAGGAGCATTGTGCTGACAATGGCATGGAGCATTGTGATGAAAAGGGTACTGGAGCACTGTGAGGAAAGGAGTCATGGATCATTGTGATGACAGGGGTCATGGAGCTTTGCGATGACAAGGGTCATGGAGCATTGTGATGACACGGTCAAGGAACATTGCGATGACAAGAATTCTGGAGCATTGTGATGAAAGGGCATGGAGCATTGTGATTAAAGGTGACAAGGAGCATTGTGATGATATGGGCAGAGATCTTTGTGATGACAGGGGTCATGGAGCATTGTGATGAAAAGTGTCATGGAACATTGTGCTGACAGGGATCATGGAGCTTTTTGGCAAGAGAGGACTTGGAGATTAATGAGGGCAGGCGTCATGGGGCATTGTGATGACAGCGGTCTTGGAGCATTGTGATGAAATGGTTCATGGAGCACTGTGATTACAGGGGCCATTGAGCATTGTGAATACAAAGGCTATGGAGCATTCAGATGACAGGGTTCATGGAGCATTGTGATGAAAGTGATCATGGATCATTGTGATGAAAAGTGTCCTGGACCATTGTGATGACACGGGTCATGGAGCATTGTGATGACAAGGGCCATGGCGAATTGTGATGACATGTGTCTTGGGGCATTGTGATGACAGTGGTCATCTAGAATTGTGATGAAAGATATCATGGAGCACTGTGATGACAGGGGCCATGGAACATTGTGATGACAAAGGACATGGAGCATTGTGATGACAAGTATCATGGAGCTTTGTGATGACACGGGCATTCATCATTATGATGACAAGAGTTCTGGAGCATTGTGATGACAAGTGTCATGGGGCATTTTGATGACATTGGCATGGAACATTATGATGACAAGAGTTCTGGAGCATTTTGATGACAAGGGCATGGAGCATTGTGATGACAGGTGTATTGGATCATTGTGATGAGAGTAGTCATGGATCATTGTGATGACATGTGTCCTGGAACACTGTGATGACACGGTTCATCGAGTATTGTGAGGACAAGTGTCATAGCGAATTGTGATGACAGGCGTCATGGGGCCTTGAGATGGCAGTGGTCATGGAGCATTATGATGAAAGGTGTTATGGAGCACTGTGATTACAGGGGCCATGGAGCATTGTGAATACAAAGGCCATGGAGCAGTGAGAAGACAGTGGTCATGGAGCATTGTGATGAAAGTGGTAATGGATCATTGTGATGACAAGTGTCCAGGGACCCTGTGATGACATGGTTCATGGAGCATTGTGATGACAATGGTCATGGTGAATTGTGATGAGAATGTCATGGGGCATTGTGATGACCTTGGTCATCTTGCATTGTTATGACAGTGGTCATGTAGAATTTTGATTAAAGGTATCATGGAGCACTGTGATGACAAAGGGCAAGGAACATTTTGATGACAAGTGTCATTGAGCAATGGGATGACACAGGAATGGAGCATTATGATGACAAGTGTTCTGGAGCATTGTGATGAGAAGTGTACTGAGCATTGTGATTACAGGGGCCATGGAGCATTGTGATGACAACGGCATGGAGCATTGTGATGATGGGTCATTGAGTATTGGGATTACAAAGACCATGAAGCATTGTGATGACAGGGGCCTTGGAGCATTGTGATGACAATGGTCATCAAGCATTGTGATGACAGGGGTCATAGAGCATTGTGATGAGAATGACCATTGAGCATGGTGATGACAGAGGCCATGGAACATTGTGATGAAAAGGTCATGTATCATTGTGATAACAAGGGTCATGGAGCATTGTAATGACAAGGGCAGCGAACCTTGTGGTGACCGGGGTCATGGAGCATTTTGATGACAACTTTCATGGAACGTTGTGATGACAGGGGTCATGGAGCATTGTGTTGAAAGGGAACATGGAGCAGTGTGATTACAGGGTCCATGGAGCATTGTGAATACATAGGCCATGGAACAATGTGATGACAGGGGTCATGTAGCATTGTGATGACAGGGTCATGGAGCATTGTGATGAAAGTTATCATGGAGCAATATGATAACAGGGGCCATGGAGCATTGTGATGAAAGGTGTATTGGAGCATTGTGATGAAAGTAATCATGGATCTTTGTGATGACATGTGTCCTGGAACACTGTGATGACACAGTTCATCGAGTATTGTGATGACAAGGGTCATAGCGAATTGTGATGACAGGTGTCATGGGGCATTGTGATGACATTGATCATCTAGGAATTGTGATGAAAGGTATCATGGAGCACTGTGAGGACTGGGGGCATGAAGCATTGTTATGAAAATTGTCCTGGATTATTGTGATGACGGCAGTCATGGAGAATTGTGATAACAGAGATTATGCAGCATTGTGTTGACAAGGGTATGGACTATTGTGATTAAAATGGTCATGGAGCAATGTGATGAAAGTTTTCATGAAACATCGTGATGAAAAGTGCCTGGGAGCATTGTGACAATAAAGGCCATGGAGCACTGTGATGACAAGTGTCATGGACCATTGTAATGAAAGGTTTCATTGTGTACTGTGATGACAAGGGGGATGGAGTATTGTGATGAAACTGGTCCTGGAGCATTGTGATAACAAAAGCCATGGAGCATTGTGATGACAGGCATCATGAAGCATTGTGAAGAAAGGGGTCATGGGGAATTGTAATGACAATAGAGAAATGTGATGAAAATGGTCAGCGAGCATAGTGATTAAAGTGGTCATTGAGAATTGTGATGAAAAGCGACATAGAGCATTGTGATGACAAGGGCCATGGAGCATTGTGATGCCACGGTCATGGAACATTGTGATGACAAGAATTCTGGAGCATTTTGAGGAAAAAGGCATGGAGCACTGTGATTATAGGGGACATGGAGCATTGTGATGACATGGGCAGGGAACACTGTGATGACAGGTATTATTGAGCAATGTGATGACAAGTGTCATGGAGCATTGTGATGAGAGGGGCCTTGGAGAATTGTGATGAAAGGGATCATGGGTCATTGAGATGGCAGTGGTTATGGAGCATTATGATGAAAGGTGTTATGGAGCACTGTGATTACAGGGGCCATGGAGCATTGTGAATACAAAGGCGATGGAGCATTTAGATGACAGTGGTCATGGAGCATTGAGATGAAAGTGGTAATGGATCATTGTGATGACAAGTGTCCTGGGACCCTGTGATGACATTGTTCATGGAGCATTGTGATGACAATGGTCATGGTGAATTGTGATGACAATGTCATGGGGCATTGTGATGGCAGTGGTCATCTAGAAATGTGATTAAAGTTATTATGGAGCACAGTAATGAGAGGGGCCATGGAGCATTGTGATGACAAGTGTCATGGAGCATGGTGATGAAACGGACATGGAGCATTATAATGACAAGAGTTCTGGAGCCCTGTGATGACAAGGGCATGGAGCATTGTGATTACAAGGGCCATGGAGCAGTGTGATGACAAAGGCTTGGAGCACTGTGATGACAAGGGTCATCGAGCATTGGGATTACAGGGGTCATGGGGCATTGTGATGAGTGAGGTCATGTAGAATTGAGATGAACCGGGTCATGGAGCACTGTGATTACAGGGGCCATGGAGCATTGTGATGACAAAGGCCATGGAGCATTGTGATGACAGGTGTCATGGAGAATTGAGATGAAACGGGTCATGGACCATTACGATGAAGGGGTCATGGAGAATTGTGATGACAGTGGCCATGGGGAATTTGGATGAAAGGCGTACTGGAGCATTGTGAGGAAATATTTCATGGAGCATTGTGATGACAAGGCCCATGGAGCATTGTGAATACAAGGGACATGGAGCCTTGTGATGACAAGGGTCTTGGATCATTGTAAAAACAGGTATTATTGGGCATTGTGATGACAGGGGCATGGAGGATTTTTATGTAAGTTGCCATGGAGAATTGTGATGAAAGGGATCATGTGGATTTGTAATGACAAGGGCCATGGAGCATTCTGATGAAACAAATCTTGGAGTATTTTGATGAAACTTGTCATGGAGCATTGCGATGAAAAGCACCAAGGAACACTGTGATGACAAGGGCCATCGAGGATTGTGATGACAAGTGTCATGGAGCATTGTGATGACAGGTGTCATGGAGCATCGTGATGACAAATGCCATGGAGAATTGTGATGAGAGGTGGCATTGGGCATTGTGATGAAAGGGGTCATGGAGTACTGTGGTTACAGGGGCGATGGAGCATTGTGACAACAAGTGACATGGAGAATGGTGATGACAGGCATCATAAAGCATTGTGATGACAAGTGCCATTTAGCATTTTGATGACAGTGTTCATCAGGCATTGTGTTGACAGGGGTCACGGAGCATTGTGATGACAAAGGCCATGGAGCATTGTGAAGACAAGATTCATGGAGCATTGTGATGACACGGGCATGAAGCATGGTGATGACAACAGACCTGGAGCATTGTGATGACAAGGGCATGGAGTATTGTGATTACAGGAGACATGGAGCAATTTGATAACATTGGCAGGGATCATTGTGATTACAGGGATCATGGAGCATTGTGATGACAAGTGTCATGCAATATTGTGCTGACACAGATCATGGAGCATTTTGATGAGAGTGGCCTTGGAGCACAGTGATGAGAGACCTCATGGGGCATTATGGTGACAGTGGTCAAGGAGCATTGTGATGAAAGTGTTCATGGAGCAACGCGATTATCGGGTCAATGGAGCATTGTGAATACAAAGGCCATGGAGCATTGACATAACAAAGTTCATGGAGCATTGTGATGAAAGTGGTCATGGATCACTGTGATGACAAGTGTCCTGGCACCTAGTGATGACACGGTTCATACAGCATTGAGATGACAAGGGCCAAGGTGAATTGTGATGACACGTGTCATGGGGCATTGTGATGACCTTGGTCATCTTGCATTGTGATGACAGTGTTCATGTAGAATTTTGATTAAAGGTATCAGGGAGCACTGTGATGACAAAGGGCAAGGAACATTTTGATGACAAGTGTCATTGAGCAATGGGATGCCACGGGAATGCAGCATTATGATGACAAGTGTTCTGGAGCATTGTGATGACAAGGGTATTGAGCATTGTGATTACAGGGGCCATGGAGCATTGTGATGACAGGGGTCATTGAGCATTGTGATTACAAAGACCATGAGGCATTGTGATGACAGGGGCCTTGGAGCATTGTGATGACAATGGTCATCAAGCATTGTGATGACAGGGGTCATAGAGCATTGTGATGAGAAAGACCATGGAGCATGGTGATGACAGAGGCCATGGAACATTGTGATGACAAGGCCATGTACCATTGTGATTACAAGGGTCATGGAGCATTGTGATGACAAGGGCAGGGAACCTTGTGGTGACCGGGGTCATGGAGCATTTTGAAGACAACTTTCATGGAAAGTTGTGATGACAGGGGTCATGGAGCATTGTGTTGAAAGGGAACATGGAGCAGTGTGATTACAGGGTCCATGGAGCATTGTGAATACATAGGCCATGGAACAATGTGATGACAGGGGTCATGTAGTGTTGTGATGACAGGGTCATGGAGCATTGTGATTACAGGCGTTATGGGGCACTGTGATGACAGGGGGCAGGGAGCATTGTGATGAAAATTGTCCTGGAGCATTGTGATGACAGCGGTCACAGAGAATTGGGATGAAAGGTATCATGCAGCATTGTGATGACAACGGTCATGGATCATTTTGATGACAGGGGTCATGGAACATTCTGATAACAAGCTTCATAAAGCATTTTGATGACGGGGGTCATGGAGCATTGTGTTGACACGGGCATGGAGCATTGTGATGATAGGCTATCTGCAGCATTGTGATGAAAAGGGGATGGAGCATTTTGATGACAGGTTCCAAGGAGCATTGTGCTGACAATGGCATGGAGCATTGTGATGAAAAGGGTACTGGAGCACTGTGAGGAAAGGAGTCATGGATCATTGTGATGACACGGTCAAGGAACATTGCGATGACAAGAATTCTGGAGCATTGTGATGAAAGGGCATGGAGCATTGTGATTAAAGGTGACAAGGAGCATTGTGATGATATGGGTAGAGAAGTTTGTGATGACAGGGGTCATGGAGCATTGTGATGAAAAGAGTCATGGAACATTGTGCTGAAAGGGATCATGCAGCTTTCTGGTAAGAGAGGCCTTGGAGATTTGTGATGGCAGGCATCATGGGAAATTGTGATGACAGCGGTCTTGGAGCATTGTGTTGAAAGGGGTCATGGAGCACTGTGATTACAGGGGCAATGGAGCATTGTGAATACAAGGGTTATGGAGCATTGGGATGACAGGGTTCATGGAGCATTGTGATGACAAGGACCATGGTAAATTGTGATGACATCTGTCATGGGGCATTGTTATGACAGTGGTCATCTAGAATTGTGATGTAAGGTATCATGGAGCACTGTGATGACAGGGGCCATGGAGCATTGTGAATACAAAGGCCATGGAGCATTGTGATGACAAGTGTCATGGGGCATTTTGATGACAATGGCATGGAGCATTATGATGACAAGAGTTCTGGAGCACTGTGATGACAAGTGTCATGGGGCATTTTGATGACATTGGCATGGAGCATTATGATGACAAGTGTTCTGGAGAATTTTGTTGACAAGGGCATGGAGCATGGTGATGACAGGGCCCATGGAGCATTGTGATGAAAAGGGCAGGGAACACTGTGATGACTGGGTTCATGGAGCATTATGATGAAAGGGGCCAAGGAGCATTGAGATGAGAGGCGTCATGAGGCATGGTGATGACCGTGGTCATGGAGCATTGTGATGAAAGAGATCATGGAGCAATATGAAAACAGGGGCCACGGAGCATTGTGATGACAAGTGTATTGGAGCATTGTGATGAAAGTAGTCATGGATCATTGTGATGACATGTATCCTGGAACACTGTGATGACACGGTTCATCGAGAATTGTGATGACAAGGGTCATAGCGAATTGTGATGACAGGTGTCATGGGGCATTGTGATGACATTGATCATCTAGGAATTGTGATGAAAGGTATCATGGAGCACTGTGATGACTGGGGGCATGAAGCATCGTTATGAAAATTGTCCTGGATTATTGTGATGACAGAAGTCATGGAGAATTGTGATGACAGGGATTATGCAGCATTGTGTTGACAAGGGTATGGACTATTGTGATGACAATGGTCATGGAGCAATGTGATGAAAGTTTTCATGGAACATCGTGATGGTAAGTGCCTGGGAGCATTGTGACGATAAAGGCCATGGAGCATTGTGATGACAAGTGTCATGGAGCATTGTAATGAAAGGTTTCATTGTGCTCTGTGATGACAAGGGGGATGGAGTATTGTGATGAAACTGGTCCTGGAGCATTGTGATAACAGAAGCCATGGAGCATTGTGATGACAGGCATCATGGAGAATTGTGAAGAAAGGGGCCATGGGGAATTGTAATGACAATAGAGCAATGTGATGAAAATGGTCAGCGAGCATAGTGATTAAAGTGGTCATTGAGAATTGTGATGAAAAGCGACATAGAGCACTGTGATGACAAAGGTCATGGAGAACTGTGATGACCAGGGTCATGTAGCATTGTGATGACACGGTCTTGGAACATTGTGATGACCAGAATTCTGGAGCATTGTGAGGAAAAAGGCATGGAGCATTGTGATTATAGGGGACATGGAGCATTGTGATGACATGGGCAGGGAACACTGTGATGACACGGGCCTTGGAGAATTGTGATGACAGGCATCATGAGGCATTGAGTTGGCAGTGGTCATGGAGCATTATGATGAAGGGTGTTATGGAGCACTGTGATTATAGGGGCCATGGAGCATTGTGAATACAGAGGCCATGGAGCATTGAGATGACAGTGGTCATGGAGCATTGTGATGAAAGTGGTAATGGATCATTGTGATGACAAGTGTCCTGGAACCCTGTGATGACATGGTTCATGGAGCATTGTGATGACAATGGTCATGGCGAATTGTGATGACAATGTCATGGGGCATTGTGATGGCAGTGATCATCTAGAAGTGTGATTAAAGTTATTATGGAGCACAGTAATGAGAGGGGCCATGGAGCATTGTGATGACAAGTGTCATGGAGCATGGTGATGAAACGGACATGGAGGCTTATAATGACAAGAGTTCTGGAGCATTGTGATGACAAGGGCATGGAGCATTGTGATTACAGGGGCCATGGAGCAGTGTGATGACAAAGGCTTGGAGCACTGTGATGACAAGGGTCATCAAGCATTGTGATTACAGTGTTCATGGGGCATTGTGATGAGTGAGGTAATGGAGCATTGAGATGAAACGGGTCATGGAGCACTGTGATTAGAGGGGCCATGGAGCATTGTGATGACAAAGGCCGTGGAGCATTGTGATGACAGGCGTCATGGAGCATTGAGATGAAACGTGTCATGGACCATTACGATGACAGGGTTCATGGAGAATTGTGATGACAGTGGCCATGGGGAATTTGGATGAAAGACGTAGTGGAGCATTGTGAAGAAATGTTTCATGGAACATTGTGATGACAAGGGCCATGGAGCATTGTGATGACAAGCGCATGGGGCATTGTGATTACAGGAGACATGGAGAATTGTGATGACATTGGGAGGGATCATTGTGATTACAAGGATCATGGAGCATTGTGATGACAAGTGTCATGCAATATTGTGCTGACACAGATCATGGAGCATTTTGATGAGAGTGGCTTTGGAGCACAGTGATGAGAGACATCATGGGGCATTATGGTGACAGTGGTCAAGGAGCATTGTGATGAAAGTGTTCATGGAGCAACGCGATTATAGGGACAATGGAGCATTGTGAATACAAAGGCCATGGAACATTGAGATAAAGAGTTCATGGAACATTGTGATGACAAGGGTCCTGGAAGCTAGTGATGACACGGTTCATACAGCATTGAGATGACAAGGGCCAAGGCAAATTGTGATGACACGTGTCATGGGGCATTGTGATGACATTGGTCATCCTGCGTTGTGATGACAGTGGTCATGTAGAATTTTGATTAAAGGTAACATGGAGCACTGTGATGACACGGGAATGGAGCATTATGATGACAAGTGTTCTGGAGCATTGTGATGACAAGGGCATGGAGCATTGTGATGACAACGGCATGGAGCATTGTGATGACAGGGGTCATTGAGCATTGTGATTACAAAGACCATGAGGCATTGTGATGACAGGGGCCTTGGAGCATTGTGATGACAATGGTCATCAAGCTTGTGATGACAGGGGTCATAGAGCATTGTGATGAGAAAGACCATGGAGCATGGTGATGACAGAGGCCATGGAGCATTGTGATGACAAGGCCATGTACCATTGTGATTAGGAAGGTCATGGAGCATTGTGATGACATGGGAAGGGAACCTTGTGGTCACCAGGGTCATGGAGAATTTTGATGACAACTTTCAAGGAACGTTGTGATGACAGGGGTCATGGAGCATTGTGTTGAAAGGGAACATGGAACAGTGTGATTACAGGGTCCATGGAGCATTGTGAATACATAGGCCATGGAACAATGTGATGACAGGTCTCATGTAGCATTGTGATGACACGGTCATGGAGCAGTGTGATTACAGGGGTTATGGGGCACTGTGATGATAGGGGGAATGGAGCATTCTGATGAAAATTGTCCTGGAGCATTGTGATGACAGCGGTCACAGAGAATTGGAATGAAAGGTAACATGCATCATTGTGATGACAACGGTCATGGATCATTTTGAAGACAGGGGTCATGGAACACTCTGTTAAAAAGATTCATAAAGCATTTTGATGACAGGGGTCATGGAGCATTTTGTTGACACGGGCATTGAGCATTTTAATGATAGGATATCTGGAGCATTGTGATGAAATGGGGATGGAGCATTTTGATGACAGGGTCCAAGGAGCATTGTGCTGACAATGGCATGGAGCATTGTGATGAAAAGGGTACTGGAGCACTGTGAGGAAAGGAGTCATGGATCATTGTGATGACAGGGGTCATGGAGCTTTGCGATGACAAGGGTCATGGAGCATTGTGATGACACGGTCAAGGAACATTGCGATGACAAGAATTCTGGAGCATTGTGATGAAAGGGCATGGAGCATTGTGATTAAAGGTGACAAGGAGCATTGTGATGATATGGGCAGAGATCTTTGTGATGACAGGGGTCATGGAGCATTGTGATGAAAAGTGTCATGGAACATTGTGCTGACAGGGATCATGGAGCTTTTTGGCAAGAGAGGACTTGGAGATTAATGAGGGCAGGCGTCATGGGGCATTGTGATGACAGCGGTCTTGGAGCATTGTGATGAAATGGTTCATGGAGCACTGTGATTACAGGGGCCATTGAGCATTGTGAATACAAAGGCTATGGAGCATTCAGATGACAGGGTTCATGGAGCATTGTGATGAAAGTGATCATGGATCATTGTGATGAAAAGTGTCCTGGACCATTGTGATGACACGGGTCATGGAGCATTGTGATGACAAGGGCCATGGCGAATTGTGATGACATGTGTCTTGGGGCATTGTGATGACAGTGGTCATCTAGAATTGTGATGAAAGATATCATGGAGCACTGTGATGACAGGGGCCATGGAACATTGTGATGACAAAGGACATGGAGCATTGTGATGACAAGTATCATGGAGCTTTGTGATGACACGGGCATTCATCATTATGATGACAAGAGTTCTGGAGCATTGTGATGACAAGTGTCATGGGGCATTTTGATGACATTGGCATGGAACATTATGATGACAAGAGTTCTGGAGCATTTTGATGACAAGGGCATGGAGCATTGTGATGACAGGTGTATTGGATCATTGTGATGAGAGTAGTCATGGATCATTGTGATGACATGTGTCCTGGAACACTGTGATGACACGGTTCATCGAGTATTGTGAGGACAAGGGTCATAGCGAATTGTGATGACAGGCGTCATGGGGCCTTGAGATGGCAGTGGTCATGGAGCATTATGATGAAAGGTGTTATGGAGCACTGTGATTACAGGGGCCATGGAGCATTGTGAATACAAAGGCCATGGAGCAGTGAGAAGACAGTGGTCATGGAGCATTGTGATGAAAGTGGTAATGGATCATTGTGATGACAAGTGTCCAGGGACCCTGTGATGACATGGTTCATGGAGCATTGTGATGACAATGGTCATGGTGAATTGTGATGAGAATGTCATGGGGCATTGTGATGACCTTGGTCATCTTGCATTGTTATGACAGTGGTCATGTAGAATTTTGATTAAAGGTATCATGGAGCACTGTGATGACAAAGGGCAAGGAACATTTTGATGACAAGTGTCATTGAGCAATGGGATGACACAGGAATGGAGCATTATGATGACAAGTGTTCTGGAGCATTGTGATGAGAAGTGTACTGAGCATTGTGATTACAGGGGCCATGGAGCATTGTGATGACAACGGCATGGAGCATTGTGATGATGGGTCATTGAGTATTGGGATTACAAAGACCATGAAGCATTGTGATGACAGGGGCCTTGGAGCATTGTGATGACAATGGTCATCAAGCATTGTGATGACAGGGGTCATAGAGCATTGTGATGAGAATGACCATTGAGCATGGTGATGACAGAGGCCATGGAACATTGTGATGAAAAGGTCATGTATCATTGTGATAACAAGGGTCATGGAGCATTGTAATGACAAGGGCAGCGAACCTTGTGGTGACCGGGGTCATGGAGCATTTTGATGACAACTTTCATGGAACGTTGTGATGACAGGGGTCATGGAGCATTGTGTTGAAAGGGAACATGGAGCAGTGTGATTACAGGGTCCATGGAGCATTGTGAATACATAGGCCATGGAACAATGTGATGACAGGGGTCATGTAGCATTGTGATGACAGGGTCATGGAGCATTGTGATGAAAGTTATCATGGAGCAATATGATAACAGGGGCCATGGAGCATTGTGATGAAAGGTGTATTGGAGCATTGTGATGAAAGTAATCATGGATCTTTGTGATGACATGTGTCCTGGAACACTGTGATGACACAGTTCATCGAGTATTGTGATGACAAGGGTCATAGCGAATTGTGATGACAGGTGTCATGGGGCATTGTGATGACATTGATCATCTAGGAATTGTGATGAAAGGTATCATGGAGCACTGTGAGGACTGGGGGCATGAAGCATTGTTATGAAAATTGTCCTGGATTATTGTGATGACGGCAGTCATGGAGAATTGTGATAACAGAGATTATGCAGCATTGTGTTGACAAGGGTATGGACTATTGTGATTAAAATGGTCATGGAGCAATGTGATGAAAGTTTTCATGAAACATCGTGATGAAAAGTGCCTGGGAGCATTGTGACAATAAAGGCCATGGAGCACTGTGATGACAAGTGTCATGGACCATTGTAATGAAAGGTTTCATTGTGTACTGTGATGACAAGGGGGATGGAGTATTGTGATGAAACTGGTCCTGGAGCATTGTGATAACAAAAGCCATGGAGCATTGTGATGACAGGCATCATGAAGCATTGTGAAGAAAGGGGTCATGGGGAATTGTAATGACAATAGAGAAATGTGATGAAAATGGTCAGCGAGCATAGTGATTAAAGTGGTCATTGAGAATTGTGATGAAAAGCGACATAGAGCATTGTGATGACAAGGGCCATGGAGCATTGTGATGCCACGGTCATGGAACATTGTGATGACAAGAATTCTGGAGCATTTTGAGGAAAAAGGCATGGAGCACTGTGATTATAGGGGACATGGAGCATTGTGATGACATGGGCAGGGAACACTGTGATGACAGGTATTATTGAGCAATGTGATGACAAGTGTCATGGAGCATTGTGATGAGAGGGGCCTTGGAGAATTGTGATGAAAGGGATCATGGGTCATTGAGATGGCAGTGGTTATGGAGCATTATGATGAAAGGTGTTATGGAGCACTGTGATTACAGGGGCCATGGAGCATTGTGAATACAAAGGCGATGGAGCATTTAGATGACAGTGGTCATGGAGCATTGAGATGAAAGTGGTAATGGATCATTGTGATGACAAGTGTCCTGGGACCCTGTGATGACATTGTTCATGGAGCATTGTGATGACAATGGTCATGGTGAATTGTGATGACAATGTCATGGGGCATTGTGATGGCAGTGGTCATCTAGAAATGTGATTAAAGTTATTATGGAGCACAGTAATGAGAGGGGCCATGGAGCATTGTGATGACAAGTGTCATGGAGCATGGTGATGAAACGGACATGGAGCATTATAATGACAAGAGTTCTGGAGCCCTGTGATGACAAGGGCATGGAGCATTGTGATTACAAGGGCCATGGAGCAGTGTGATGACAAAGGCTTGGAGCACTGTGATGACAAGGGTCATCGAGCATTGGGATTACAGGGGTCATGGGGCATTGTGATGAGTGAGGTCATGTAGAATTGAGATGAACCGGGTCATGGAGCACTGTGATTACAGGGGCCATGGAGCATTGTGATGACAAAGGCCATGGAGCATTGTGATGACAGGTGTCATGGAGAATTGAGATGAAACGGGTCATGGACCATTACGATGAAGGGGTCATGGAGAATTGTGATGACAGTGGCCATGGGGAATTTGGATGAAAGGCGTACTGGAGCATTGTGAGGAAATATTTCATGGAGCATTGTGATGACAAGGCCCATGGAGCATTGTGAATACAAGGGACATGGAGCCTTGTGATGACAAGGGTCTTGGATCATTGTAAAAACAGGTATTATTGGGCATTGTGATGACAGGGGCATGGAGGATTTTTATGTAAGTTGCCATGGAGAATTGTGATGAAAGGGATCATGTGGATTTGTAATGACAAGGGCCATGGAGCATTCTGATGAAACAAATCTTGGAGTATTTTGATGAAACTTGTCATGGAGCATTGCGATGAAAAGCACCAAGGAACACTGTGATGACAAGGGCCATCGAGGATTGTGATGACAAGTGTCATGGAGCATTGTGATGACAGGTGTCATGGAGCATCGTGATGACAAATGCCATGGAGAATTGTGATGAGAGGTGGCATTGGGCATTGTGATGAAAGGGGTCATGGAGTACTGTGGTTACAGGGGCGATGGAGCATTGTGACAACAAGTGACATGGAGAATGGTGATGACAGGCATCATAAAGCATTGTGATGACAAGTGCCATTTAGCATTTTGATGACAGTGTTCATCAGGCATTGTGTTGACAGGGGTCACGGAGCATTGTGATGACAAAGGCCATGGAGCATTGTGAAGACAAGATTCATGGAGCATTGTGATGACACGGGCATGAAGCATGGTGATGACAACAGACCTGGAGCATTGTGATGACAAGGGCATGGAGTATTGTGATTACAGGAGACATGGAGCAATTTGATAACATTGGCAGGGATCATTGTGATTACAGGGATCATGGAGCATTGTGATGACAAGTGTCATGCAATATTGTGCTGACACAGATCATGGAGCATTTTGATGAGAGTGGCCTTGGAGCACAGTGATGAGAGACCTCATGGGGCATTATGGTGACAGTGGTCAAGGAGCATTGTGATGAAAGTGTTCATGGAGCAACGCGATTATCGGGTCAATGGAGCATTGTGAATACAAAGGCCATGGAGCATTGACATAACAAAGTTCATGGAGCATTGTGATGAAAGTGGTCATGGATCACTGTGATGACAAGTGTCCTGGCACCTAGTGATGACACGGTTCATACAGCATTGAGATGACAAGGGCCAAGGTGAATTGTGATGACACGTGTCATGGGGCATTGTGATGACCTTGGTCATCTTGCATTGTGATGACAGTGTTCATGTAGAATTTTGATTAAAGGTATCAGGGAGCACTGTGATGACAAAGGGCAAGGAACATTTTGATGACAAGTGTCATTGAGCAATGGGATGCCACGGGAATGCAGCATTATGATGACAAGTGTTCTGGAGCATTGTGATGACAAGGGTATTGAGCATTGTGATTACAGGGGCCATGGAGCATTGTGATGACAGGGGTCATTGAGCATTGTGATTACAAAGACCATGAGGCATTGTGATGACAGGGGCCTTGGAGCATTGTGATGACAATGGTCATCAAGCATTGTGATGACAGGGGTCATAGAGCATTGTGATGAGAAAGACCATGGAGCATGGTGATGACAGAGGCCATGGAACATTGTGATGACAAGGCCATGTACCATTGTGATTACAAGGGTCATGGAGCATTGTGATGACAAGGGCAGGGAACCTTGTGGTGACCGGGGTCATGGAGCATTTTGAAGACAACTTTCATGGAAAGTTGTGATGACAGGGGTCATGGAGCATTGTGTTGAAAGGGAACATGGAGCAGTGTGATTACAGGGTCCATGGAGCATTGTGAATACATAGGCCATGGAACAATGTGATGACAGGGGTCATGTAGTGTTGTGATGACAGGGTCATGGAGCATTGTGATAACAGGCGTTATGGGGCACTGTGATGACAGGGGGCAGGGAGCATTGTGATGAAAATTGTCCTGGAGCATTGTGATGACAGCGGTCACAGAGAATTGGGATGAAAGGTATCATGCAGCATTGTGATGACAACGGTCATGGATCATTTTGATGACAGGGGTCATGGAACATTCTGATAACAAGCTTCATAAAGCATTTTGATGACGGGGGTCATGGAGCATTGTGTTGACACGGGCATGGAGCATTGTGATGATAGGCTATCTGCAGCATTGTGATGAAAAGGGGATGGAGCATTTTGATGACAGGTTCCAAGGAGCATTGTGCTGACAATGGCATGGAGCATTGTGATGAAAAGGGTACTGGAGCACTGTGAGGAAAGGAGTCATGGATCATTGTGATGACACGGTCAAGGAACATTGCGATGACAAGAATTCTGGAGCATTGTGATGAAAGGGCATGGAGCATTGTGATTAAAGGTGACAAGGAGCATTGTGATGATATGGGTAGAGAAGTTTGTGATGACAGGGGTCATGGAGCATTGTGATGAAAAGAGTCATGGAACATTGTGCTGAAAGGGATCATGCAGCTTTCTGGTAAGAGAGGCCTTGGAGATTTGTGATGGCAGGCATCATGGGAAATTGTGATGACAGCGGTCTTGGAGCATTGTGTTGAAAGGGGTCATGGAGCACTGTGATTACAGGGGCAATGGAGCATTGTGAATACAAGGGTTATGGAGCATTGGGATGACAGGGTTCATGGAGCATTGTGATGACAAGGACCATGGTAAATTGTGATGACATCTGTCATGGGGCATTGTTATGACAGTGGTCATCTAGAATTGTGATGTAAGGTATCATGGAGCACTGTGATGACAGGGGCCATGGAGCATTGTGAATACAAAGGCCATGGAGCATTGTGATGACAAGTGTCATGGGGCATTTTGATGACAATGGCATGGAGCATTATGATGACAAGAGTTCTGGAGCACTGTGATGACAAGTGTCATGGGGCATTTTGATGACATTGGCATGGAGCATTATGATGACAAGTGTTCTGGAGCATTTTGTTGACAAGGGCATGGAGCATGGTGATGACAGGGCCCATGGAGCATTGTGATGAAAAGGGCAGGGAATACTGTGATGACTGGGTTCATGGAGCATTATGATGAAAGGGGCCAAGGAGCATTGAGATGAGAGGCGTCATGAGGCATGGTGATGACCGTGGTCATGGAGCATTGTGATGAAAGAGATCATGGAGCAATATGAAAACAGGGGCCACGGAGCATTGTGATGACAAGTGTATTGGAGCATTGTGATGAAAGTAGTCATGGATCATTGTGATGACATGTATCCTGGAACACTGTGATGACACGGTTCATCGAGAATTGTGATGACAAGGGTCATAGCGAATTGTGATGACAGGTGTCATGGGGCATTGTGATGACATTGATCATCTAGGAATTGTGATGAAAGGTATCATGGAGCACTGTGATGACTGGGGGCATGAAGCATCGTTATGAAAATTGTCCTGGATTATTGTGATGACAGAAGTCATGGAGAATTGTGATGACAGGGATTATGCAGCATTGTGTTGACAAGGGTATGGACTATTGTGATGACAATGGTCATGGAGCAATGTGATGAAAGTTTTCATGGAACATCGTGATGGTAAGTGCCTGGGAGCATTGTGACGATAAAGGCCATGGAGCATTGTGATGACAAGTGTCATGGAGCATTGTAATGAAAGGTTTCATTGTGCTCTGTGATGACAAGGGGGATGGAGTATTGTGATGAAACTGGTCCTGGAGCATTGTGATAACAGAAGCCATGGAGCATTGTGATGACAGGCATCATGGAGAATTGTGAAGAAAGGGGCCATGGGGAATTGTAATGACAATAGAGCAATGTGATGAAAATGGTCAGCGAGCATAGTGATTAAAGTGGTCATTGAGAATTGTGATGAAAAGCGACATAGAGCACTGTGATGACAAAGGTCATGGAGAACTGTGATGACCAGGGTCATGTAGCATTGTGATGACACGGTCTTGGAACATTGTGATGACCAGAATTCTGGAGCATTGTGAGGAAAAAGGCATGGAGCATTGTGATTATAGGGGACATGGAGCATTGTGATGACATGGGCAGGGAACACTGTGATGACACGGGCCTTGGAGAATTGTGATGACAGGCATCATGAGGCATTGAGTTGGCAGTGGTCATGGAGCATTATGATGAAGGGTGTTATGGAGCACTGTGATTATAGGGGCCATGGAGCATTGTGAATACAGAGGCCATGGAGCATTGAGATGACAGTGGTCATGGAGCATTGTGATGAAAGTGGTAATGGATCATTGTGATGACAAGTGTCCTGGAACCCTGTGATGACATGGTTCATGGAGCATTGTGATGACAATGGTCATGGCGAATTGTGATGACAATGTCATGGGGCATTGTGATGGCAGTGATCATCTAGAAGTGTGATTAAAGTTATTATGGAGCACAGTAATGAGAGGGGCCATGGAGCATTGTGATGACAAGTGTCATGGAGCATGGTGATGAAACGGACATGGAGGCTTATAATGACAAGAGTTCTGGAGCATTGTGATGACAAGGGCATGGAGCATTGTGATTACAGGGGCCATGGAGCAGTGTGATGACAAAGGCTTGGAGCACTGTGATGACAAGGGTCATCAAGCATTGTGATTACAGTGTTCATGGGGCATTGTGATGAGTGAGGTAATGGAGCATTGAGATGAAACGGGTCATGGAGCACTGTGATTAGAGGGGCCATGGAGCATTGTGATGACAAAGGCCGTGGAGCATTGTGATGACAGGCGTCATGGAGCATTGAGATGAAACGTGTCATGGACCATTACGATGACAGGGTTCATGGAGAATTGTGATGACAGTGGCCATGGGGAATTTGGATGAAAGACGTAGTGGAGCATTGTGAAGAAATGTTTCATGGAACATTGTGATGACAAGGGCCATGGAGCATTGTGATGACAAGCGCATGGGGCATTGTGATTACAGGAGACATGGAGAATTGTGATGACATTGGGAGGGATCATTGTGATTACAAGGATCATGGAGCATTGTGATGACAAGTGTCATGCAATATTGTGCTGACACAGATCATGGAGCATTTTGATGAGAGTGGCTTTGGAGCACAGTGATGAGAGACATCATGGGGCATTATGGTGACAGTGGTCAAGGAGCATTGTGATGAAAGTGTTCATGGAGCAACGCGATTATAGGGACAATGGAGCATTGTGAATACAAAGGCCATGGAACATTGAGATAAAGAGTTCATGGAACATTGTGATGACAAGGGTCCTGGAAGCTAGTGATGACACGGTTCATACAGCATTGAGATGACAAGGGCCAAGGCAAATTGTGATGACACGTGTCATGGGGCATTGTGATGACATTGGTCATCCTGCGTTGTGATGACAGTGGTCATGTAGAATTTTGATTAAAGGTAACATGGAGCACTGTGATGACACGGGAATGGAGCATTATGATGACAAGTGTTCTGGAGCATTGTGATGACAAGGGCATGGAGCATTGTGATGACAACGGCATGGAGCATTGTGATGACAGGGGTCATTGAGCATTGTGATTACAAAGACCATGAGGCATTGTGATGACAGGGGCCTTGGAGCATTGTGATGACAATGGTCATCAAGCTTGTGATGACAGGGGTCATAGAGCATTGTGATGAGAAAGACCATGGAGCATGGTGATGACAGAGGCCATGGAGCATTGTGATGACAAGGCCATGTACCATTGTGATTAGGAAGGTCATGGAGCATTGTGATGACATGGGAAGGGAACCTTGTGGTCACCGGGGTCATGGAGAATTTTGATGACAACTTTCAAGGAACGTTGTGATGACAGGGGTCATGGAGCATTGTGTTGAAAGGGAACATGGAACAGTGTGATTACAGGGTCCATGGAGCATTGTGAATACATAGGCCATGGAACAATGTGATGACAGGTCTCATGTAGCATTGTGATGACACGGTCATGGAGCAGTGTGATTACAGGGGTTATGGGGCACTGTGATGATAGGGGGAATGGAGCATTCTGATGAAAATTGTCCTGGAGCATTGTGATGACAGCGGTCACAGAGAATTGGAATGAAAGGTAACATGCATCATTGTGATGACAACGGTCATGGATCATTTTGAAGACAGGGGTCATGGAACACTCTGTTAAAAAGATTCATAAAGCATTTTGATGACAGGGGTCATGGAGCATTTTGTTGACACGGGCATTGAGCATTTTAATGATAGGATATCTGGAGCATTGTGATGAAATGGGGATGGAGCATTTTGATGACAGGGTCCAAGGAGCATTGTGCTGACAATGGCATGGAGCATTGTGATGAAAAGGGTACTGGAGCACTGTGAGGAAAGGAGTCATGGATCATTGTGATGACAGGGGTCATGGAGCTTTGCGATGACAAGGGTCATGGAGCATTGTGATGACACGGTCAAGGAACATTGCGATGACAAGAATTCTGGAGCATTGTGATGAAAGGGCATGGAGCATTGTGATTAAAGGTGACAAGGAGCATTGTGATGATATGGGCAGAGATCTTTGTGATGACAGGGGTCATGGAGCATTGTGATGAAAAGTGTCATGGAACATTGTGCTGACAGGGATCATGGAGCTTTTTGGCAAGAGAGGACTTGGAGATTAATGAGGGCAGGCGTCATGGGGCATTGTGATGACAGCGGTCTTGGAGCATTGTGATGAAATGGTTCATGGAGCACTGTGATTACAGGGGCCATTGAGCATTGTGAATACAAAGGCTATGGAGCATTCAGATGACAGGGTTCATGGAGCATTGTGATGAAAGTGATCATGGATCATTGTGATGAAAAGTGTCCTGGACCATTGTGATGACACGGGTCATGGAGCATTGTGATGACAAGGGCCATGGCGAATTGTGATGACATGTGTCTTGGGGCATTGTGATGACAGTGGTCATCTAGAATTGTGATGAAAGATATCATGGAGCACTGTGATGACAGGGGCCATGGAACATTGTGATGACAAAGGACATGGAGCATTGTGATGACAAGTATCATGGAGCTTTGTGATGACACGGGCATTCATCATTATGATGACAAGAGTTCTGGAGCATTGTGATGACAAGTGTCATGGGGCATTTTGATGACATTGGCATGGAACATTATGATGACAAGAGTTCTGGAGCATTTTGATGACAAGGGCATGGAGCATTGTGATGACAGGTGTATTGGATCATTGTGATGAGAGTAGTCATGGATCATTGTGATGACATGTGTCCTGGAACACTGTGATGACACGGTTCATCGAGTATTGTGAGGACAAGGTCATAGCGAATTGTGATGACAGGCGTCATGGGGCCTTGAGATGGCAGTGGTCATGGAGCATTATGATGAAAGGTGTTATGGAGCACTGTGATTACAGGGGCCATGGAGCATTGTGAATACAAAGGCCATGGAGCAGTGAGAAGACAGTGGTCATGGAGCATTGTGATGAAAGTGGTAATGGATCATTGTGATGACAAGTGTCCAGGGACCCTGTGATGACATGGTTCATGGAGCATTGTGATGACAATGGTCATGGTGAATTGTGATGAGAATGTCATGGGGCATTGTGATGACCTTGGTCATCTTGCATTGTTATGACAGTGGTCATGTAGAATTTTGATTAAAGGTATCATGGAGCACTGTGATGACAAAGGGCAAGGAACATTTTGATGACAAGTGTCATTGAGCAATGGGATGACACAGGAATGGAGCATTATGATGACAAGTGTTCTGGAGCATTGTGATGAGAAGTGTACTGAGCATTGTGATTACAGGGGCCATGGAGCATTGTGATGACAACGGCATGGAGCATTGTGATGATGGGTCATTGAGTATTGGGATTACAAAGACCATGAAGCATTGTGATGACAGGGGCCTTGGAGCATTGTGATGACAATGGTCATCAAGCATTGTGATGACAGGGGTCATAGAGCATTGTGATGAGAATGACCATTGAGCATGGTGATGACAGAGGCCATGGAACATTGTGATGAAAAGGTCATGTATCATTGTGATAACAAGGGTCATGGAGCATTGTAATGACAAGGGCAGCGAACCTTGTGGTGACCGGGGTCATGGAGCATTTTGATGACAACTTTCATGGAACGTTGTGATGACAGGGGTCATGGAGCATTGTGTTGAAAGGGAACATGGAGCAGTGTGATTACAGGGTCCATGGAGCATTGTGAATACATAGGCCATGGAACAATGTGATGACAGGGGTCATGTAGCATTGTGATGACAGGGTCATGGAGCATTGTGATGAAAGTTATCATGGAGCAATATGATAACAGGGGCCATGGAGCATTGTGATGAAAGGTGTATTGGAGCATTGTGATGAAAGTAATCATGGATCTTTGTGATGACATGTGTCCTGGAACACTGTGATGACACAGTTCATCGAGTATTGTGATGACAAGGGTCATAGCGAATTGTGATGACAGGTGTCATGGGGCATTGTGATGACATTGATCATCTAGGAATTGTGATGAAAGGTATCATGGAGCACTGTGAGGACTGGGGGCATGAAGCATTGTTATGAAAATTGTCCTGGATTATTGTGATGACGGCAGTCATGGAGAATTGTGATAACAGAGATTATGCAGCATTGTGTTGACAAGGGTATGGACTATTGTGATTAAAATGGTCATGGAGCAATGTGATGAAAGTTTTCATGAAACATCGTGATGAAAAGTGCCTGGGAGCATTGTGACAATAAAGGCCATGGAGCACTGTGATGACAAGTGTCATGGACCATTGTAATGAAAGGTTTCATTGTGTACTGTGATGACAAGGGGGATGGAGTATTGTGATGAAACTGGTCCTGGAGCATTGTGATAACAAAAGCCATGGAGCATTGTGATGACAGGCATCATGAAGCATTGTGAAGAAAGGGGTCATGGGGAATTGTAATGACAATAGAGAAATGTGATGAAAATGGTCAGCGAGCATAGTGATTAAAGTGGTCATTGAGAATTGTGATGAAAAGCGACATAGAGCATTGTGATGACAAGGGCCATGGAGCATTGTGATGCCACGGTCATGGAACATTGTGATGACAAGAATTCTGGAGCATTTTGAGGAAAAAGGCATGGAGCACTGTGATTATAGGGGACATGGAGCATTGTGATGACATGGGCAGGGAACACTGTGATGACAGGTATTATTGAGCAATGTGATGACAAGTGTCATGGAGCATTGTGATGAGAGGGGCCTTGGAGAATTGTGATGAAAGGGATCATGGGTCATTGAGATGGCAGTGGTTATGGAGCATTATGATGAAAGGTGTTATGGAGCACTGTGATTACAGGGGCCATGGAGCATTGTGAATACAAAGGCGATGGAGCATTTAGATGACAGTGGTCATGGAGCATTGAGATGAAAGTGGTAATGGATCATTGTGATGACAAGTGTCCTGGGACCCTGTGATGACATTGTTCATGGAGCATTGTGATGACAATGGTCATGGTGAATTGTGATGACAATGTCATGGGGCATTGTGATGGCAGTGGTCATCTAGAAATGTGATTAAAGTTATTATGGAGCACAGTAAAGAGAGGGGCCATGGAGCATTGTGATGACAAGTGTCATGGAGCATGGTGATGAAACGGACATGGAGCATTATAATGACAAAAGTTCTGGAGCCTTGTGATGACAAGAGCATGGAGCATTGTGATTACAAGGGCCATGGAGCAGTGTGATGACAAAGGCTTGGAGCACTGTGATGACAAGGGTCATCGAGCATTGGGATTACAGGGGTCATGGGGCATTGTGATGAGAGAGGTCATGTAGAATTGAGATGAAACGGGTCATGGAGCACTGTGATTACAGGGTCCATGGAGCATTGTGATGACAAAGGCCATGGAGCATTGTGATGACAGGTGTCATGGAGAATTGAGATGAAACGGGTCATGGACCATTACGATGAAGGGGTCATGGAGAATTGTGATGACAGTGGCCATGGGGAATTTGGATGAAAGGCGTACTGGAGCATTGTGAGGAAATATTTCATGGAGCATTGTGATGACAAGGCCCATGGAGCATTGTGAATACAAGGGACATGGAGCCTTGTGATGACAAGGGTCTTGGATCATTGTAAAAACAGGTATTATTGGGCATTGTGATGACAGGGGCATGGAGGATTTTTATGTAAGTTGCCATGGAGAATTGTGATGAAAGGGATCATGTGGATTTGTAATGACAAGGGCCATGGAGCATTCTGATGAAACAAATCTTGGAGTATTTTGATGAAACTTGTCATGGAGCATTGCGATGAAAAGCACCAAGGAACACTGTGATGACAAGGGCCATCGAGGATTGTGATGACAAGTGTCATGGAGCATTGTGATGACAGGTGTCATGGAGCATCGTGATGACAAATGCCATGGAGAATTGTGATGAGAGGTGGCATTGGGCATTGTGATGAAAGGGGTCATGGAGTACTGTGGTTACAGGGGCGATGGAGCATTGTGACAACAAGTGACATGGAGAATGGTGATGACAGGCATCATAAAGCATTGTGATGACAAGTGCCATTTAGCATTTTGATGACAGTGTTCATCAGGCATTGTGTTGACAGGGGTCACGGAGCATTGTGATGACAAAGGCCATGGAGCATTGTGAAGACAAGATTCATGGAGCATTGTGATGACACGGGCATGAAGCATGGTGATGACAACAGACCTGGAGCATTGTGATGACAAGGGCATGGAGTATTGTGATTACAGGAGACATGGAGCAATTTGATAACATTGGCAGGGATCATTGTGATTACAGGGATCATGGAGCATTGTGATGACAAGTGTCATGCAATATTGTGCTGACACAGATCATGGAGCATTTTGATGAGAGTGGCCTTGGAGCACAGTGATGAGAGACCTCATGGGGCATTATGGTGACAGTGGTCAAGGAGCATTGTGATGAAAGTGTTCATGGAGCAACGCGATTATCGGGTCAATGGAGCATTGTGAATACAAAGGCCATGGAGCATTGACATAACAAAGTTCATGGAGCATTGTGATGAAAGTGGTCATGGATCACTGTGATGACAAGTGTCCTGGCACCTAGTGATGACACGGTTCATACAGCATTGAGATGACAAGGGCCAAGGTGAATTGTGATGACACGTGTCATGGGGCATTGTGATGACCTTGGTCATCTTGCATTGTGATGACAGTGTTCATGTAGAATTTTGATTAAAGGTATCAGGGAGCACTGTGATGACAAAGGGCAAGGAACATTTTGATGACAAGTGTCATTGAGCAATGGGATGCCACGGGAATGCAGCATTATGATGACAAGTGTTCTGGAGCATTGTGATGACAAGGGTATTGAGCATTGTGATTACAGGGGCCATGGAGCATTGTGATGACAGGGGTCATTGAGCATTGTGATTACAAAGACCATGAGGCATTGTGATGACAGGGGCCTTGGAGCATTGTGATGACAATGGTCATCAAGCATTGTGATGACAGGGGTCATAGAGCATTGTGATGAGAAAGACCATGGAGCATGGTGATGACAGAGGCCATGGAACATTGTGATGACAAGGCCATGTACCATTGTGATTACAAGGGTCATGGAGCATTGTGATGACAAGGGCAGGGAACCTTGTGGTGACCGGGGTCATGGAGCATTTTGAAGACAACTTTCATGGAAAGTTGTGATGACAGGGGTCATGGAGCATTGTGTTGAAAGGGAACATGGAGCAGTGTGATTACAGGGTCCATGGAGCATTGTGAATACATAGGCCATGGAACAATGTGATGACAGGGGTCATGTAGTGTTGTGATGACAGGGTCATGGAGCATTGTGATTACAGGCGTTATGGGGCACTGTGATGACAGGGGGCAGGGAGCATTGTGATGAAAATTGTCCTGGAGCATTGTGATGACAGCGGTCACAGAGAATTGGGATGAAAGGTATCATGCAGCATTGTGATGACAACGGTCATGGATCATTTTGATGACAGGGGTCATGGAACATTCTGATAACAAGCTTCATAAAGCATTTTGATGACGGGGGTCATGGAGCATTGTGTTGACACGGGCATGGAGCATTGTGATGATAGGCTATCTGCAGCATTGTGATGAAAAGGGGATGGAGCATTTTGATGACAGGTTCCAAGGAGCATTGTGCTGACAATGGCATGGAGCATTGTGATGAAAAGGGTACTGGAGCACTGTGAGGAAAGGAGTCATGGATCATTGTGATGACACGGTCAAGGAACATTGCGATGACAAGAATTCTGGAGCATTGTGATGAAAGGGCATGGAGCATTGTGATTAAAGGTGACAAGGAGCATTGTGATGATATGGGTAGAGAAGTTTGTGATGACAGGGGTCATGGAGCATTGTGATGAAAAGAGTCATGGAACATTGTGCTGAAAGGGATCATGCAGCTTTCTGGTAAGAGAGGCCTTGGAGATTTGTGATGGCAGGCATCATGGGAAATTGTGATGACAGCGGTCTTGGAGCATTGTGTTGAAAGGGGTCATGGAGCACTGTGATTACAGGGGCAATGGAGCATTGTGAATACAAGGGTTATGGAGCATTGGGATGACAGGGTTCATGGAGCATTGTGATGACAAGGACCATGGTAAATTGTGATGACATCTGTCATGGGGCATTGTTATGACAGTGGTCATCTAGAATTGTGATGTAAGGTATCATGGAGCACTGTGATGACAGGGGCCATGGAGCATTGTGAATACAAAGGCCATGGAGCATTGTGATGACAAGTGTCATGGGGCATTTTGATGACAATGGCATGGAGCATTATGATGACAAGAGTTCTGGAGCACTGTGATGACAAGTGTCATGGGGCATTTTGATGACATTGGCATGGAGCATTATGATGACAAGTGTTCTGGAGCATTTTGTTGACAAGGGCATGGAGCATGGTGATGACAGGGCCCATGGAGCATTGTGATGAAAAGGGCAGGGAATACTGTGATGACTGGGTTCATGGAGCATTATGATGAAAGGGGCCAAGGAGCATTGAGATGAGAGGCGTCATGAGGCATGGTGATGACCGTGGTCATGGAGCATTGTGATGAAAGAGATCATGGAGCAATATGAAAACAGGGGCCACGGAGCATTGTGATGACAAGTGTATTGGAGCATTGTGATGAAAGTAGTCATGGATCATTGTGATGACATGTATCCTGGAACACTGTGATGACACGGTTCATCGAGAATTGTGATGACAAGGGTCATAGCGAATTGTGATGACAGGTGTCATGGGGCATTGTGATGACATTGATCATCTAGGAATTGTGATGAAAGGTATCATGGAGCACTGTGATGACTGGGGGCATGAAGCATCGTTATGAAAATTGTCCTGGATTATTGTGATGACAGAAGTCATGGAGAATTGTGATGACAGGGATTATGCAGCATTGTGTTGACAAGGGTATGGACTATTGTGATGACAATGGTCATGGAGCAATGTGATGAAAGTTTTCATGGAACATCGTGATGGTAAGTGCCTGGGAGCATTGTGACGATAAAGGCCATGGAGCATTGTGATGACAAGTGTCATGGAGCATTGTAATGAAAGGTTTCATTGTGCACTGTGATGACAAGGGGGATGGAGTATTGTGATGAAACTGGTCCTGGAGCATTGTGATAACAGAAGCCATGGAGCATTGTGATGACAGGCATCATGGAGAATTGTGAAGAAAGGGGCCATGGGGAATTGTAATGACAATAGAGCAATGTGATGAAAATGGTCAGCGAGCATAGTGATTAAAGTGGTCATTGAGAATTGTGATGAAAAGCGACATAGAGCACTGTGATGACAAAGGTCATGGAGAACTGTGATGACCAGGGTCATGTAGCATTGTGATGACACGGTCTTGGAACATTGTGATGACCAGAATTCTGGAGCATTGTGAGGAAAAAGGCATGGAGCATTGTGATTATAGGGGACATGGAGCATTGTGATGACATGGGCAGGGAACACTGTGATGACACGGGCCTTGGAGAATTGTGATGACAGGCATCATGAGGCATTGAGTTGGCAGTGGTCATGGAGCATTATGATGAAGGGTGTTATGGAGCACTGTGATTATAGGGGCCATGGAGCATTGTGAATACAGAGGCCATGGAGCATTGAGATGACAGTGGTCATGGAGCATTGTGATGAAAGTGGTAATGGATCATTGTGATGACAAGTGTCCTGGAACCCTGTGATGACATGGTTCATGGAGCATTGTGATGACAATGGTCATGGCGAATTGTGATGACAATGTCATGGGGCATTGTGATGGCAGTGATCATCTAGAAGTGTGATTAAAGTTATTATGGAGCACAGTAATGAGAGGGGCCATGGAGCATTGTGATGACAAAGGCCGTGGAGCATTGTGATGACAGGTGTCATGGAGCATTGAGATGAAACGTGTCATGGACCATTACGATGACAGGGTTCATGGAGAATTGTGATGACAGTGGCCATGGGGAATTTGGATGAAAGACGTAGTGGAGCATTGTGAAGAAATGTTTCATGGAACATTGTGATGACAAGGGCCATGGAGCATTGTGATGACAAGCGCATGGGGCATTGTGATTACAGGAGACATGGAGAATTGTGATGACATTGGGAGGGATCATTGTGATTACAAGGATCATGGAGCATTGTGATGACAAGTGTCATGCAATATTGTGCTGACACAGATCATGGAGCATTTTGATGAGAGTGGCTTTGGAGCACAGTGATGAGAGACATCATGGGGCATTATGGTGACAGTGGTCAAGGAGCATTGTGATGAAAGTGTTCATGGAGCAACGCGATTATAGGGACAATGGAGCATTGTGAATACAAAGGCCATGGAACATTGAGATAAAGAGTTCATGGAACATTGTGATGACAAGGGTCCTGGAAGCTAGTGATGACACGGTTCATACAGCATTGAGATGACAAGGGCCAAGGCAAATTGTGATGACACGTGTCATGGGGCATTGTGATGACATTGGTCATCCTGCGTTGTGATGACAGTGGTCATGTAGAATTTTGATTAAAGGTAACATGGAGCACTGTGATGACACGGGAATGGAGCATTATGATGACAAGTGTTCTGGAGCATTGTGATGACAAGGGCATGGAGCATTGTGATGACAACGGCATGGAGCATTGTGATGACAGGGGTCATTGAGCATTGTGATTACAAAGACCATGAGGCATTGTGATGACAGGGGCCTTGGAGCATTGTGATGACAATGGTCATCAAGCTTGTGATGACAGGGGTCATAGAGCATTGTGATGAGAAAGACCATGGAGCATGGTGATGACAGAGGCCATGGAGCATTGTGATGACAAGGCCATGTACCATTGTGATTAGGAAGGTCATGGAGCATTGTGATGACATGGGAAGGGAACCTTGTGGTCACCGGGGTCATGGAGAATTTTGATGACAACTTTCAAGGAACGTTGTGATGACAGGGGTCATGGAGCATTGTGTTGAAAGGGAACATGGAACAGTGTGATTACAGGGTCCATGGAGCATTGTGAATACATAGGCCATGGAACAATGTGATGACAGGTCTCATGTAGCATTGTGATGACACGGTCATGGAGCAGTGTGATTACAGGGGTTATGGGGCACTGTGATGATAGGGGGAATGGAGCATTCTGATGAAAATTGTCCTGGAGCATTGTGATGACAGCGGTCACAGAGAATTGGAATGAAAGGTAACATGCATCATTGTGATGACAACGGTCATGGATCATTTTGAAGACAGGGGTCATGGAACACTCTGTTAAAAAGATTCATAAAGCATTTTGATGACAGGGGTCATGGAGCATTTTGTTGACACGGGCATTGAGCATTTTAATGATAGGATATCTGGAGCATTGTGATGAAATGGGGATGGAGCATTTTGATGACAGGGTCCAAGGAGCATTGTGCTGACAATGGCATGGAGCATTGTGATGAAAAGGGTACTGGAGCACTGTGAGGAAAGGAGTCATGGATCATTGTGATGACAGGGGTCATGGAGCTTTGCGATGACAAGGGTCATGGAGCATTGTGATGACACGGTCAAGGAACATTGCGATGACAAGAATTCTGGAGCATTGTGATGAAAGGGCATGGAGCATTGTGATTAAAGGTGACAAGGAGCATTGTGATGATATGGGCAGAGATCTTTGTGATGACAGGGGTCATGGAGCATTGTGATGAAAAGTGTCATGGAACATTGTGCTGACAGGGATCATGGAGCTTTTTGGCAAGAGAGGACTTGGAGATTAATGAGGGCAGGCGTCATGGGGCATTGTGATGACAGCGGTCTTGGAGCATTGTGATGAAATGGTTCATGGAGCACTGTGATTACAGGGGCCATTGAGCATTGTGAATACAAAGGCTATGGAGCATTCAGATGACAGGGTTCATGGAGCATTGTGATGAAAGTGATCATGGATCATTGTGATGAAAAGTGTCCTGGACCATTGTGATGACACGGGTCATGGAGCATTGTGATGACAAGGGCCATGGCGAATTGTGATGACATGTGTCTTGGGGCATTGTGATGACAGTGGTCATCTAGAATTGTGATGAAAGATATCATGGAGCACTGTGATGACAGGGGCCATGGAACATTGTGATGACAAAGGACATGGAGCATTGTGATGACAAGTATCATGGAGCTTTGTGATGACACGGGCATTCATCATTATGATGACAAGAGTTCTGGAGCATTGTGATGACAAGTGTCATGGGGCATTTTGATGACATTGGCATGGAACATTATGATGACAAGAGTTCTGGAGCATTTTGATGACAAGGGCATGGAGCATTGTGATGACAGGTGTATTGGATCATTGTGATGAGAGTAGTCATGGATCATTGTGATGACATGTGTCCTGGAACACTGTGATGACACGGTTCATCGAGTATTGTGAGGACAAGTGTCATAGCGAATTGTGATGACAGGCGTCATGGGGCCTTGAGATGGCAGTGGTCATGGAGCATTATGATGAAAGGTGTTATGGAGCACTGTGATTACAGGGGCCATGGAGCATTGTGAATACAAAGGCCATGGAGCAGTGAGAAGACAGTGGTCATGGAGCATTGTGATGAAAGTGGTAATGGATCATTGTGATGACAAGTGTCCAGGGACCCTGTGATGACATGGTTCATGGAGCATTGTGATGACAATGGTCATGGTGAATTGTGATGAGAATGTCATGGGGCATTGTGATGACCTTGGTCATCTTGCATTGTTATGACAGTGGTCATGTAGAATTTTGATTAAAGGTATCATGGAGCACTGTGATGACAAAGGGCAAGGAACATTTTGATGACAAGTGTCATTGAGCAATGGGATGACACAGGAATGGAGCATTATGATGACAAGTGTTCTGGAGCATTGTGATGAGAAGTGTACTGAGCATTGTGATTACAGGGGCCATGGAGCATTGTGATGACAACGGCATGGAGCATTGTGATGATGGGTCATTGAGCATTGGGATTACAAAGACCATGAAGCATTGTGATGACAGGGGCCTTGGAGCATTGTGATGACAATGGTCATCAAGCATTGTGATGACAGGGGTCATAGAGCATTGTGATGAGAATGACCATTGAGCATGGTGATGACAGAGGCCATGGAACATTGTGATGAAAAGGTCATGTATCATTGTGATAACAAGGGTCATGGAGCATTGTAATGACAAGGGCAGCGAACCTTGTGGTGACCGGGGTCATGGAGCATTTTGATGACAACTTTCATGGAACGTTGTGATGACAGGGGTCATGGAGCATTGTGTTGAAAGGGAACATGGAGCAGTGTGATTACAGGGTCCATGGAGCATTGTGAATACATAGGCCATGGAACAATGTGATGACAGGGGTCATGTAGCATTGTGATGACAGGGTCATGGAGCATTGTGATGAAAGTTATCATGGAGCAATATGATAACAGGGGCCATGGAGCATTGTGATGAAAGGTGTATTGGAGCATTGTGATGAAAGTAATCATGGATCTTTGTGATGACATGTGTCCTGGAACACTGTGATGACACAGTTCATCGAGTATTGTGATGACAAGGGTCATAGCGAATTGTGATGACAGGTGTCATGGGGCATTGTGATGACATTGATCATCTAGGAATTGTGATGAAAGGTATCATGGAGCACTGTGAGGACTGGGGGCATGAAGCATTGTTATGAAAATTGTCCTGGATTATTGTGATGACGGCAGTCATGGAGAATTGTGATAACAGAGATTATGCAGCATTGTGTTGACAAGGGTATGGACTATTGTGATTAAAATGGTCATGGAGCAATGTGATGAAAGTTTTCATGAAACATCGTGATGAAAAGTGCCTGGGAGCATTGTGACAATAAAGGCCATGGAGCACTGTGATGACAAGTGTCATGGACCATTGTAATGAAAGGTTTCATTGTGTACTGTGATGACAAGGGGGATGGAGTATTGTGATGAAACTGGTCCTGGAGCATTGTGATAACAAAAGCCATGGAGCATTGTGATGACAGGCATCATGAAGCATTGTGAAGAAAGGGGTCATGGGGAATTGTAATGACAATAGAGAAATGTGATGAAAATGGTCAGCGAGCATAGTGATTAAAGTGGTCATTGAGAATTGTGATGAAAAGCGACATAGAGCATTGTGATGACAAGGGCCATGGAGCATTGTGATGCCACGGTCATGGAACATTGTGATGACAAGAATTCTGGAGCATTTTGAGGAAAAAGGCATGGAGCACTGTGATTATAGGGGACATGGAGCATTGTGATGACATGGGCAGGGAACACTGTGATGACAGGTATTATTGAGCAATGTGATGACAAGTGTCATGGAGCATTGTGATGAGAGGGGCCTTGGAGAATTGTGATGAAAGGGATCATGGGTCATTGAGATGGCAGTGGTTATGGAGCATTATGATGAAAGGTGTTATGGAGCACTGTGATTACAGGGGCCATGGAGCATTGTGAATACAAAGGCGATGGAGCATTTAGATGACAGTGGTCATGGAGCATTGAGATGAAAGTGGTAATGGATCATTGTGATGACAAGTGTCCTGGGACCCTGTGATGACATTGTTCATGGAGCATTGTGATGACAATGGTCATGGTGAATTGTGATGACAATGTCATGGGGCATTGTGATGGCAGTGGTCATCTAGAAATGTGATTAAAGTTATTATGGAGCACAGTAATGAGAGGGGCCATGGAGCATTGTGATGACAAGTGTCATGGAGCATGGTGATGAAACGGACATGGAGCATTATAATGACAAGAGTTCTGGAGCCCTGTGATGACAAGGGCATGGAGCATTGTGATTACAAGGGCCATGGAGCAGTGTGATGACAAAGGCTTGGAGCACTGTGATGACAAGGTTCATCGAGCATTGGGATTACAGGGGTCATGGGGCATTGTGATGAGTGAGGTCATGTAGAATTGAGATGAACCGGGTCATGGAGCACTGTGATTACAGGGGCCATGGAGCATTGTGATGACAAAGGCCATGGAGCATTGTGATGACAGGTGTCATGGAGAATTGAGATGAAACGGGTCATGGACCATTACGATGAAGGGGTCATGGAGAATTGTGATGACAGTGGCCATGGGGAATTTGGATGAAAGGCGTACTGGAGCATTGTGAGGAAATATTTCATGGAGCATTGTGATGACAAGGCCCATGGAGCATTGTGAATACAAGGGACATGGAGCCTTGTGATGACAAGGGTCTTGGATCATTGTAAAAACAGGTATTATTGGGCATTGTGATGACAGGGGCATGGAGGATTTTTATGTAAGTTGCCATGGAGAATTGTGATGAAAGGGATCATGTGGATTTGTAATGACAAGGGCCATGGAGCATTCTGATGAAACAAATCTTGGAGTATTTTGATGAAACTTGTCATGGAGCATTGCGATGAAAAGCACCAAGGAACACTGTGATGACAAGGGCCATCGAGGATTGTGATGACAAGTGTCATGGAGCATTGTGATGACAGGTGTCATGGAGCATCGTGATGACAAATGCCATGGAGAATTGTGATGAGAGGTGGCATTGGGCATTGTGATGAAAGGGGTCATGGAGTACTGTGGTTACAGGGGCGATGGAGCATTGTGACAACAAGTGACATGGAGAATGGTGATGACAGGCATCATAAAGCATTGTGATGACAAGTGCCATTTAGCATTTTGATGACAGTGTTCATCAGGCATTGTGTTGACAGGGGTCACGGAGCATTGTGATGACAAAGGCCATGGAGCATTGTGAAGACAAGATTCATGGAGCATTGTGATGACACGGGCATGAAGCATGGTGATGACAACAGACCTGGAGCATTGTGATGACAAGGGCATGGAGTATTGTGATTACAGGAGACATGGAGCAATTTGATAACATTGGCAGGGATCATTGTGATTACAGGGATCATGGAGCATTGTGATGACAAGTGTCATGCAATATTGTGCTGACACAGATCATGGAGCATTTTGATGAGAGTGGCCTTGGAGCACAGTGATGAGAGACCTCATGGGGCATTATGGTGACAGTGGTCAAGGAGCATTGTGATGAAAGTGTTCATGGAGCAACGCGATTATCGGGTCAATGGAGCATTGTGAATACAAAGGCCATGGAGCATTGACATAACAAAGTTCATGGAGCATTGTGATGAAAGTGGTCATGGATCACTGTGATGACAAGTGTCCTGGCACCTAGTGATGACACGGTTCATACAGCATTGAGATGACAAGGGCCAAGGTGAATTGTGATGACACGTGTCATGGGGCATTGTGATGACCTTGGTCATCTTGCATTGTGATGACAGTGTTCATGTAGAATTTTGATTAAAGGTATCAGGGAGCACTGTGATGACAAAGGGCAAGGAACATTTTGATGACAAGTGTCATTGAGCAATGGGATGCCACGGGAATGCAGCATTATGATGACAAGTGTTCTGGAGCATTGTGATGACAAGGGTATTGAGCATTGTGATTACAGGGGCCATGGAGCATTGTGATGACAGGGGTCATTGAGCATTGTGATTACAAAGACCATGAGGCATTGTGATGACAGGGGCCTTGGAGCATTGTGATGACAATGGTCATCAAGCATTGTGATGACAGGGGTCATAGAGCATTGTGATGAGAAAGACCATGGAGCATGGTGATGACAGAGGCCATGGAACATTGTGATGACAAGGCCATGTACCATTGTGATTACAAGGGTCATGGAGCATTGTGATGACAAGGGCAGGGAACCTTGTGGTGACCGGGGTCATGGAGCATTTTGAAGACAACTTTCATGGAAAGTTGTGATGACAGGGGTCATGGAGCATTGTGTTGAAAGGGAACATGGAGCAGTGTGATTACAGGGTCCATGGAGCATTGTGAATACATAGGCCATGGAACAATGTGATGACAGGGGTCATGTAGTGTTGTGATGACAGGGTCATGGAGCATTGTGATTACAGGCGTTATGGGGCACTGTGATGACAGGGGGCAGGGAGCATTGTGATGAAAATTGTCCTGGAGCATTGTGATGACAGCGGTCACAGAGAATTGGGATGAAAGGTATCATGCAGCATTGTGATGACAACGGTCATGGATCATTTTGATGACAGGGGTCATGGAACATTCTGATAACAAGCTTCATAAAGCATTTTGATGACGGGGGTCATGGAGCATTGTGTTGACACGGGCATGGAGCATTGTGATGATAGGCTATCTGCAGCATTGTGATGAAAAGGGGATGGAGCATTTTGATGACAGGTTCCAAGGAGCATTGTGCTGACAATGGCATGGAGCATTGTGATGAAAAGGGTACTGGAGCACTGTGAGGAAAGGAGTCATGGATCATTGTGATGACACGGTCAAGGAACATTGCGATGACAAGAATTCTGGAGCATTGTGATGAAAGGGCATGGAGCATTGTGATTAAAGGTGACAAGGAGCATTGTGATGATATGGGTAGAGAAGTTTGTGATGACAGGGGTCATGGAGCATTGTGATGAAAAGAGTCATGGAACATTGTGCTGAAAGGGATCATGCAGCTTTCTGGTAAGAGAGGCCTTGGAGATTTGTGATGGCAGGCATCATGGGAAATTGTGATGACAGCGGTCTTGGAGCATTGTGTTGAAAGGGGTCATGGAGCACTGTGATTACAGGGGCAATGGAGCATTGTGAATACAAGGGTTATGGAGCATTGGGATGACAGGGTTCATGGAGCATTGTGATGACAAGGACCATGGTAAATTGTGATGACATCTGTCATGGGGCATTGTTATGACAGTGGTCATCTAGAATTGTGATGTAAGGTATCATGGAGCACTGTGATGACAGGGGCCATGGAGCATTGTGAATACAAAGGCCATGGAGCATTGTGATGACAAGTGTCATGGGGCATTTTGATGACAATGGCATGGAGCATTATGATGACAAGAGTTCTGGAGCACTGTGATGACAAGTGTCATGGGGCATTTTGATGACATTGGCATGGAGCATTATGATGACAAGTGTTCTGGAGCATTTTGTTGACAAGGGCATGGAGCATGGTGATGACAGGGCCCATGGAGCATTGTGATGAAAAGGGCAGGGAATACTGTGATGACTGGGTTCATGGAGCATTATGATGAAAGGGGCCAAGGAGCATTGAGATGAGAGGCGTCATGAGGCATGGTGATGACCGTGGTCATAGAGCATTGTGATGAAAGAGATCATGGAGCAATATGAAAACAGGGGCCACGGAGCATTGTGATGACAAGTGTATTGGAGCATTGTGATGAAAGTAGTCATGGATCATTGTGATGACATGTATCCTGGAACACTGTGATGACACGGTTCATCGAGAATTGTGATGACAAGGGTCATAGCGAATTGTGATGACAGGTGTCATGGGGCATTGTGATGACATTGATCATCTAGGAATTGTGATGAAAGGTATCATGGAGCACTGTGATGACTGGGGGCATGAAGCATCGTTATGAAAATTGTCCTGGATTATTGTGATGACAGAAGTCATGGAGAATTGTGATGACAGGGATTATGCAGCATTGTGTTGACAAGGGTATGGACTATTGTGATGACAATGGTCATGGAGCAATGTGATGAAAGTTTTCATGGAACATCGTGATGGTAAGTGCCTGGGAGCATTGTGACGATAAAGGCCATGGAGCATTGTGATGACAAGTGTCATGGAGCATTGTAATGAAAGGTTTCATTGTGCTCTGTGATGACAAGGGGGATGGAGTATTGTGATGAAACTGGTCCTGGAGCATTGTGATAACAGAAGCCATGGAGCATTGTGATGACAGGCATCATGGAGAATTGTGAAGAAAGGGGCCATGGGGAATTGTAATGACAATAGAGCAATGTGATGAAAATGGTCAGCGAGCATAGTGATTAAAGTGGTCATTGAGAATTGTGATGAAAAGCGACATAGAGCACTGTGATGACAAAGGTCATGGAGAACTGTGATGACCAGGGTCATGTAGCATTGTGATGACACGGTCTTGGAACATTGTGATGACCAGAATTCTGGAGCATTGTGAGGAAAAAGGCATGGAGCATTGTGATTATAGGGGACATGGAGCATTGTGATGACATGGGCAGGGAACACTGTGATGACACGGGCCTTGGAGAATTGTGATGACAGGCATCATGAGGCATTGAGTTGGCAGTGGTCATGGAGCATTATGATGAAGGGTGTTATGGAGCACTGTGATTATAGGGGCCATGGAGCATTGTGAATACAGAGGCCATGGAGCATTGAGATGACAGTGGTCATGGAGCATTGTGATGAAAGTGGTAATGGATCATTGTGATGACAAGTGTCCTGGAACCCTGTGATGACATGGTTCATGGAGCATTGTGATGACAATGGTCATGGCGAATTGTGATGACAATGTCATGGGGCATTGTGATGGCAGTGATCATCTAGAAGTGTGATTAAAGTTATTATGGAGCACAGTAATGAGAGGGGCCATGGAGCATTGTGATGACAAGTGTCATGGAGCATGGTGATGAAACGGACATGGAGGCTTATAATGACAAGAGTTCTGGAGCATTGTGATGACAAGGGCATGGAGCATTGTGATTACAGGGGCCATGGAGCAGTGTGATGACAAAGGCTTGGAGCACTGTGATGACAAGGGTCATCAAGCATTGTGATTACAGTGTTCATGGGGCATTGTGATGAGTGAGGTAATGGAGCATTGAGATGAAACGGGTCATGGAGCACTGTGATTAGAGGGGCCATGGAGCATTGTGATGACAAAGGCCGTGGAGCATTGTGATGACAGGCGTCATGGAGCATTGAGATGAAACGTGTCATGGACCATTACGATGACAGGGTTCATGGAGAATTGTGATGACAGTGGCCATGGGGAATTTGGATGAAAGACGTAGTGGAGCATTGTGAAGAAATGTTTCATGGAACATTGTGATGACAAGGGCCATGGAGCATTGTGATGACAAGCGCATGGGGCATTGTGATTACAGGAGACATGGAGAATTGTGATGACATTGGGAGGGATCATTGTGATTACAAGGATCATGGAGCATTGTGATGACAAGTGTCATGCAATATTGTGCTGACACAGATCATGGAGCATTTTGATGAGAGTGGCTTTGGAGCACAGTGATGAGAGACATCATGGGGCATTATGGTGACAGTGGTCAAGGAGCATTGTGATGAAAGTGTTCATGGAGCAACGCGATTATAGGGACAATGGAGCATTGTGAATACAAAGGCCATGGAACATTGAGATAAAGAGTTCATGGAACATTGTGATGACAAGGGTCCTGGAAGCTAGTGATGACACGGTTCATACAGCATTGAGATGACAAGGGCCAAGGCAAATTGTGATGACACGTGTCATGGGGCATTGTGATGACATTGGTCATCCTGCGTTGTGATGACAGTGGTCATGTAGAATTTTGATTAAAGGTAACATGGAGCACTGTGATGACACGGGAATGGAGCATTATGATGACAAGTGTTCTGGAGCATTGTGATGACAAGGGCATGGAGCATTGTGATGACAACGGCATGGAGCATTGTGATGACAGGGGTCATTGAGCATTGTGATTACAAAGACCATGAGGCATTGTGATGACAGGGGCCTTGGAGCATTGTGATGACAATGGTCATCAAGCTTGTGATGACAGGGGTCATAGAGCATTGTGATGAGAAAGACCATGGAGCATGGTGATGACAGAGGCCATGGAGCATTGTGATGACAAGGCCATGTACCATTGTGATTAGGAAGGTCATGGATCATTGTGATGACATGGGAAGGGAACCTTGTGGTCACCGGGGTCATGGAGAATTTTGATGACAACTTTCAAGGAACGTTGTGATGACAGGGGTCATGGAGCATTGTGTTGAAAGGGAACATGGAACAGTGTGATTACAGGGTCCATGGAGCATTGTGAATACATAGGCCATGGAACAATGTGATGACAGGTCTCATGTAGCATTGTGATGACACGGTCATGGAGCAGTGTGATTACAGGGGTTATGGGGCACTGTGATGATAGGGGGAATGGAGCATTCTGATGAAAATTGTCCTGGAGCATTGTGATGACAGCGGTCACAGAGAATTGGAATGAAAGGTAACATGCATCATTGTGATGACAACGGTCATGGATCATTTTGAAGACAGGGGTCATGGAACACTCTGTTAAAAAGATTCATAAAGCATTTTGATGACAGGGGTCATGGAGCATTTTGTTGACACGGGCATTGAGCATTTTAATGATAGGATATCTGGAGCATTGTGATGAAATGGGGATGGAGCATTTTGATGACAGGGTCCAAGGAGCATTGTGCTGACAATGGCATGGAGCATTGTGATGAAAAGGGTACTGGAGCACTGTGAGGAAAGGAGTCATGGATCATTGTGATGACAGGGGTCATGGAGCTTTGCGATGACAAGGGTCATGGAGCATTGTGATGACACGGTCAAGGAACATTGCGATGACAAGAATTCTGGAGCATTGTGATGAAAGGGCATGGAGCATTGTGATTAAAGGTGACAAGGAGCATTGTGATGATATGGGCAGAGATCTTTGTGATGACAGGGGTCATGGAGCATTGTGATGAAAAGTGTCATGGAACATTGTGCTGACAGGGATCATGGAGCTTTTTGGCAAGAGAGGACTTGGAGATTAATGAGGGCAGGCGTCATGGGGCATTGTGATGACAGCGGTCTTGGAGCATTGTGATGAAATGGTTCATGGAGCACTGTGATTACAGGGGCCATTGAGCATTGTGAATACAAAGGCTATGGAGCATTCAGATGACAGGGTTCATGGAGCATTGTGATGAAAGTGATCATGGATCATTGTGATGAAAAGTGTCCTGGACCATTGTGATGACACGGGTCATGGAGCATTGTGATGACAAGGGCCATGGCGAATTGTGATGACATGTGTCTTGGGGCATTGTGATGACAGTGGTCATCTAGAATTGTGATGAAAGATATCATGGAGCACTGTGATGACAGGGGCCATGGAACATTGTGATGACAAAGGACATGGAGCATTGTGATGACAAGTATCATGGAGCTTTGTGATGACACGGGCATTCATCATTATGATGACAAGAGTTCTGGAGCATTGTGATGACAAGTGTCATGGGGCATTTTGATGACATTGGCATGGAACATTATGATGACAAGAGTTCTGGAGCATTTTGATGACAAGGGCATGGAGCATTGTGATGACAGGTGTATTGGATCATTGTGATGAGAGTAGTCATGGATCATTGTGATGACATGTGTCCTGGAACACTGTGATGACACGGTTCATCGAGTATTGTGAGGACAAGGGTCATAGCGAATTGTGATGACAGGCGTCATGGGGCCTTGAGATGGCAGTGGTCATGGAGCATTATGATGAAAGGTGTTATGGAGCACTGTGATTACAGGGGCCATGGAGCATTGTGAATACAAAGGCCATGGAGCAGTGAGAAGACAGTGGTCATGGAGCATTGTGATGAAAGTGGTAATGGATCATTGTGATGACAAGTGTCCAGGGACCCTGTGATGACATGGTTCATGGAGCATTGTGATGACAATGGTCATGGTGAATTGTGATGAGAATGTCATGGGGCATTGTGATGACCTTGGTCATCTTGCATTGTTATGACAGTGGTCATGTAGAATTTTGATTAAAGGTATCATGGAGCACTGTGATGACAAAGGGCAAGGAACATTTTGATGACAAGTGTCATTGAGCAATGGGATGACACAGGAATGGAGCATTATGATGACAAGTGTTCTGGAGCATTGTGATGAGAAGTGTACTGAGCATTGTGATTACAGGGGCCATGGAGCATTGTGATGACAACGGCATGGAGCATTGTGATGATGGGTCATTGAGTATTGGGATTACAAAGACCATGAAGCATTGTGATGACAGGGGCCTTGGAGCATTGTGATGACAATGGTCATCAAGCATTGTGATGACAGGGGTCATAGAGCATTGTGATGAGAATGACCATTGAGCATGGTGATGACAGAGGCCATGGAACATTGTGATGAAAAGGTCATGTATCATTGTGATAACAAGGGTCATGGAGCATTGTAATGACAAGGGCAGCGAACCTTGTGGTGACCGGGGTCATGGAGCATTTTGATGACAACTTTCATGGAACGTTGTGATGACAGGGGTCATGGAGCATTGTGTTGAAAGGGAACATGGAGCAGTGTGATTACAGGGTCCATGGAGCATTGTGAATACATAGGCCATGGAACAATGTGATGACAGGGGTCATGTAGCATTGTGATGACAGGGTCATGGAGCATTGTGATGAAAGTTATCATGGAGCAATATGATAACAGGGGCCATGGAGCATTGTGATGAAAGGTGTATTGGAGCATTGTGATGAAAGTAATCATGGATCTTTGTGATGACATGTGTCCTGGAACACTGTGATGACACAGTTCATCGAGTATTGTGATGACAAGGGTCATAGCGAATTGTGATGACAGGTGTCATGGGGCATTGTGATGACATTGATCATCTAGGAATTGTGATGAAAGGTATCATGGAGCACTGTGAGGACTGGGGGCATGAAGCATTGTTATGAAAATTGTCCTGGATTATTGTGATGACGGCAGTCATGGAGAATTGTGATAACAGAGATTATGCAGCATTGTGTTGACAAGGGTATGGACTATTGTGATTAAAATGGTCATGGAGCAATGTGATGAAAGTTTTCATGAAACATCGTGATGAAAAGTGCCTGGGAGCATTGTGACAATAAAGGCCATGGAGCACTGTGATGACAAGTGTCATGGACCATTGTAATGAAAGGTTTCATTGTGTACTGTGATGACAAGGGGGATGGAGTATTGTGATGAAACTGGTCCTGGAGCATTGTGATAACAAAAGCCATGGAGCATTGTGATGACAGGCATCATGAAGCATTGTGAAGAAAGGGGTCATGGGGAATTGTAATGACAATAGAGAAATGTGATGAAAATGGTCAGCGAGCATAGTGATTAAAGTGGTCATTGAGAATTGTGATGAAAAGCGACATAGAGCATTGTGATGACAAGGGCCATGGAGCATTGTGATGCCACGGTCATGGAACATTGTGATGACAAGAATTCTGGAGCATTTTGAGGAAAAAGGCATGGAGCACTGTGATTATAGGGGACATGGAGCATTGTGATGACATGGGCAGGGAACACTGTGATGACAGGTATTATTGAGCAATGTGATGACAAGTGTCATGGAGCATTGTGATGAGAGGGGCCTTGGAGAATTGTGATGAAAGGGATCATGGGTCATTGAGATGGCAGTGGTTATGGAGCATTATGATGAAAGGTGTTATGGAGCACTGTGATTACAGGGGCCATGGAGCATTGTGAATACAAAGGCGATGGAGCATTTAGATGACAGTGGTCATGGAGCATTGAGATGAAAGTGGTAATGGATCATTGTGATGACAAGTGTCCTGGGACCCTGTGATGACATTGTTCATGGAGCATTGTGATGACAATGGTCATGGTGAATTGTGATGACAATGTCATGGGGCATTGTGATGGCAGTGGTCATCTAGAAATGTGATTAAAGTTATTATGGAGCACAGTAAAGAGAGGGGCCATGTAGCATTGTGATGACAAGTGTCATGGAGCATGGTGATGAAACGGACATGGAGCATTATAATGACAAAAGTTCTGGAGCCTTGTGATGACAAGAGCATGGAGCATTGTGATTACAAGGGCCATGGAGCAGTGTGATGACAAAGGCTTGGAGCACTGTGATGACAAGGGTCATCGAGCATTGGGATTACAGGGGTCATGGGGCATTGTGATGAGAGAGGTCATGTAGAATTGAGATGAAACGGGTCATGGAGCACTGTGATTACAGGGTCCATGGAGCATTGTGATGACAAAGGCCATGGAGCATTGTGATGACAGGTGTCATGGAGAATTGAGATGAAACGGGTCATGGACCATTACGATGAAGGGGTCATGGAGAATTGTGATGACAGTGGCCATGGGGAATTTGGATGAAAGGCGTACTGGAGCATTGTGAGGAAATATTTCATGGAGCATTGTGATGACAAGGCCCATGGAGCATTGTGAATACAAGGGACATGGAGCCTTGTGATGACAAGGGTCTTGGATCATTGTAAAAACAGGTATTATTGGGCATTGTGATGACAGGGGCATGGAGGATTTTTATGTAAGTTGCCATGGAGAATTGTGATGAAAGGGATCATGTGGATTTGTAATGACAAGGGCCATGGAGCATTCTGATGAAACAAATCTTGGAGTATTTTGATGAAACTTGTCATGGAGCATTGCGATGAAAAGCACCAAGGAACACTGTGATGACAAGGGCCATCGAGGATTGTGATGACAAGTGTCATGGAGCATTGTGATGACAGGTGTCATGGAGCATCGTGATGACAAATGCCATGGAGAATTGTGATGAGAGGTGGCATTGGGCATTGTGATGAAAGGGGTCATGGAGTACTGTGGTTACAGGGGCGATGGAGCATTGTGACAACAAGTGACATGGAGAATGGTGATGACAGGCATCATAAAGCATTGTGATGACAAGTGCCATTTAGCATTTTGATGACAGTGTTCATCAGGCATTGTGTTGACAGGGGTCACGGAGCATTGTGATGACAAAGGCCATGGAGCATTGTGAAGACAAGATTCATGGAGCATTGTGATGACACGGGCATGAAGCATGGTGATGACAACAGACCTGGAGCATTGTGATGACAAGGGCATGGAGTATTGTGATTACAGGAGACATGGAGCAATTTGATAACATTGGCAGGGATCATTGTGATTACAGGGATCATGGAGCATTGTGATGACAAGTGTCATGCAATATTGTGCTGACACAGATCATGGAGCATTTTGATGAGAGTGGCCTTGGAGCACAGTGATGAGAGACCTCATGGGGCATTATGGTGACAGTGGTCAAGGAGCATTGTGATGAAAGTGTTCATGGAGCAACGCGATTATCGGGTCAATGGAGCATTGTGAATACAAAGGCCATGGAGCATTGACATAACAAAGTTCATGGAGCATTGTGATGAAAGTGGTCATGGATCACTGTGATGACAAGTGTCCTGGCACCTAGTGATGACACGGTTCATACAGCATTGAGATGACAAGGGCCAAGGTGAATTGTGATGACACGTGTCATGGGGCATTGTGATGACCTTGGTCATCTTGCATTGTGATGACAGGGTTCATGTAGAATTTTGATTAAAGGTATCAGGGAGCACTGTGATGACAAAGGGCAAGGAACATTTTGATGACAAGTGTCATTGAGCAATGGGATGCCACGGGAATGCAGCATTATGATGACAAGTGTTCTGGAGCATTGTGATGACAAGGGTATTGAGCATTGTGATTACAGGGGCCATGGAGCATTGTGATGACAGGGGTCATTGAGCATTGTGATTACAAAGACCATGAGGCATTGTGATGACAGGGGCCTTGGAGCATTGTGATGACAATGGTCATCAAGCATTGTGATGACAGGGGTCATAGAGCATTGTGATGAGAAAGACCATGGAGCATGGTGATGACAGAGGCCATGGAACATTGTGATGACAAGGCCATGTACCATTGTGATTACAAGGGTCATGGAGCATTGTGATGACAAGGGCAGGGAACCTTGTGGTGACCGGGGTCATGGAGCATTTTGAAGACAACTTTCATGGAAAGTTGTGATGACAGGGGTCATGGAGCATTGTGTTGAAAGGGAACATGGAGCAGTGTGATTACAGGGTCCATGGAGCATTGTGAATACATAGGCCATGGAACAATGTGATGACAGGGGTCATGTAGTGTTGTGATGACAGGGTCATGGAGCATTGTGATTACAGGCGTTATGGGGCACTGTGATGACAGGGGGCAGGGAGCATTGTGATGAAAATTGTCCTGGAGCATTGTGATGACAGCGGTCACAGAGAATTGGGATGAAAGGTATCATGCAGCATTGTGATGACAACGGTCATGGATCATTTTGATGACAGGGGTCATGGAACATTCTGATAACAAGCTTCATAAAGCATTTTGATGACGGGGGTCATGGAGCATTGTGTTGACACGGGCATGGAGCATTGTGATGATAGGCTATCTGCAGCATTGTGATGAAAAGGGGATGGAGCATTTTGATGACAGGTTCCAAGGAGCATTGTGCTGACAATGGCATGGAGCATTGTGATGAAAAGGGTACTGGAGCACTGTGAGGAAAGGAGTCATGGATCATTGTGATGACACGGTCAAGGAACATTGCGATGACAAGAATTCTGGAGCATTGTGATGAAAGGGCATGGAGCATTGTGATTAAAGGTGACAAGGAGCATTGTGATGATATGGGTAGAGAAGTTTGTGATGACAGGGGTCATGGAGCATTGTGATGAAAAGAGTCATGGAACATTGTGCTGAAAGGGATCATGCAGCTTTCTGGTAAGAGAGGCCTTGGAGATTTGTGATGGCAGGCATCATGGGAAATTGTGATGACAGCGGTCTTGGAGCATTGTGTTGAAAGGGGTCATGGAGCACTGTGATTACAGGGGCAATGGAGCATTGTGAATACAAGGGTTATGGAGCATTGGGATGACAGGGTTCATGGAGCATTGTGATGACAAGGACCATGGTAAATTGTGATGACATCTGTCATGGGGCATTGTTATGACAGTGGTCATCTAGAATTGTGATGTAAGGTATCATGGAGCACTGTGATGACAGGGGCCATGGAGCATTGTGAATACAAAGGCCATGGAGCATTGTGATGACAAGTGTCATGGGGCATTTTGATGACAATGGCATGGAGCATTATGATGACAAGAGTTCTGGAGCACTGTGATGACAAGTGTCATGGGGCATTTTGATGACATTGGCATGGAGCATTATGATGACAAGTGTTCTGGAGCATTTTGTTGACAAGGGCATGGAGCATGGTGATGACAGGGCCCATGGAGCATTGTGATGAAAAGGGCAGGGAATACTGTGATGACTGGGTTCATGGAGCATTATGATGAAAGGGGCCAAGGAGCATTGAGATGAGAGGCGTCATGAGGCATGGTGATGACCGTGGTCATGGAGCATTGTGATGAAAGAGATCATGGAGCAATATGAAAACAGGGGCCACGGAGCATTGTGATGACAAGTGTATTGGAGCATTGTGATGAAAGTAGTCATGGATCATTGTGATGACATGTATCCTGGAACACTGTGATGACACGGTTCATCGAGAATTGTGATGACAAGGGTCATAGCGAATTGTGATGACAGGTGTCATGGGGCATTGTGATGACATTGATCATCTAGGAATTGTGATGAAAGGTATCATGGAGCACTGTGATGACTGGGGGCATGAAGCATCGTTATGAAAATTGTCCTGGATTATTGTGATGACAGAAGTAATGGAGAATTGTGATGACAGGGATTATGCAGCATTGTGTTGACAAGGGTATGGACTATTGTGATGACAATGGTCATGGAGCAATGTGATGAAAGTTTTCATGGAACATCGTGATGGTAAGTGCCTGGGAGCATTGTGACGATAAAGGCCATGGAGCATTGTGATGACAAGTGTCATGGAGCATTGTAATGAAAGGTTTCATTGTGCACTGTGATGACAAGGGGGATGGAGTATTGTGATGAAACTGGTCCTGGAGCATTGTGATAACAGAAGCCATGGAGCATTGTGATGACAGGCATCATGGAGAATTGTGAAGAAAGGGGCCATGGGGAATTGTAATGACAATAGAGCAATGTGATGAAAATGGTCAGCGAGCATAGTGATTAAAGTGGTCATTGAGAATTGTGATGAAAAGCGACATAGAGCACTGTGATGACAAAGGTCATGGAGAACTGTGATGACCAGGGTCATGTAGCATTGTGATGACACGGTCTTGGAACATTGTGATGACCAGAATTCTGGAGCATTGTGAGGAAAAAGGCATGGAGCATTGTGATTAGAGGGGACATGGAGCATTGTGATGACATGGGCAGGGAACACTGTGATGACACGGGCCTTGGAGAATTGTGATGACAGGCATCATGAGGCATTGAGTTGGCAGTGGTCATGGAGCATTATGATGAAGGGTGTTATGGAGCACTGTGATTATAGGGGCCATGGAGCATTGTGAATACAGAGGCCATGGAGCATTGAGATGACAGTGGTCATGGAGCATTGTGATGAAAGTGGTAATGGATCATTGTGATGACAAGTGTCCTGGAACCCTGTGATGACATGGTTCATGGAGCATTGTGATGACAATGGTCATGGCGAATTGTGATGACAATGTCATGGGGCATTGTGATGGCAGTGATCATCTAGAAGTGTGATTAAAGTTATTATGGAGCACAGTAATGAGAGGGGCCATGGAGCATTGTGATGACAAAGGCCGTGGAGCATTGTGATGACAGGTGTCATGGAGCATTGAGATGAAACGTGTCATGGACCATTACGATGACAGGGTTCATGGAGAATTGTGATGACAGTGGCCATGGGGAATTTGGATGAAAGACGTAGTGGAGCATTGTGAAGAAATGTTTCATGGAACATTGTGATGACAAGGGCCATGGAGCATTGTGATGACAAGTGCATGGGGCATTGTGATTACAGGAGACATGGAGAATTGTGATGACATTGGGAGGGATCATTGTGATTACAAGGATCATGGAGCATTGTGATGACAAGTGTCATGCAATATTGTGCTGACACAGATCATGGAGCATTTTGATGAGAGTGGCTTTGGAGCACAGTGATGAGAGACATCATGGGGCATTATGGTGACAGTGGTCAAGGAGCATTGTGATGAAAGTGTTCATGGAGCAACGCGATTATAGGGACAATGGAGCATTGTGAATACAAAGGCCATGGAACATTGAGATAAAGAGTTCATGGAACATTGTGATGACAAGGGTCCTGGAAGCTAGTGATGACACGGTTCATACAGCATTGAGATGACAAGGGCCAAGGCAAATTGTGATGACACGTGTCATGGGGCATTGTGATGACATTGGTCATCCTGCGTTTTGATGACAGTGGTCATGTAGAATTTTGATTAAAGGTAACATGGAGCACTGTGATGACACGGGAATGGAGCATTATGATGACAAGTGTTCTGGAGCATTGTGATGACAAGGGCATGGAGCATTGTGATGACAACGGCATGGAGCATTGTGATGACAGGGGTCATTGAGCATTGTGATTACAAAGACCATGAGGCATTGTGATGACAGGGGCCTTGGAGCATTGTGATGACAATGGTCATCAAGCTTGTGATGACAGGGGTCATAGAGCATTGTGATGAGAAAGACCATGGAGCATGGTGATGACAGAGGCCATGGAGCATTGTGATGACAAGGCCATGTACCATTGTGATTAGGAAGGTCATGGAGCATTGTGATGACATGGGAAGGGAACCTTGTGGTCACCGGGGTCATGGAGAATTTTGATGACAACTTTCAAGGAACGTTGTGATGACAGGGGTCATGGAGCATTGTGTTGAAAGGGAACATGGAACAGTGTGATTACAGGGTCCATGGAGCATTGTGAATACATAGGCCATGGAACAATGTGATGACAGGTCTCATGTAGCATTGTGATGACACGGTCATGGAGCAGTGTGATTACAGGGGTTATGGGGCACTGTGATGATAGGGGGAATGGAGCATTCTGATGAAAATTGTCCTGGAGCATTGTGATGACAGCGGTCACAGAGAATTGGAATGAAAGGTAACATGCATCATTGTGATGACAACGGTCATGGATCATTTTGAAGACAGGGGTCATGGAACACTCTGTTAAAAAGATTCATAAAGCATTTTGATGACAGGGGTCATGGAGCATTTTGTTGACACGGGCATTGAGCATTTTAATGATAGGATATCTGGAGCATTGTGATGAAATGGGGATGGAGCATTTTGATGACAGGGTCCAAGGAGCATTGTGCTGACAATGGCATGGAGCATTGTGATGAAAAGGGTACTGGAGCACTGTGAGGAAAGGAGTCATGGATCATTGTGATGACAGGGGTCATGGAGCTTTGCGATGACAAGGGTCATGGAGCATTGTGATGACACGGTCAAGGAACATTGCGATGACAAGAATTCTGGAGCATTGTGATGAAAGGGCATGGAGCATTGTGATTAAAGGTGACAAGGAGCATTGTGATGATATGGGCAGAGATCTTTGTGATGACAGGGGTCATGGAGCATTGTGATGAAAAGTGTCATGGAACATTGTGCTGACAGGGATCATGGAGCTTTTTGGCAAGAGAGGACTTGGAGATTAATGAGGGCAGGCGTCATGGGGCATTGTGATGACAGCGGTCTTGGAGCATTGTGATGAAATGGTTCATGGAGCACTGTGATTACAGGGGCCATTGAGCATTGTGAATACAAAGGCTATGGAGCATTCAGATGACAGGGTTCATGGAGCATTGTGATGAAAGTGATCATGGATCATTGTGATGAAAAGTGTCCTGGACCATTGTGATGACACGGGTCATGGAGCATTGTGATGACAAGGGCCATGGCGAATTGTGATGACATGTGTCTTGGGGCATTGTGATGACAGTGGTCATCTAGAATTGTGATGAAAGATATCATGGAGCACTGTGATGACAGGGGCCATGGAACATTGTGATGACAAAGGACATGGAGCATTGTGATGACAAGTATCATGGAGCTTTGTGATGACACGGGCATTCATCATTATGATGACAAGAGTTCTGGAGCATTGTGATGACAAGTGTCATGGGGCATTTTGATGACATTGGCATGGAACATTATGATGACAAGAGTTCTGGAGCATTTTGATGACAAGGGCATGGAGCATTGTGATGACAGGTGTATTGGATCATTGTGATGAGAGTAGTCATGGATCATTGTGATGACATGTGTCCTGGAACACTGTGATGACACGGTTCATCGAGTATTGTGAGGACAAGGGTCATAGCGAATTGTGATGACAGGCGTCATGGGGCCTTGAGATGGCAGTGGTCATGGAGCATTATGATGAAAGGTGTTATGGAGCACTGTGATTACAGGGGCCATGGAGCATTGTGAATACAAAGGCCATGGAGCAGTGAGAAGACAGTGGTCATGGAGCATTGTGATGAAAGTGGTAATGGATCATTGTGATGACAAGTGTCCAGGGACCCTGTGATGACATGGTTCATGGAGCATTGTGATGACAATGGTCATGGTGAATTGTGATGAGAATGTCATGGGGCATTGTGATGACCTTGGTCATCTTGCATTGTTATGACAGTGGTCATGTAGAATTTTGATTAAAGGTATCATGGAGCACTGTGATGACAAAGGGCAAGGAACATTTTGATGACAAGTGTCATTGAGCAATGGGATGACACAGGAATGGAGCATTATGATGACAAGTGTTCTGGAGCATTGTGATGAGAAGTGTACTGAGCATTGTGATTACAGGGGCCATGGAGCATTGTGATGACAACGGCATGGAGCATTGTGATGATGGGTCATTGAGTATTGGGATTACAAAGACCATGAAGCATTGTGATGACAGGGGCCTTGGAGCATTGTGATGACAATGGTCATCAAGCATTGTGATGACAGGGGTCATAGAGCATTGTGATGAGAATGACCATTGAGCATGGTGATGACAGAGGCCATGGAACATTGTGATGAAAAGGTCATGTATCATTGTGATAACAAGGGTCATGGAGCATTGTAATGACAAGGGCAGCGAACCTTGTGGTGACCGGGGTCATGGAGCATTTTGATGACAACTTTCATGGAACGTTGTGATGACAGGGGTCATGGAGCATTGTGTTGAAAGGGAACATGGAGCAGTGTGATTACAGGGTCCATGGAGCATTGTGAATACATAGGCCATGGAACAATGTGATGACAGGGGTCATGTAGCATTGTGATGACAGGGTCATGGAGCATTGTGATGAAAGTTATCATGGAGCAATATGATAACAGGGGCCATGGAGCATTGTGATGAAAGGTGTATTGGAGCATTGTGATGAAAGTAATCATGGATCTTTGTGATGACATGTGTCCTGGAACACTGTGATGACACAGTTCATCGAGTATTGTGATGACAAGGGTCATAGCGAATTGTGATGACAGGTGTCATGGGGCATTGTGATGACATTGATCATCTAGGAATTGTGATGAAAGGTATCATGGAGCACTGTGAGGACTGGGGGCATGAAGCATTGTTATGAAAATTGTCCTGGATTATTGTGATGACGGCAGTCATGGAGAATTGTGATAACAGAGATTATGCAGCATTGTGTTGACAAGGGTATGGACTATTGTGATTAAAATGGTCATGGAGCAATGTGATGAAAGTTTTCATGAAACATCGTGATGAAAAGTGCCTGGGAGCATTGTGACAATAAAGGCCATGGAGCACTGTGATGACAAGTGTCATGGACCATTGTAATGAAAGGTTTCATTGTGTACTGTGATGACAAGGGGGATGGAGTATTGTGATGAAACTGGTCCTGGAGCATTGTGATAACAAAAGCCATGGAGCATTGTGATGACAGGCATCATGAAGCATTGTGAAGAAAGGGGTCATGGGGAATTGTAATGACAATAGAGAAATGTGATGAAAATGGTCAGCGAGCATAGTGATTAAAGTGGTCATTGAGAATTGTGATGAAAAGCGACATAGAGCATTGTGATGACAAGGGCCATGGAGCATTGTGATGCCACGGTCATGGAACATTGTGATGACAAGAATTCTGGAGCATTTTGAGGAAAAAGGCATGGAGCACTGTGATTATAGGGGACATGGAGCATTGTGATGACATGGGCAGGGAACACTGTGATGACAGGTATTATTGAGCAATGTGATGACAAGTGTCATGGAGCATTGTGATGAGAGGGGCCTTGGAGAATTGTGATGAAAGGGATCATGGGTCATTGAGATGGCAGTGGTTATGGAGCATTATGATGAAAGGTGTTATGGAGCACTGTGATTACAGGGGCCATGGAGCATTGTGAATACAAAGGCGATGGAGCATTTAGATGACAGTGGTCATGGAGCATTGAGATGAAAGTGGTAATGGATCATTGTGATGACAAGTGTCCTGGGACCCTGTGATGACATTGTTCATGGAGCATTGTGATGACAATGGTCATGGTGAATTGTGATGACAATGTCATGGGGCATTGTGATGGCAGTGGTCATCTAGAAATGTGATTAAAGTTATTATGGAGCACAGTAATGAGAGGGGCCATGGAGCATTGTGATGACAAGTGTCATGGAGCATGGTGATGAAACGGACATGGAGCATTATAATGACAAGAGTTCTGGAGCCCTGTGATGACAAGGGCATGGAGCATTGTGATTACAAGGGCCATGGAGCAGTGTGATGACAAAGGCTTGGAGCACTGTGATGACAAGGTTCATCGAGCATTGGGATTACAGGGGTCATGGGGCATTGTGATGAGTGAGGTCATGTAGAATTGAGATGAACCGGGTCATGGAGCACTGTGATTACAGGGGCCATGGAGCATTGTGATGACAAAGGCCATGGAGCATTGTGATGACAGGTGTCATGGAGAATTGAGATGAAACGGGTCATGGACCATTACGATGAAGGGGTCATGGAGAATTGTGATGACAGTGGCCATGGGGAATTTGGATGAAAGGCGTACTGGAGCATTGTGAGGAAATATTTCATGGAGCATTGTGATGACAAGGCCCATGGAGCATTGTGAATACAAGGGACATGGAGCCTTGTGATGACAAGGGTCTTGGATCATTGTAAAAACAGGTATTATTGGGCATTGTGATGACAGGGGCATGGAGGATTTTTATGTAAGTTGCCATGGAGAATTGTGATGAAAGGGATCATGTGGATTTGTAATGACAAGGGCCATGGAGCATTCTGATGAAACAAATCTTGGAGTATTTTGATGAAACTTGTCATGGAGCATTGCGATGAAAAGCACCAAGGAACACTGTGATGACAAGGGCCATCGAGGATTGTGATGACAAGTGTCATGGAGCATTGTGATGACAGGTGTCATGGAGCATCGTGATGACAAATGCCATGGAGAATTGTGATGAGAGGTGGCATTGGGCATTGTGATGAAAGGGGTCATGGAGTACTGTGGTTACAGGGGCGATGGAGCATTGTGACAACAAGTGACATGGAGAATGGTGATGACAGGCATCATAAAGCATTGTGATGACAAGTGCCATTTAGCATTTTGATGACAGTGTTCATCAGGCATTGTGTTGACAGGGGTCACGGAGCATTGTGATGACAAAGGCCATGGAGCATTGTGAAGACAAGATTCATGGAGCATTGTGATGACACGGGCATGAAGCATGGTGATGACAACAGACCTGGAGCATTGTGATGACAAGGGCATGGAGTATTGTGATTACAGGAGACATGGAGCAATTTGATAACATTGGCAGGGATCATTGTGATTACAGGGATCATGGAGCATTGTGATGACAAGTGTCATGCAATATTGTGCTGACACAGATCATGGAGCATTTTGATGAGAGTGGCCTTGGAGCACAGTGATGAGAGACCTCATGGGGCATTATGGTGACAGTGGTCAAGGAGCATTGTGATGAAAGTGTTCATGGAGCAACGCGATTATCGGGTCAATGGAGCATTGTGAATACAAAGGCCATGGAGCATTGACATAACAAAGTTCATGGAGCATTGTGATGAAAGTGGTCATGGATCACTGTGATGACAAGTGTCCTGGCACCTAGTGATGACACGGTTCATACAGCATTGAGATGACAAGGGCCAAGGTGAATTGTGATGACACGTGTCATGGGGCATTGTGATGACCTTGGTCATCTTGCATTGTGATGACAGTGTTCATGTAGAATTTTGATTAAAGGTATCAGGGAGCACTGTGATGACAAAGGGCAAGGAACATTTTGATGACAAGTGTCATTGAGCAATGGGATGCCACGGGAATGCAGCATTATGATGACAAGTGTTCTGGAGCATTGTGATGACAAGGGTATTGAGCATTGTGATTACAGGGGCCATGGAGCATTGTGATGACAGGGGTCATTGAGCATTGTGATTACAAAGACCATGAGGCATTGTGATGACAGGGGCCTTGGAGCATTGTGATGACAATGGTCATCAAGCATTGTGATGACAGGGGTCATAGAGCATTGTGATGAGAAAGACCATGGAGCATGGTGATGACAGAGGCCATGGAACATTGTGATGACAAGGCCATGTACCATTGTGATTACAAGGGTCATGGAGCATTGTGATGACAAGGGCAGGGAACCTTGTGGTGACCGGGGTCATGGAGCATTTTGAAGACAACTTTCATGGAAAGTTGTGATGACAGGGGTCATGGAGCATTGTGTTGAAAGGGAACATGGAGCAGTGTGATTACAGGGTCCATGGAGCATTGTGAATACATAGGCCATGGAACAATGTGATGACAGGGGTCATGTAGTGTTGTGATGACAGGGTCATGGAGCATTGTGATTACAGGCGTTATGGGGCACTGTGATGACAGGGGGCAGGGAGCATTGTGATGAAAATTGTCCTGGAGCATTGTGATGACAGCGGTCACAGAGAATTGGGATGAAAGGTATCATGCAGCATTGTGATGACAACGGTCATGGATCATTTTGATGACAGGGGTCATGGAACATTCTGATAACAAGCTTCATAAAGCATTTTGATGACGGGGGTCATGGAGCATTGTGTTGACACGGGCATGGAGCATTGTGATGATAGGCTATCTGCAGCATTGTGATGAAAAGGGGATGGAGCATTTTGATGACAGGTTCCAAGGAGCATTGTGCTGACAATGGCATGGAGCATTGTGATGAAAAGGGTACTGGAGCACTGTGAGGAAAGGAGTCATGGATCATTGTGATGACACGGTCAAGGAACATTGCGATGACAAGAATTCTGGAGCATTGTGATGAAAGGGCATGGAGCATTGTGATTAAAGGTGACAAGGAGCATTGTGATGATATGGGTAGAGAAGTTTGTGATGACAGGGGTCATGGAGCATTGTGATGAAAAGAGTCATGGAACATTGTGCTGAAAGGGATCATGCAGCTTTCTGGTAAGAGAGGCCTTGGAGATTTGTGATGGCAGGCATCATGGGAAATTGTGATGACAGCGGTCTTGGAGCATTGTGTTGAAAGGGGTCATGGAGCACTGTGATTACAGGGGCAATGGAGCATTGTGAATACAAGGGTTATGGAGCATTGGGATGACAGGGTTCATGGAGCATTGTGATGACAAGGACCATGGTAAATTGTGATGACATCTGTCATGGGGCATTGTTATGACAGTGGTCATCTAGAATTGTGATGTAAGGTATCATGGAGCACTGTGATGACAGGGGCCATGGAGCATTGTGAATACAAAGGCCATGGAGCATTGTGATGACAAGTGTCATGGGGCATTTTGATGACAATGGCATGGAGCATTATGATGACAAGAGTTCTGGAGCACTGTGATGACAAGTGTCATGGGGCATTTTGATGACATTGGCATGGAGCATTATGATGACAAGTGTTCTGGAGCATTTTGTTGACAAGGGCATGGAGCATGGTGATGACAGGGCCCATGGAGCATTGTGATGAAAAGGGCAGGGAATACTGTGATGACTGGGTTCATGGAGCATTATGATGAAAGGGGCCAAGGAGCATTGAGATGAGAGGCGTCATGAGGCATGGTGATGACCGTGGTCATAGAGCATTGTGATGAAAGAGATCATGGAGCAATATGAAAACAGGGGCCACGGAGCATTGTGATGACAAGTGTATTGGAGCATTGTGATGAAAGTAGTCATGGATCATTGTGATGACATGTATCCTGGAACACTGTGATGACACGGTTCATCGAGAATTGTGATGACAAGGGTCATAGCGAATTGTGATGACAGGTGTCATGGGGCATTGTGATGACATTGATCATCTAGGAATTGTGATGAAAGGTATCATGGAGCACTGTGATGACTGGGGGCATGAAGCATCGTTATGAAAATTGTCCTGGATTATTGTGATGACAGAAGTCATGGAGAATTGTGATGACAGGGATTATGCAGCATTGTGTTGACAAGGGTATGGACTATTGTGATGACAATGGTCATGGAGCAATGTGATGAAAGTTTTCATGGAACATCGTGATGGTAAGTGCCTGGGAGCATTGTGACGATAAAGGCCATGGAGCATTGTGATGACAAGTGTCATGGAGCATTGTAATGAAAGGTTTCATTGTGCTCTGTGATGACAAGGGGGATGGAGTATTGTGATGAAACTGGTCCTGGAGCATTGTGATAACAGAAGCCATGGAGCATTGTGATGACAGGCATCATGGAGAATTGTGAAGAAAGGGGCCATGGGGAATTGTAATGACAATAGAGCAATGTGATGAAAATGGTCAGCGAGCATAGTGATTAAAGTGGTCATTGAGAATTGTGATGAAAAGCGACATAGAGCACTGTGATGACAAAGGTCATGGAGAACTGTGATGACCAGGGTCATGTAGCATTGTGATGACACGGTCTTGGAACATTGTGATGACCAGAATTCTGGAGCATTGTGAGGAAAAAGGCATGGAGCATTGTGATTATAGGGGACATGGAGCATTGTGATGACATGGGCAGGGAACACTGTGATGACACGGGCCTTGGAGAATTGTGATGACAGGCATCATGAGGCATTGAGTTGGCAGTGGTCATGGAGCATTATGATGAAGGGTGTTATGGAGCACTGTGATTATAGGGGCCATGGAGCATTGTGAATACAGAGGCCATGGAGCATTGAGATGACAGTGGTCATGGAGCATTGTGATGAAAGTGGTAATGGATCATTGTGATGACAAGTGTCCTGGAACCCTGTGATGACATGGTTCATGGAGCATTGTGATGACAATGGTCATGGCGAATTGTGATGACAATGTCATGGGGCATTGTGATGGCAGTGATCATCTAGAAGTGTGATTAAAGTTATTATGGAGCACAGTAATGAGAGGGGCCATGGAGCATTGTGATGACAAGTGTCATGGAGCATGGTGATGAAACGGACATGGAGGCTTATAATGACAAGAGTTCTGGAGCATTGTGATGACAAGGGCATGGAGCATTGTGATTACAGGGGCCATGGAGCAGTGTGATGACAAAGGCTTGGAGCACTGTGATGACAAGGGTCATCAAGCATTGTGATTACAGTGTTCATGGGGCATTGTGATGAGTGAGGTAATGGAGCATTGAGATGAAACGGGTCATGGAGCACTGTGATTAGAGGGGCCATGGAGCATTGTGATGACAAAGGCCGTGGAGCATTGTGATGACAGGCGTCATGGAGCATTGAGATGAAACGTGTCATGGACCATTACGATGACAGGGTTCATGGAGAATTGTGATGACAGTGGCCATGGGGAATTTGGATGAAAGACGTAGTGGAGCATTGTGAAGAAATGTTTCATGGAACATTGTGATGACAAGGGCCATGGAGCATTGTGATGACAAGCGCATGGGGCATTGTGATTACAGGAGACATGGAGAATTGTGATGACATTGGGAGGGATCATTGTGATTACAAGGATCATGGAGCATTGTGATGACAAGTGTCATGCAATATTGTGCTGACACAGATCATGGAGCATTTTGATGAGAGTGGCTTTGGAGCACAGTGATGAGAGACATCATGGGGCATTATGGTGACAGTGGTCAAGGAGCATTGTGATGAAAGTGTTCATGGAGCAACGCGATTATAGGGACAATGGAGCATTGTGAATACAAAGGCCATGGAACATTGAGATAAAGAGTTCATGGAACATTGTGATGACAAGGGTCCTGGAAGCTAGTGATGACACGGTTCATACAGCATTGAGATGACAAGGGCCAAGGCAAATTGTGATGACACGTGTCATGGGGCATTGTGATGACATTGGTCATCCTGCGTTGTGATGACAGTGGTCATGTAGAATTTTGATTAAAGGTAACATGGAGCACTGTGATGACACGGGAATGGAGCATTATGATGACAAGTGTTCTGGAGCATTGTGATGACAAGGGCATGGAGCATTGTGATGACAACGGCATGGAGCATTGTGATGACAGGGGTCATTGAGCATTGTGATTACAAAGACCATGAGGCATTGTGATGACAGGGGCCTTGGAGCATTGTGATGACAATGGTCATCAAGCTTGTGATGACAGGGGTCATAGAGCATTGTGATGAGAAAGACCATGGAGCATGGTGATGACAGAGGCCATGGAGCATTGTGATGACAAGGCCATGTACCATTGTGATTAGGAAGGTCATGGAGCATTGTGATGACATGGGAAGGGAACCTTGTGGTCACCGGGGTCATGGAGAATTTTGATGACAACTTTCAAGGAACGTTGTGATGACAGGGGTCATGGAGCATTGTGTTGAAAGGGAACATGGAACAGTGTGATTACAGGGTCCATGGAGCATTGTGAATACATAGGCCATGGAACAATGTGATGACAGGTCTCATGTAGCATTGTGATGACACGGTCATGGAGCAGTGTGATTACAGGGGTTATGGGGCACTGTGATGATAGGGGGAATGGAGCATTCTGATGAAAATTGTCCTGGAGCATTGTGATGACAGCGGTCACAGAGAATTGGAATGAAAGGTAACATGCATCATTGTGATGACAACGGTCATGGATCATTTTGAAGACAGGGGTCATGGAACACTCTGTTAAAAAGATTCATAAAGCATTTTGATGACAGGGGTCATGGAGCATTTTGTTGACACGGGCATTGAGCATTTTAATGATAGGATATCTGGAGCATTGTGATGAAATGGGGATGGAGCATTTTGATGACAGGGTCCAAGGAGCATTGTGCTGACAATGGCATGGAGCATTGTGATGAAAAGGGTACTGGAGCACTGTGAGGAAAGGAGTCATGGATCATTGTGATGACAGGGGTCATGGAGCTTTGCGATGACAAGGGTCATGGAGCATTGTGATGACACGGTCAAGGAACATTGCGATGACAAGAATTCTGGAGCATTGTGATGAAAGGGCATGGAGCATTGTGATTAAAGGTGACAAGGAGCATTGTGATGATATGGGCAGAGATCTTTGTGATGACAGGGGTCATGGAGCATTGTGATGAAAAGTGTCATGGAACATTGTGCTGACAGGGATCATGGAGCTTTTTGGCAAGAGAGGACTTGGAGATTAATGAGGGCAGGCGTCATGGGGCATTGTGATGACAGCGGTCTTGGAGCATTGTGATGAAATGGTTCATGGAGCACTGTGATTACAGGGGCCATTGAGCATTGTGAATACAAAGGCTATGGAGCATTCAGATGACAGGGTTCATGGAGCATTGTGATGAAAGTGATCATGGATCATTGTGATGAAAAGTGTCCTGGACCATTGTGATGACACGGGTCATGGAGCATTGTGATGACAAGGGCCATGGCGAATTGTGATGACATGTGTCTTGGGGCATTGTGATGACAGTGGTCATCTAGAATTGTGATGAAAGATATCATGGAGCACTGTGATGACAGGGGCCATGGAACATTGTGATGACAAAGGACATGGAGCATTGTGATGACAAGTATCATGGAGCTTTGTGATGACACGGGCATTCATCATTATGATGACAAGAGTTCTGGAGCATTGTGATGACAAGTGTCATGGGGCATTTTGATGACATTGGCATGGAACATTATGATGACAAGAGTTCTGGAGCATTTTGATGACAAGGGCATGGAGCATTGTGATGACAGGTGTATTGGATCATTGTGATGAGAGTAGTCATGGATCATTGTGATGACATGTGTCCTGGAACACTGTGATGACACGGTTCATCGAGTATTGTGAGGACAAGGGTCATAGCGAATTGTGATGACAGGCGTCATGGGGCCTTGAGATGGCAGTGGTCATGGAGCATTATGATGAAAGGTGTTATGGAGCACTGTGATTACAGGGGCCATGGAGCATTGTGAATACAAAGGCCATGGAGCAGTGAGAAGACAGTGGTCATGGAGCATTGTGATGAAAGTGGTAATGGATCATTGTGATGACAAGTGTCCAGGGACCCTGTGATGACATGGTTCATGGAGCATTGTGATGACAATGGTCATGGTGAATTGTGATGAGAATGTCATGGGGCATTGTGATGACCTTGGTCATCTTGCATTGTTATGACAGTGGTCATGTAGAATTTTGATTAAAGGTATCATGGAGCACTGTGATGACAAAGGGCAAGGAACATTTTGATGACAAGTGTCATTGAGCAATGGGATGACACAGGAATGGAGCATTATGATGACAAGTGTTCTGGAGCATTGTGATGAGAAGTGTACTGAGCATTGTGATTACAGGGGCCATGGAGCATTGTGATGACAACGGCATGGAGCATTGTGATGATGGGTCATTGAGTATTGGGATTACAAAGACCATGAAGCATTGTGATGACAGGGGCCTTGGAGCATTGTGATGACAATGGTCATCAAGCATTGTGATGACAGGGGTCATAGAGCATTGTGATGAGAATGACCATTGAGCATGGTGATGACAGAGGCCATGGAACATTGTGATGAAAAGGTCATGTATCATTGTGATAACAAGGGTCATGGAGCATTGTAATGACAAGGGCAGCGAACCTTGTGGTGACCGGGGTCATGGAGCATTTTGATGACAACTTTCATGGAACGTTGTGATGACAGGGGTCATGGAGCATTGTGTTGAAAGGGAACATGGAGCAGTGTGATTACAGGGTCCATGGAGCATTGTGAATACATAGGCCATGGAACAATGTGATGACAGGGGTCATGTAGCATTGTGATGACAGGGTCATGGAGCATTGTGATGAAAGTTATCATGGAGCAATATGATAACAGGGGCCATGGAGCATTGTGATGAAAGGTGTATTGGAGCATTGTGATGAAAGTAATCATGGATCTTTGTGATGACATGTGTCCTGGAACACTGTGATGACACAGTTCATCGAGTATTGTGATGACAAGGGTCATAGCGAATTGTGATGACAGGTGTCATGGGGCATTGTGATGACATTGATCATCTAGGAATTGTGATGAAAGGTATCATGGAGCACTGTGAGGACTGGGGGCATGAAGCATTGTTATGAAAATTGTCCTGGATTATTGTGATGACGGCAGTCATGGAGAATTGTGATAACAGAGATTATGCAGCATTGTGTTGACAAGGGTATGGACTATTGTGATTAAAATGGTCATGGAGCAATGTGATGAAAGTTTTCATGAAACATCGTGATGAAAAGTGCCTGGGAGCATTGTGACAATAAAGGCCATGGAGCACTGTGATGACAAGTGTCATGGACCATTGTAATGAAAGGTTTCATTGTGTACTGTGATGACAAGGGGGATGGAGTATTGTGATGAAACTGGTCCTGGAGCATTGTGATAACAAAAGCCATGGAGCATTGTGATGACAGGCATCATGAAGCATTGTGAAGAAAGGGGTCATGGGGAATTGTAATGACAATAGAGAAATGTGATGAAAATGGTCAGCGAGCATAGTGATTAAAGTGGTCATTGAGAATTGTGATGAAAAGCGACATAGAGCATTGTGATGACAAGGGCCATGGAGCATTGTGATGCCACGGTCATGGAACATTGTGATGACAAGAATTCTGGAGCATTTTGAGGAAAAAGGCATGGAGCACTGTGATTATAGGGGACATGGAGCATTGTGATGACATGGGCAGGGAACACTGTGATGACAGGTATTATTGAGCAATGTGATGACAAGTGTCATGGAGCATTGTGATGAGAGGGGCCTTGGAGAATTGTGATGAAAGGGATCATGGGTCATTGAGATGGCAGTGGTTATGGAGCATTATGATGAAAGGTGTTATGGAGCACTGTGATTACAGGGGCCATGGAGCATTGTGAATACAAAGGCGATGGAGCATTTAGATGACAGTGGTCATGGAGCATTGAGATGAAAGTGGTAATGGATCATTGTGATGACAAGTGTCCTGGGACCCTGTGATGACATTGTTCATGGAGCATTGTGATGACAATGGTCATGGTGAATTGTGATGACAATGTCATGGGGCATTGTGATGGCAGTGGTCATCTAGAAATGTGATTAAAGTTATTATGGAGCACAGTAATGAGAGGGGCCATGGAGCATTGTGATGACAAGTGTCATGGAGCATGGTGATGAAACGGACATGGAGCATTATAATGACAAGAGTTCTGGAGCCCTGTGATGACAAGGGCATGGAGCATTGTGATTACAAGGGCCATGGAGCAGTGTGATGACAAAGGCTTGGAGCACTGTGATGACAAGGTTCATCGAGCATTGGGATTACAGGGGTCATGGGGCATTGTGATGAGTGAGGTCATGTAGAATTGAGATGAACCGGGTCATGGAGCACTGTGATTACAGGGGCCATGGAGCATTGTGATGACAAAGGCCATGGAGCATTGTGATGACAGGTGTCATGGAGAATTGAGATGAAACGGGTCATGGACCATTACGATGAAGGGGTCATGGAGAATTGTGATGACAGTGGCCATGGGGAATTTGGATGAAAGGCGTACTGGAGCATTGTGAGGAAATATTTCATGGAGCATTGTGATGACAAGGCCCATGGAGCATTGTGAATACAAGGGACATGGAGCCTTGTGATGACAAGGGTCTTGGATCATTGTAAAAACAGGTATTATTGGGCATTGTGATGACAGGGGCATGGAGGATTTTTATGTAAGTTGCCATGGAGAATTGTGATGAAAGGGATCATGTGGATTTGTAATGACAAGGGCCATGGAGCATTCTGATGAAACAAATCTTGGAGTATTTTGATGAAACTTGTCATGGAGCATTGCGATGAAAAGCACCAAGGAACACTGTGATGACAAGGGCCATCGAGGATTGTGATGACAAGTGTCATGGAGCATTGTGATGACAGGTGTCATGGAGCATCGTGATGACAAATGCCATGGAGAATTGTGATGAGAGGTGGCATTGGGCATTGTGATGAAAGGGGTCATGGAGTACTGTGGTTACAGGGGCGATGGAGCATTGTGACAACAAGTGACATGGAGAATGGTGATGACAGGCATCATAAAGCATTGTGATGACAAGTGCCATTTAGCATTTTGATGACAGTGTTCATCAGGCATTGTGTTGACAGGGGTCACGGAGCATTGTGATGACAAAGGCCATGGAGCATTGTGAAGACAAGATTCATGGAGCATTGTGATGACACGGGCATGAAGCATGGTGATGACAACAGACCTGGAGCATTGTGATGACAAGGGCATGGAGTATTGTGATTACAGGAGACATGGAGCAATTTGATAACATTGGCAGGGATCATTGTGATTACAGGGATCATGGAGCATTGTGATGACAAGTGTCATGCAATATTGTGCTGACACAGATCATGGAGCATTTTGATGAGAGTGGCCTTGGAGCACAGTGATGAGAGACCTCATGGGGCATTATGGTGACAGTGGTCAAGGAGCATTGTGATGAAAGTGTTCATGGAGCAACGCGATTATCGGGTCAATGGAGCATTGTGAATACAAAGGCCATGGAGCATTGACATAACAAAGTTCATGGAGCATTGTGATGAAAGTGGTCATGGATCACTGTGATGACAAGTGTCCTGGCACCTAGTGATGACACGGTTCATACAGCATTGAGATGACAAGGGCCAAGGTGAATTGTGATGACACGTGTCATGGGGCATTGTGATGACCTTGGTCATCTTGCATTGTGATGACAGTGTTCATGTAGAATTTTGATTAAAGGTATCAGGGAGCACTGTGATGACAAAGGGCAAGGAACATTTTGATGACAAGTGTCATTGAGCAATGGGATGCCACGGGAATGCAGCATTATGATGACAAGTGTTCTGGAGCATTGTGATGACAAGGGTATTGAGCATTGTGATTACAGGGGCCATGGAGCATTGTGATGACAGGGGTCATTGAGCATTGTGATTACAAAGACCATGAGGCATTGTGATGACAGGGGCCTTGGAGCATTGTGATGACAATGGTCATCAAGCATTGTGATGACAGGGGTCATAGAGCATTGTGATGAGAAAGACCATGGAGCATGGTGATGACAGAGGCCATGGAACATTGTGATGACAAGGCCATGTACCATTGTGATTACAAGGGTCATGGAGCATTGTGATGACAAGGGCAGGGAACCTTGTGGTGACCGGGGTCATGGAGCATTTTGAAGACAACTTTCATGGAAAGTTGTGATGACAGGGGTCATGGAGCATTGTGTTGAAAGGGAACATGGAGCAGTGTGATTACAGGGTCCATGGAGCATTGTGAATACATAGGCCATGGAACAATGTGATGACAGGGGTCATGTAGTGTTGTGATGACAGGGTCATGGAGCATTGTGATTACAGGCGTTATGGGGCACTGTGATGACAGGGGGCAGGGAGCATTGTGATGAAAATTGTCCTGGAGCATTGTGATGACAGCGGTCACAGAGAATTGGGATGAAAGGTATCATGCAGCATTGTGATGACAACGGTCATGGATCATTTTGATGACAGGGGTCATGGAACATTCTGATAACAAGCTTCATAAAGCATTTTGATGACGGGGGTCATGGAGCATTGTGTTGACACGGGCATGGAGCATTGTGATGATAGGCTATCTGCAGCATTGTGATGAAAAGGGGATGGAGCATTTTGATGACAGGTTCCAAGGAGCATTGTGCTGACAATGGCATGGAGCATTGTGATGAAAAGGGTACTGGAGCACTGTGAGGAAAGGAGTCATGGATCATTGTGATGACACGGTCAAGGAACATTGCGATGACAAGAATTCTGGAGCATTGTGATGAAAGGGCATGGAGCATTGTGATTAAAGGTGACAAGGAGCATTGTGATGATATGGGTAGAGAAGTTTGTGATGACAGGGGTCATGGAGCATTGTGATGAAAAGAGTCATGGAACATTGTGCTGAAAGGGATCATGCAGCTTTCTGGTAAGAGAGGCCTTGGAGATTTGTGATGGCAGGCATCATGGGAAATTGTGATGACAGCGGTCTTGGAGCATTGTGTTGAAAGGGGTCATGGAGCACTGTGATTACAGGGGCAATGGAGCATTGTGAATACAAGGGTTATGGAGCATTGGGATGACAGGGTTCATGGAGCATTGTGATGACAAGGACCATGGTAAATTGTGATGACATCTGTCATGGGGCATTGTTATGACAGTGGTCATCTAGAATTGTGATGTAAGGTATCATGGAGCACTGTGATGACAGGGGCCATGGAGCATTGTGAATACAAAGGCCATGGAGCATTGTGATGACAAGTGTCATGGGGCATTTTGATGACAATGGCATGGAGCATTATGATGACAAGAGTTCTGGAGCACTGTGATGACAAGTGTCATGGGGCATTTTGATGACATTGGCATGGAGCATTATGATGACAAGTGTTCTGGAGCATTTTGTTGACAAGGGCATGGAGCATGGTGATGACAGGGCCCATGGAGCATTGTGATGAAAAGGGCAGGGAATACTGTGATGACTGGGTTCATGGAGCATTATGATGAAAGGGGCCAAGGAGCATTGAGATGAGAGGCGTCATGAGGCATGGTGATGACCGTGGTCATAGAGCATTGTGATGAAAGAGATCATGGAGCAATATGAAAACAGGGGCCACGGAGCATTGTGATGACAAGTGTATTGGAGCATTGTGATGAAAGTAGTCATGGATCATTGTGATGACATGTATCCTGGAACACTGTGATGACACGGTTCATCGAGAATTGTGATGACAAGGGTCATAGCGAATTGTGATGACAGGTGTCATGGGGCATTGTGATGACATTGATCATCTAGGAATTGTGATGAAAGGTATCATGGAGCACTGTGATGACTGGGGGCATGAAGCATCGTTATGAAAATTGTCCTGGATTATTGTGATGACAGAAGTCATGGAGAATTGTGATGACAGGGATTATGCAGCATTGTGTTGACAAGGGTATGGACTATTGTGATGACAATGGTCATGGAGCAATGTGATGAAAGTTTTCATGGAACATCGTGATGGTAAGTGCCTGGGAGCATTGTGACGATAAAGGCCATGGAGCATTGTGATGACAAGTGTCATGGAGCATTGTAATGAAAGGTTTCATTGTGCTCTGTGATGACAAGGGGGATGGAGTATTGTGATGAAACTGGTCCTGGAGCATTGTGATAACAGAAGCCATGGAGCATTGTGATGACAGGCATCATGGAGAATTGTGAAGAAAGGGGCCATGGGGAATTGTAATGACAATAGAGCAATGTGATGAAAATGGTCAGCGAGCATAGTGATTAAAGTGGTCATTGAGAATTGTGATGAAAAGCGACATAGAGCACTGTGATGACAAAGGTCATGGAGAACTGTGATGACCAGGGTCATGTAGCATTGTGATGACACGGTCTTGGAACATTGTGATGACCAGAATTCTGGAGCATTGTGAGGAAAAAGGCATGGAGCATTGTGATTATAGGGGACATGGAGCATTGTGATGACATGGGCAGGGAACACTGTGATGACACGGGCCTTGGAGAATTGTGATGACAGGCATCATGAGGCATTGAGTTGGCAGTGGTCATGGAGCATTATGATGAAGGGTGTTATGGAGCACTGTGATTATAGGGGCCATGGAGCATTGTGAATACAGAGGCCATGGAGCATTGAGATGACAGTGGTCATGGAGCATTGTGATGAAAGTGGTAATGGATCATTGTGATGACAAGTGTCCTGGAACCCTGTGATGACATGGTTCATGGAGCATTGTGATGACAATGGTCATGGCGAATTGTGATGACAATGTCATGGGGCATTGTGATGGCAGTGATCATCTAGAAGTGTGATTAAAGTTATTATGGAGCACAGTAATGAGAGGGGCCATGGAGCATTGTGATGACAAGTGTCATGGAGCATGGTGATGAAACGGACATGGAGGCTTATAATGACAAGAGTTCTGGAGCATTGTGATGACAAGGGCATGGAGCATTGTGATTACAGGGGCCATGGAGCAGTGTGATGACAAAGGCTTGGAGCACTGTGATGACAAGGGTCATCAAGCATTGTGATTACAGTGTTCATGGGGCATTGTGATGAGTGAGGTAATGGAGCATTGAGATGAAACGGGTCATGGAGCACTGTGATTAGAGGGGCCATGGAGCATTGTGATGACAAAGGCCGTGGAGCATTGTGATGACAGGCGTCATGGAGCATTGAGATGAAACGTGTCATGGACCATTACGATGACAGGGTTCATGGAGAATTGTGATGACAGTGGCCATGGGGAATTTGGATGAAAGACGTAGTGGAGCATTGTGAAGAAATGTTTCATGGAACATTGTGATGACAAGGGCCATGGAGCATTGTGATGACAAGCGCATGGGGCATTGTGATTACAGGAGACATGGAGAATTGTGATGACATTGGGAGGGATCATTGTGATTACAAGGATCATGGAGCATTGTGATGACAAGTGTCATGCAATATTGTGCTGACACAGATCATGGAGCATTTTGATGAGAGTGGCTTTGGAGCACAGTGATGAGAGACATCATGGGGCATTATGGTGACAGTGGTCAAGGAGCATTGTGATGAAAGTGTTCATGGAGCAACGCGATTATAGGGACAATGGAGCATTGTGAATACAAAGGCCATGGAACATTGAGATAAAGAGTTCATGGAACATTGTGATGACAAGGGTCCTGGAAGCTAGTGATGACACGGTTCATACAGCATTGAGATGACAAGGGCCAAGGCAAATTGTGATGACACGTGTCATGGGGCATTGTGATGACATTGGTCATCCTGCGTTGTGATGACAGTGGTCATGTAGAATTTTGATTAAAGGTAACATGGAGCACTGTGATGACACGGGAATGGAGCATTATGATGACAAGTGTTCTGGAGCATTGTGATGACAAGGGCATGGAGCATTGTGATGACAACGGCATGGAGCATTGTGATGACAGGGGTCATTGAGCATTGTGATTACAAAGACCATGAGGCATTGTGATGACAGGGGCCTTGGAGCATTGTGATGACAATGGTCATCAAGCTTGTGATGACAGGGGTCATAGAGCATTGTGATGAGAAAGACCATGGAGCATGGTGATGACAGAGGCCATGGAGCATTGTGATGACAAGGCCATGTACCATTGTGATTAGGAAGGTCATGGAGCATTGTGATGACATGGGAAGGGAACCTTGTGGTCACCGGGGTCATGGAGAATTTTGATGACAACTTTCAAGGAACGTTGTGATGACAGGGGTCATGGAGCATTGTGTTGAAAGGGAACATGGAACAGTGTGATTACAGGGTCCATGGAGCATTGTGAATACATAGGCCATGGAACAATGTGATGACAGGTCTCATGTAGCATTGTGATGACACGGTCATGGAGCAGTGTGATTACAGGGGTTATGGGGCACTGTGATGATAGGGGGAATGGAGCATTCTGATGAAAATTGTCCTGGAGCATTGTGATGACAGCGGTCACAGAGAATTGGAATGAAAGGTAACATGCATCATTGTGATGACAACGGTCATGGATCATTTTGAAGACAGGGGTCATGGAACACTCTGTTAAAAAGATTCATAAAGCATTTTGATGACAGGGGTCATGGAGCATTTTGTTGACACGGGCATTGAGCATTTTAATGATAGGATATCTGGAGCATTGTGATGAAATGGGGATGGAGCATTTTGATGACAGGGTCCAAGGAGCATTGTGCTGACAATGGCATGGAGCATTGTGATGAAAAGGGTACTGGAGCACTGTGAGGAAAGGAGTCATGGATCATTGTGATGACAGGGGTCATGGAGCTTTGCGATGACAAGGGTCATGGAGCATTGTGATGACACGGTCAAGGAACATTGCGATGACAAGAATTCTGGAGCATTGTGATGAAAGGGCATGGAGCATTGTGATTAAAGGTGACAAGGAGCATTGTGATGATATGGGCAGAGATCTTTGTGATGACAGGGGTCATGGAGCATTGTGATGAAAAGTGTCATGGAACATTGTGCTGACAGGGATCATGGAGCTTTTTGGCAAGAGAGGACTTGGAGATTAATGAGGGCAGGCGTCATGGGGCATTGTGATGACAGCGGTCTTGGAGCATTGTGATGAAATGGTTCATGGAGCACTGTGATTACAGGGGCCATTGAGCATTGTGAATACAAAGGCTATGGAGCATTCAGATGACAGGGTTCATGGAGCATTGTGATGAAAGTGATCATGGATCATTGTGATGAAAAGTGTCCTGGACCATTGTGATGACACGGGTCATGGAGCATTGTGATGACAAGGGCCATGGCGAATTGTGATGACATGTGTCTTGGGGCATTGTGATGACAGTGGTCATCTAGAATTGTGATGAAAGATATCATGGAGCACTGTGATGACAGGGGCCATGGAACATTGTGATGACAAAGGACATGGAGCATTGTGATGACAAGTATCATGGAGCTTTGTGATGACACGGGCATTCATCATTATGATGACAAGAGTTCTGGAGCATTGTGATGACAAGTGTCATGGGGCATTTTGATGACATTGGCATGGAACATTATGATGACAAGAGTTCTGGAGCATTTTGATGACAAGGGCATGGAGCATTGTGATGACAGGTGTATTGGATCATTGTGATGAGAGTAGTCATGGATCATTGTGATGACATGTGTCCTGGAACACTGTGATGACACGGTTCATCGAGTATTGTGAGGACAAGGGTCATAGCGAATTGTGATGACAGGCGTCATGGGGCCTTGAGATGGCAGTGGTCATGGAGCATTATGATGAAAGGTGTTATGGAGCACTGTGATTACAGGGGCCATGGAGCATTGTGAATACAAAGGCCATGGAGCAGTGAGAAGACAGTGGTCATGGAGCATTGTGATGAAAGTGGTAATGGATCATTGTGATGACAAGTGTCCAGGGACCCTGTGATGACATGGTTCATGGAGCATTGTGATGACAATGGTCATGGTGAATTGTGATGAGAATGTCATGGGGCATTGTGATGACCTTGGTCATCTTGCATTGTTATGACAGTGGTCATGTAGAATTTTGATTAAAGGTATCATGGAGCACTGTGATGACAAAGGGCAAGGAACATTTTGATGACAAGTGTCATTGAGCAATGGGATGACACAGGAATGGAGCATTATGATGACAAGTGTTCTGGAGCATTGTGATGAGAAGTGTACTGAGCATTGTGATTACAGGGGCCATGGAGCATTGTGATGACAACGGCATGGAGCATTGTGATGATGGGTCATTGAGTATTGGGATTACAAAGACCATGAAGCATTGTGATGACAGGGGCCTTGGAGCATTGTGATGACAATGGTCATCAAGCATTGTGATGACAGGGGTCATAGAGCATTGTGATGAGAATGACCATTGAGCATGGTGATGACAGAGGCCATGGAACATTGTGATGAAAAGGTCATGTATCATTGTGATAACAAGGGTCATGGAGCATTGTAATGACAAGGGCAGCGAACCTTGTGGTGACCGGGGTCATGGAGCATTTTGATGACAACTTTCATGGAACGTTGTGATGACAGGGGTCATGGAGCATTGTGTTGAAAGGGAACATGGAGCAGTGTGATTACAGGGTCCATGGAGCATTGTGAATACATAGGCCATGGAACAATGTGATGACAGGGGTCATGTAGCATTGTGATGACAGGGTCATGGAGCATTGTGATGAAAGTTATCATGGAGCAATATGATAACAGGGGCCATGGAGCATTGTGATGAAAGGTGTATTGGAGCATTGTGATGAAAGTAATCATGGATCTTTGTGATGACATGTGTCCTGGAACACTGTGATGACACAGTTCATCGAGTATTGTGATGACAAGGGTCATAGCGAATTGTGATGACAGGTGTCATGGGGCATTGTGATGACATTGATCATCTAGGAATTGTGATGAAAGGTATCATGGAGCACTGTGAGGACTGGGGGCATGAAGCATTGTTATGAAAATTGTCCTGGATTATTGTGATGACGGCAGTCATGGAGAATTGTGATAACAGAGATTATGCAGCATTGTGTTGACAAGGGTATGGACTATTGTGATTAAAATGGTCATGGAGCAATGTGATGAAAGTTTTCATGAAACATCGTGATGAAAAGTGCCTGGGAGCATTGTGACAATAAAGGCCATGGAGCACTGTGATGACAAGTGTCATGGACCATTGTAATGAAAGGTTTCATTGTGTACTGTGATGACAAGGGGGATGGAGTATTGTGATGAAACTGGTCCTGGAGCATTGTGATAACAAAAGCCATGGAGCATTGTGATGACAGGCATCATGAAGCATTGTGAAGAAAGGGGTCATGGGGAATTGTAATGACAATAGAGAAATGTGATGAAAATGGTCAGCGAGCATAGTGATTAAAGTGGTCATTGAGAATTGTGATGAAAAGCGACATAGAGCATTGTGATGACAAGGGCCATGGAGCATTGTGATGCCACGGTCATGGAACATTGTGATGACAAGAATTCTGGAGCATTTTGAGGAAAAAGGCATGGAGCACTGTGATTATAGGGGACATGGAGCATTGTGATGACATGGGCAGGGAACACTGTGATGACAGGTATTATTGAGCAATGTGATGACAAGTGTCATGGAGCATTGTGATGAGAGGGGCCTTGGAGAATTGTGATGAAAGGGATCATGGGTCATTGAGATGGCAGTGGTTATGGAGCATTATGATGAAAGGTGTTATGGAGCACTGTGATTACAGGGGCCATGGAGCATTGTGAATACAAAGGCGATGGAGCATTTAGATGACAGTGGTCATGGAGCATTGAGATGAAAGTGGTAATGGATCATTGTGATGACAAGTGTCCTGGGACCCTGTGATGACATTGTTCATGGAGCATTGTGATGACAATGGTCATGGTGAATTGTGATGACAATGTCATGGGGCATTGTGATGGCAGTGGTCATCTAGAAATGTGATTAAAGTTATTATGGAGCACAGTAATGAGAGGGGCCATGGAGCATTGTGATGACAAGTGTCATGGAGCATGGTGATGAAACGGACATGGAGCATTATAATGACAAGAGTTCTGGAGCCCTGTGATGACAAGGGCATGGAGCATTGTGATTACAAGGGCCATGGAGCAGTGTGATGACAAAGGCTTGGAGCACTGTGATGACAAGGGTCATCGAGCATTGGGATTACAGGGGTCATGGGGCATTGTGATGAGTGAGGTCATGTAGAATTGAGATGAACCGGGTCATGGAGCACTGTGATTACAGGGGCCATGGAGCATTGTGATGACAAAGGCCATGGAGCATTGTGATGACAGGTGTCATGGAGAATTGAGATGAAACGGGTCATGGACCATTACGATGAAGGGGTCATGGAGAATTGTGATGACAGTGGCCATGGGGAATTTGGATGAAAGGCGTACTGGAGCATTGTGAGGAAATATTTCATGGAGCATTGTGATGACAAGGCCCATGGAGCATTGTGAATACAAGGGACATGGAGCCTTGTGATGACAAGGGTCTTGGATCATTGTAAAAACAGGTATTATTGGGCATTGTGATGACAGGGGCATGGAGGATTTTTATGTAAGTTGCCATGGAGAATTGTGATGAAAGGGATCATGTGGATTTGTAATGACAAGGGCCATGGAGCATTCTGATGAAACAAATCTTGGAGTATTTTGATGAAACTTGTCATGGAGCATTGCGATGAAAAGCACCAAGGAACACTGTGATGACAAGGGCCATCGAGGATTGTGATGACAAGTGTCATGGAGCATTGTGATGACAGGTGTCATGGAGCATCGTGATGACAAATGCCATGGAGAATTGTGATGAGAGGTGGCATTGGGCATTGTGATGAAAGGGGTCATGGAGTACTGTGGTTACAGGGGCGATGGAGCATTGTGACAACAAGTGACATGGAGAATGGTGATGACAGGCATCATAAAGCATTGTGATGACAAGTGCCATTTAGCATTTTGATGACAGTGTTCATCAGGCATTGTGTTGACAGGGGTCACGGAGCATTGTGATGACAAAGGCCATGGAGCATTGTGAAGACAAGATTCATGGAGCATTGTGATGACACGGGCATGAAGCATGGTGATGACAACAGACCTGGAGCATTGTGATGACAAGGGCATGGAGTATTGTGATTACAGGAGACATGGAGCAATTTGATAACATTGGCAGGGATCATTGTGATTACAGGGATCATGGAGCATTGTGATGACAAGTGTCATGCAATATTGTGCTGACACAGATCATGGAGCATTTTGATGAGAGTGGCCTTGGAGCACAGTGATGAGAGACCTCATGGGGCATTATGGTGACAGTGGTCAAGGAGCATTGTGATGAAAGTGTTCATGGAGCAACGCGATTATCGGGTCAATGGAGCATTGTGAATACAAAGGCCATGGAGCATTGACATAACAAAGTTCATGGAGCATTGTGATGAAAGTGGTCATGGATCACTGTGATGACAAGTGTCCTGGCACCTAGTGATGACACGGTTCATACAGCATTGAGATGACAAGGGCCAAGGTGAATTGTGATGACACGTGTCATGGGGCATTGTGATGACCTTGGTCATCTTGCATTGTGATGACAGTGTTCATGTAGAATTTTGATTAAAGGTATCAGGGAGCACTGTGATGACAAAGGGCAAGGAACATTTTGATGACAAGTGTCATTGAGCAATGGGATGCCACGGGAATGCAGCATTATGATGACAAGTGTTCTGGAGCATTGTGATGACAAGGGTATTGAGCATTGTGATTACAGGGGCCATGGAGCATTGTGATGACAGGGGTCATTGAGCATTGTGATTACAAAGACCATGAGGCATTGTGATGACAGGGGCCTTGGAGCATTGTGATGACAATGGTCATCAAGCATTGTGATGACAGGGGTCATAGAGCATTGTGATGAGAAAGACCATGGAGCATGGTGATGACAGAGGCCATGGAACATTGTGATGACAAGGCCATGTACCATTGTGATTACAAGGGTCATGGAGCATTGTGATGACAAGGGCAGGGAACCTTGTGGTGACCGGGGTCATGGAGCATTTTGAAGACAACTTTCATGGAAAGTTGTGATGACAGGGGTCATGGAGCATTGTGTTGAAAGGGAACATGGAGCAGTGTGATTACAGGGTCCATGGAGCATTGTGAATACATAGGCCATGGAACAATGTGATGACAGGGGTCATGTAGTGTTGTGATGACAGGGTCATGGAGCATTGTGATTACAGGCGTTATGGGGCACTGTGATGACAGGGGGCAGGGAGCATTGTGATGAAAATTGTCCTGGAGCATTGTGATGACAGCGGTCACAGAGAATTGGGATGAAAGGTATCATGCAGCATTGTGATGACAACGGTCATGGATCATTTTGATGACAGGGGTCATGGAACATTCTGATAACAAGCTTCATAAAGCATTTTGATGACGGGGGTCATGGAGCATTGTGTTGACACGGGCATGGAGCATTGTGATGATAGGCTATCTGCAGCATTGTGATGAAAAGGGGATGGAGCATTTTGATGACAGGTTCCAAGGAGCATTGTGCTGACAATGGCATGGAGCATTGTGATGAAAAGGGTACTGGAGCACTGTGAGGAAAGGAGTCATGGATCATTGTGATGACACGGTCAAGGAACATTGCGATGACAAGAATTCTGGAGCATTGTGATGAAAGGGCATGGAGCATTGTGATTAAAGGTGACAAGGAGCATTGTGATGATATGGGTAGAGAAGTTTGTGATGACAGGGGTCATGGAGCATTGTGATGAAAAGAGTCATGGAACATTGTGCTGAAAGGGATCATGCAGCTTTCTGGTAAGAGAGGCCTTGGAGATTTGTGATGGCAGGCATCATGGGAAATTGTGATGACAGCGGTCTTGGAGCATTGTGTTGAAAGGGGTCATGGAGCACTGTGATTACAGGGGCAATGGAGCATTGTGAATACAAGGGTTATGGAGCATTGGGATGACAGGGTTCATGGAGCATTGTGATGACAAGGACCATGGTAAATTGTGATGACATCTGTCATGGGGCATTGTTATGACAGTGGTCATCTAGAATTGTGATGTAAGGTATCATGGAGCACTGTGATGACAGGGGCCATGGAGCATTGTGAATACAAAGGCCATGGAGCATTGTGATGACAAGTGTCATGGGGCATTTTGATGACAATGGCATGGAGCATTATGATGACAAGAGTTCTGGAGCACTGTGATGACAAGTGTCATGGGGCATTTTGATGACATTGGCATGGAGCATTATGATGACAAGTGTTCTGGAGCATTTTGTTGACAAGGGCATGGAGCATGGTGATGACAGGGCCCATGGAGCATTGTGATGAAAAGGGCAGGGAATACTGTGATGACTGGGTTCATGGAGCATTATGATGAAAGGGGCCAAGGAGCATTGAGATGAGAGGCGTCATGAGGCATGGTGATGACCGTGGTCATGGAGCATTGTGATGAAAGAGATCATGGAGCAATATGAAAACAGGGGCCACGGAGCATTGTGATGACAAGTGTATTGGAGCATTGTGATGAAAGTAGTCATGGATCATTGTGATGACATGTATCCTGGAACACTGTGATGACACGGTTCATCGAGAATTGTGATGACAAGGGTCATAGCGAATTGTGATGACAGGTGTCATGGGGCATTGTGATGACATTGATCATCTAGGAATTGTGATGAAAGGTATCATGGAGCACTGTGATGACTGGGGGCATGAAGCATCGTTATGAAAATTGTCCTGGATTATTGTGATGACAGAAGTCATGGAGAATTGTGATGACAGGGATTATGCAGCATTGTGTTGACAAGGGTATGGACTATTGTGATGACAATGGTCATGGAGCAATGTGATGAAAGTTTTCATGGAACATCGTGATGGTAAGTGCCTGGGAGCATTGTGACGATAAAGGCCATGGAGCATTGTGATGACAAGTGTCATGGAGCATTGTAATGAAAGGTTTCATTGTGCTCTGTGATGACAAGGGGGATGGAGTATTGTGATGAAACTGGTCCTGGAGCATTGTGATAACAGAAGCCATGGAGCATTGTGATGACAGGCATCATGGAGAATTGTGAAGAAAGGGGCCATGGGGAATTGTAATGACAATAGAGCAATGTGATGAAAATGGTCAGCGAGCATAGTGATTAAAGTGGTCATTGAGAATTGTGATGAAAAGCGACATAGAGCACTGTGATGACAAAGGTCATGGAGAACTGTGATGACCAGGGTCATGTAGCATTGTGATGACACGGTCTTGGAACATTGTGATGACCAGAATTCTGGAGCATTGTGAGGAAAAAGGCATGGAGCATTGTGATTATAGGGGACATGGAGCATTGTGATGACATGGGCAGGGAACACTGTGATGACACGGGCCTTGGAGAATTGTGATGACAGGCATCATGAGGCATTGAGTTGGCAGTGGTCATGGAGCATTATGATGAAGGGTGTTATGGAGCACTGTGATTATAGGGGCCATGGAGCATTGTGAATACAGAGGCCATGGAGCATTGAGATGACAGTGGTCATGGAGCATTGTGATGAAAGTGGTAATGGATCATTGTGATGACAAGTGTCCTGGAACCCTGTGATGACATGGTTCATGGAGCATTGTGATGACAATGGTCATGGCGAATTGTGATGACAATGTCATGGGGCATTGTGATGGCAGTGATCATCTAGAAGTGTGATTAAAGTTATTATGGAGCACAGTAATGAGAGGGGCCATGGAGCATTGTGATGACAAGTGTCATGGAGCATGGTGATGAAACGGACATGGAGGCTTATAATGACAAGAGTTCTGGAGCATTGTGATGACAAGGGCATGGAGCATTGTGATTACAGGGGCCATGGAGCGGTGTGATGACAAAGGCTTGGAGCACTGTGATGACAAGGGTCATCAAGCATTGTGATTACAGTGTTCATGGGGCATTGTGATGAGTGAGGTAATGGAGCATTGAGATGAAACGGGTCATGGAGCACTGTGATTAGAGGGGCCATGGAGCATTGTGATGACAAAGGCCGTGGAGCATTGTGATGACAGGCGTCATGGAGCATTGAGATGAAACGTGTCATGGACCATTACGATGACAGGGTTCATGGAGAATTGTGATGACAGTGGCCATGGGGAATTTGGATGAAAGACGTAGTGGAGCATTGTGAAGAAATGTTTCATGGAACATTGTGATGACAAGGGCCATGGAGCATTGTGATGACAAGCGCATGGGGCATTGTGATTACAGGAGACATGGAGAATTGTGATGACATTGGGAGGGATCATTGTGATTACAAGGATCATGGAGCATTGTGATGACAAGTGTCATGCAATATTGTGCTGACACAGATCATGGAGCATTTTGATGAGAGTGGCTTTGGAGCACAGTGATGAGAGACATCATGGGGCATTATGGTGACAGTGGTCAAGGAGCATTGTGATGAAAGTGTTCATGGAGCAACGCGATTATAGGGACAATGGAGCATTGTGAATACAAAGGCCATGGAACATTGAGATAAAGAGTTCATGGAACATTGTGATGACAAGGGTCCTGGAAGCTAGTGATGACACGGTTCATACAGCATTGAGATGACAAGGGCCAAGGCAAATTGTGATGACACGTGTCATGGGGCATTGTGATGACATTGGTCATCCTGCGTTGTGATGACAGTGGTCATGTAGAATTTTGATTAAAGGTAACATGGAGCACTGTGATGACACGGGAATGGAGCATTATGATGACAAGTGTTCTGGAGCATTGTGATGACAAGGGCATGGAGCATTGTGATGACAGGGGTCATTGAGCATTGTGATTACAAAGACCATGAGGCATTGTGATGACAGGGGCCTTGGAGCATTGTGATGACAATGGTCATCAAGCTTGTGATGACAGGGGTCATAGAGCATTGTGATGAGAAAGACCATGGAGCATGGTGATGACAGAGGCCATGGAGCATTGTGATGACAAGGCCATGTACCATTGTGATTAGGAAGGTCATGGAGCATTGTGATGACATGGGAAGGGAACCTTGTGGTCACCGGGGTCATGGAGAATTTTGATGACAACTTTCAAGGAACGTTGTGATGACAGGGGTCATGGAGCATTGTGTTGAAAGGGAACATGGAACAGTGTGATTACAGGGTCCATGGAGCATTGTGAATACATAGGCCATGGAACAATGTGATGACAGGTCTCATGTAGCATTGTGATGACACGGTCATGGAGCAGTGTGATTACAGGGGTTATGGGGCACTGTGATGATAGGGGGAATGGAGCATTCTGATGAAAATTGTCCTGGAGCATTGTGATGACAGCGGTCACAGAGAATTGGAATGAAAGGTAACATGCATCATTGTGATGACAACGGTCATGGATCATTTTGAAGACAGGGGTCATGGAACACTCTGTTAAAAAGATTCATAAAGCATTTTGATGACAGGGGTCATGGAGCATTTTGTTGACACGGGCATTGAGCATTTTAATGATAGGATATCTGGAGCATTGTGATGAAATGGGGATGGAGCATTTTGATGACAGGGTCCAAGGAGCATTGTGCTGACAATGGCATGGAGCATTGTGATGAAAAGGGTACTGGAGCACTGTGAGGAAAGGAGTCATGGATCATTGTGATGACAGGGGTCATGGAGCTTTGCGATGACAAGGGTCATGGAGCATTGTGATGACACGGTCAAGGAACATTGCGATGACAAGAATTCTGGAGCATTGTGATGAAAGGGCATGGAGCATTGTGATTAAAGGTGACAAGGAGCATTGTGATGATATGGGCAGAGATCTTTGTGATGACAGGGGTCATGGAGCATTGTGATGAAAAGTGTCATGGAACATTGTGCTGACAGGGATCATGGAGCTTTTTGGCAAGAGAGGACTTGGAGATTAATGAGGGCAGGCGTCATGGGGCATTGTGATGACAGCGGTCTTGGAGCATTGTGATGAAATGGTTCATGGAGCACTGTGATTACAGGGGCCATTGAGCATTGTGAATACAAAGGCTATGGAGCATTCAGATGACAGGGTTCATGGAGCATTGTGATGAAAGTGATCATGGATCATTGTGATGAAAAGTGTCCTGGACCATTGTGATGACACGGGTCATGGAGCATTGTGATGACAAGGGCCATGGCGAATTGTGATGACATGTGTCTTGGGGCATTGTGATGACAGTGGTCATCTAGAATTGTGATGAAAGATATCATGGAGCACTGTGATGACAGGGGCCATGGAACATTGTGATGACAAAGGACATGGAGCATTGTGATGACAAGTATCATGGAGCTTTGTGATGACACGGGCATTCATCATTATGATGACAAGAGTTCTGGAGCATTGTGATGACAAGTGTCATGGGGCATTTTGATGACATTGGCATGGAACATTATGATGACAAGAGTTCTGGAGCATTTTGATGACAAGGGCATGGAGCATTGTGATGACAGGTGTATTGGATCATTGTGATGAGAGTAGTCATGGATCATTGTGATGACATGTGTCCTGGAACACTGTGATGACACGGTTCATCGAGTATTGTGAGGACAAGGGTCATAGCGAATTGTGATGACAGGCGTCATGGGGCCTTGAGATGGCAGTGGTCATGGAGCATTATGATGAAAGGTGTTATGGAGCACTGTGATTACAGGGGCCATGGAGCATTGTGAATACAAAGGCCATGGAGCAGTGAGAAGACAGTGGTCATGGAGCATTGTGATGAAAGTGGTAATGGATCATTGTGATGACAAGTGTCCAGGGACCCTGTGATGACATGGTTCATGGAGCATTGTGATGACAATGGTCATGGTGAATTGTGATGAGAATGTCATGGGGCATTGTGATGACCTTGGTCATCTTGCATTGTTATGACAGTGGTCATGTAGAATTTTGATTAAAGGTATCATGGAGCACTGTGATGACAAAGGGCAAGGAACATTTTGATGACAAGTGTCATTGAGCAATGGGATGACACAGGAATGGAGCATTATGATGACAAGTGTTCTGGAGCATTGTGATGAGAAGTGTACTGAGCATTGTGATTACAGGGGCCATGGAGCATTGTGATGACAACGGCATGGAGCATTGTGATGATGGGTCATTGAGTATTGGGATTACAAAGACCATGAAGCATTGTGATGACAGGGGCCTTGGAGCATTGTGATGACAATGGTCATCAAGCATTGTGATGACAGGGGTCATAGAGCATTGTGATGAGAATGACCATTGAGCATGGTGATGACAGAGGCCATGGAACATTGTGATGAAAAGGTCATGTATCATTGTGATAACAAGGGTCATGGAGCATTGTAATGACAAGGGCAGCGAACCTTGTGGTGACCGGGGTCATGGAGCATTTTGATGACAACTTTCATGGAACGTTGTGATGACAGGGGTCATGGAGCATTGTGTTGAAAGGGAACATGGAGCAGTGTGATTACAGGGTCCATGGAGCATTGTGAATACATAGGCCATGGAACAATGTGATGACAGGGGTCATGTAGCATTGTGATGACAGGGTCATGGAGCATTGTGATGAAAGTTATCATGGAGCAATATGATAACAGGGGCCATGGAGCATTGTGATGAAAGGTGTATTGGAGCATTGTGATGAAAGTAATCATGGATCTTTGTGATGACATGTGTCCTGGAACACTGTGATGACACAGTTCATCGAGTATTGTGATGACAAGGGTCATAGCGAATTGTGATGACAGGTGTCATGGGGCATTGTGATGACATTGATCATCTAGGAATTGTGATGAAAGGTATCATGGAGCACTGTGAGGACTGGGGGCATGAAGCATTGTTATGAAAATTGTCCTGGATTATTGTGATGACGGCAGTCATGGAGAATTGTGATAACAGAGATTATGCAGCATTGTGTTGACAAGGGTATGGACTATTGTGATTAAAATGGTCATGGAGCAATGTGATGAAAGTTTTCATGAAACATCGTGATGAAAAGTGCCTGGGAGCATTGTGACAATAAAGGCCATGGAGCACTGTGATGACAAGTGTCATGGACCATTGTAATGAAAGGTTTCATTGTGTACTGTGATGACAAGGGGGATGGAGTATTGTGATGAAACTGGTCCTGGAGCATTGTGATAACAAAAGCCATGGAGCATTGTGATGACAGGCATCATGAAGCATTGTGAAGAAAGGGGTCATGGGGAATTGTAATGACAATAGAGAAATGTGATGAAAATGGTCAGCGAGCATAGTGATTAAAGTGGTCATTGAGAATTGTGATGAAAAGCGACATAGAGCATTGTGATGACAAGGGCCATGGAGCATTGTGATGCCACGGTCATGGAACATTGTGATGACAAGAATTCTGGAGCATTTTGAGGAAAAAGGCATGGAGCACTGTGATTATAGGGGACATGGAGCATTGTGATGACATGGGCAGGGAACACTGTGATGACAGGTATTATTGAGCAATGTGATGACAAGTGTCATGGAGCATTGTGATGAGAGGGGCCTTGGAGAATTGTGATGAAAGGGATCATGGGTCATTGAGATGGCAGTGGTTATGGAGCATTATGATGAAAGGTGTTATGGAGCACTGTGATTACAGGGGCCATGGAGCATTGTGAATACAAAGGCGATGGAGCATTTAGATGACAGTGGTCATGGAGCATTGAGATGAAAGTGGTAATGGATCATTGTGATGACAAGTGTCCTGGGACCCTGTGATGACATTGTTCATGGAGCATTGTGATGACAATGGTCATGGTGAATTGTGATGACAATGTCATGGGGCATTGTGATGGCAGTGGTCATCTAGAAATGTGATTAAAGTTATTATGGAGCACAGTAAAGAGAGGGGCCATGGAGCATTGTGATGACAAGTGTCATGGAGCATGGTGATGAAACGGACATGGAGCATTATAATGACAAAAGTTCTGGAGCCTTGTGATGACAAGAGCATGGAGCATTGTGATTACAAGGGCCATGGAGCAGTGTGATGACAAAGGCTTGGAGCACTGTGATGACAAGGGTCATCGAGCATTGGGATTACAGGGGTCATGGGGCATTGTGATGAGAGAGGTCATGTAGAATTGAGATGAAACGGGTCATGGAGCACTGTGATTACAGGGGCCATGGAGCATTGTGATGACAAAGGCCATGGAGCATTGTGATGACAGGTGTCATGGAGAATTGAGATGAAACGGGTCATGGACCATTACGATGAAGGGGTCATGGAGAATTGTGATGACAGTGGCCATGGGGAATTTGGATGAAAGGCGTACTGGAGCATTGTGAGGAAATATTTCATGGAGCATTGTGATGACAAGGCCCATGGAGCATTGTGAATACAAGGGACATGGAGCCTTGTGATGACAAGGGTCTTGGATCATTGTAAAAACAGGTATTATTGGGCATTGTGATGACAGGGGCATGGAGGATTTTTATGTAAGTTGCCATGGAGAATTGTGATGAAAGGGATCATGTGGATTTGTAATGACAAGGGCCATGGAGCATTCTGATGAAACAAATCTTGGAGTATTTTGATGAAACTTGTCATGGAGCATTGCGATGAAAAGCACCAAGGAACACTGTGATGACAAGGGCCATCGAGGATTGTGATGACAAGTGTCATGGAGCATTGTGATGACAGGTGTCATGGAGCATCGTGATGACAAATGCCATGGAGAATTGTGATGAGAGGTGGCATTGGGCATTGTGATGAAAGGGGTCATGGAGTACTGTGGTTACAGGGGCGATGGAGCATTGTGACAACAAGTGACATGGAGAATGGTGATGACAGGCATCATAAAGCATTGTGATGACAAGTGCCATTTAGCATTTTGATGACAGTGTTCATCAGGCATTGTGTTGACAGGGGTCACGGAGCATTGTGATGACAAAGGCCATGGAGCATTGTGAAGACAAGATTCATGGAGCATTGTGATGACACGGGCATGAAGCATGGTGATGACAACAGACCTGGAGCATTGTGATGACAAGGGCATGGAGTATTGTGATTACAGGAGACATGGAGCAATTTGATAACATTGGCAGGGATCATTGTGATTACAGGGATCATGGAGCATTGTGATGACAAGTGTCATGCAATATTGTGCTGACACAGATCATGGAGCATTTTGATGAGAGTGGCCTTGGAGCACAGTGATGAGAGACCTCATGGGGCATTATGGTGACAGTGGTCAAGGAGCATTGTGATGAAAGTGTTCATGGAGCAACGCGATTATCGGGTCAATGGAGCATTGTGAATACAAAGGCCATGGAGCATTGACATAACAAAGTTCATGGAGCATTGTGATGAAAGTGGTCATGGATCACTGTGATGACAAGTGTCCTGGCACCTAGTGATGACACGGTTCATACAGCATTGAGATGACAAGGGCCAAGGTGAATTGTGATGACACGTGTCATGGGGCATTGTGATGACCTTGGTCATCTTGCATTGTGATGACAGTGTTCATGTAGAATTTTGATTAAAGGTATCAGGGAGCACTGTGATGACAAAGGGCAAGGAACATTTTGATGACAAGTGTCATTGAGCAATGGGATGCCACGGGAATGCAGCATTATGATGACAAGTGTTCTGGAGCATTGTGATGACAAGGGTATTGAGCATTGTGATTACAGGGGCCATGGAGCATTGTGATGACAGGGGTCATTGAGCATTGTGATTACAAAGACCATGAGGCATTGTGATGACAGGGGCCTTGGAGCATTGTGATGACAATGGTCATCAAGCATTGTGATGACAGGGGTCATAGAGCATTGTGATGAGAAAGACCATGGAGCATGGTGATGACAGAGGCCATGGAACATTGTGATGACAAGGCCATGTTCCATTGTGATTACAAGGGTCATGGAGCATTGTGATGACAAGGGCAGGGAACCTTGTGGTGACCGGGGTCATGGAGCATTTTGAAGACAACTTTCATGGAAAGTTGTGATGACAGGGGTCATGGAGCATTGTGTTGAAAGGGAACATGGAGCAGTGTGATTACAGGGTCCATGGAGCATTGTGAATACATAGGCCATGGAACAATGTGATGACAGGGGTCATGTAGTGTTGTGATGACAGGGTCATGGATCATTGTGATTACAGGGGGCATGGAGCATTGTGATGAAAATTGTCCTGGAGCATTGTGATGACAGCGGTCACAGAGAATTGGGATGAAAGGTATCATGCAGCATTGTGATGACAACGGTCATGGATCATTTTGATGACAGGGGTCATGGAACATTCTGATAACAAGCTTCATAAAGCATTTTGATGACGGGGGTCATGGAGCATTGTGTTGACACGGGCATGGAGCATTGTGATGATAGGCTATCTGCAGCATTGTGATGAAAAGGGGATGGAGCATTTTGATGACAGGTTCCAAGGAGCATTGTGCTGACAATGGCATGGAGCATTGTGATGAAAAGTTTACTGGAGCACTGTGAGGAAAGGAGTCATGGATCATTGTGATGACACGGTCAAGGAACATTGCGATGACAAGAATTCAGGAGCATTGTGATGAAAGGGCATGGAGCATTGTGATTAAAGGTGACAAGGAGCATTGTGATGATATGGGTAGAGAAGTTTGTGATGACAGGGGTCATGGAGCATTGTGATGAAAAGTGTCATGGAACATTGTGCTGAAAGGGATCATGCAGCTTTCTGGTAAGAGAGGCCTTGGAGATTTGTGATGGCAGGCATCATGGGAAATTGTGATGACAGCGGTCTTGGAGCATTGTGTTGAAAGGGGTCATGGAGCACTGTGATTACAGGGGCAATGGAGCATTGTGAATACAAGGGCTATGGAGCATTGGGATGACAGGGTTCATGGAGCATTGTGATGACAAGGACCATGGTAAATTGTGATGACATCTGTCATGGGGCATTGTTATGACAGTGGTCATCTAGAATTGTGATGTAAGGTATCATGGAGCACTGTGATGACAGGGGCCATGGAGCATTGTGAATACAAAGGCCATGGAGCATTGTGATGACAAGTGTCATGGGGCATTTTGATGACAATGGCATGGAGCATTATGATGACAAGAGTTCTGGAGCACTGTGATGACAAGTGTCATGGGGCATTTTGATGACATTGGCATGGAGCATTATGATGACAAGTGTTCTGGAGCATTTTGTTGACAAGGGCATGGAGCATGGTGATGACAGGGCCCATGGAGCATTGTGATGAAAAGGGCAGGGAACACTGTGATGACTGGGTTCATGGAGCATTGTGATGAAAGGGGCCAAGGAGCATTTAGATGACAGGCGTCATGAGGCATGGTGATGACCGTGGTCATGGAGCATTGTGATGACAAGTGTATTGGAGCATTGTGATGAAAGTAGTCATGGATCATTGTGATGACATGTATCCTGGAACACTGTGATGACACGGTTCATCGAGAATTGTGATGACAAGGGTCATAGCGAATTGTGATGACAGGTGTCATGGGGCATTGTGATGACATTGATCATCTAGGAATTGTGATGAAAGGTATCATGGAGCACTGTGATGACTGGGGGCATGAAGCATAGTTATGAAAATTGTCCTGGATTATTGTGATGACAGAAGTCATGGAGAATTGTGATGACAGGGATTATGCAGCATTGTGTTGACAAGGGTATGGACTATTGTGATGACAATGGTCATGGAGCAATGTGATGAAAGTTTTCATGGAACATCGTGATGGTAAGTGCCTGGGAGCATTGTGACGATAAAGGCCATGGAGCATTGTGATGACAAGTGTCATGGAGCATTGTAATGAAAGGTTTCATTGTGCACTGTGATGACAAGGGGGATTGAGTATTGTGATGAAACTGGTCCTGGAGCATTGTGACAACAAAAGCCATGGAGCATTGTGATGACAGGCATCATGGAGAATTGTGAAGAAAGGGGCCATGGGGAATTGTAATGACAATAGAGCAATGTGATGAAAATGGTCAGCGAGCATAGTGATTAAAGTGGTCATTGAGAATTGTGATGAAAAGCGACATAGAGCATTGTGATGACAAAGGTCATGGAGAACTGTGATGACCAGGGTCATGTAGCATTGTGATGACACGGTCTTGGAAGATTGTGATGACCAGAATTCTGGAGCATTGTGAGGAAAAAGGCATGGAGCATTGTGATTATAGGGGACATGGAGCATTGTGATGACATGGGCAGGGAACACTGTGATGACACGGGCCTTGGAGAATTGTGATGACAGGCATCATGAGGCATTGAGTTGGCAGTGGTCATGGAGCATTATGATGAAGGGTGTTATGGAGCACTGTGATTATAGGGGCCATGGAGCATTGTGAATACAAAGGCCATGGAGCATTTAGATGACAGTGGTCATGGAGCATTGTGATGAAAGTGGTAATGGATCATTGTGATGACAAGTGTCCTGGAACCCTGTGATGACATGGTTCATGGAGCATTGTGATGACAATGGTCATGGCGAATTGTGATGACAATGTCATGGGGCATTGTGATGGCAGTGGTCATCTAGAAGTGTGATTAAAGTTATTATGGAGCACAGTAATGAGAGGGGCCATGGAGCATTGTGATGACAAGTGTCATGGAGCATGGTGATGAAACGGACATGGAGCCTTATAATGACAAGAGTTCTGGAGCATTGTGATGACAAGGGCATGGAGCATTGTGATTACAGGGGCCATGGAGCATTGTGATGACAAAGGCTTGGAGCACTGTGATGACAAGGGTCATCGAGCATTGTGATTACAGTGTTCATGGGGCATTGTGATGAGTGAGGTAATGGAGCATTGAGATGAAATGGGTCATGGAGCACTGTGATTAGAGGGGCCATGGAGCATTGTGATGACAAAGGCCGTGGAGCATTGTGATGACAGGTGTCATGGAGCATTGAGATGAAACGTGTCATGGACCATTACGATGACAGGGGTCATGGAGAATTGTGATGACAGTGGCCATGGGGAATTTGGATGAAAGACGTAGTGGAGCATTGTGAAGAAATGTTTCATGGAACATTGTGATGACAAGGGCCATGGAGCATTGTGATGACAAGTACATGGGGCATTGTGATTACAGGAGACATGGAGAATTGTGATGACATTGGGAGGGATCATTGTGATTACAAGGATCATGGAGCATTGTGATGACAAGTGTCATGCAATATTGTGCTGACACAGATCATGGAGCATTTTGATGAGAGTGGCTTTGGAGCACAGTGATGAGAGACATCATGGGGCATTATGGTGACAGTGGTCAAGGAGCATTGTGATGAAAGTGTTCATGGAGCAACACGATTATAGGGACAATGGAGCATTGTGAATACAAAGGCCATGGAACATTGAGATAAAGAGTTCATGGAACATTGTGATGACAAGGGTCCTGGAAGCTAGTGATGACACGGTTCATACAGCATTGAGATGACAAGGGCCAAGGCAAATTGTGATGACACGTGTCATGGGGCATTGTGATGACATTGGTCATCTTGCATTGTGATGACAGTGGTCATGTAGAATTTTGATTAAAGGTATCATGGAGCACTGTGATGACACGGGAATGGAGCATTATGATGACAAGTGTTCTGGAGCATTGTGATGACAACGGCATGGAGCATTGTGATGACAACGGCATGGAGCATTGTGATGACAGGGGTCATTGAGCATTGTGATTACAAAGACCATGAGGCATTGTGATGACAGGGGCCTTGGAGCATTGTGATGACAATGGTCATCAAGCTTGTGATGACAGGGGTCATAGAGCATTGTGATGAGAAAGACCATGGAGCATGGTGATGACAGAGGCCATGGAGCATTGTGATGACAAGGCCATGTACCATTGTGATTAGGAAGGTCATGGAGCATTGTGATGACATGGGAAGGGAACCTTGTGGTCACCGGGGTCATGGAGAATTTTGATGACAACTTTCAAGGAACGTTGTGATGACAGGGGTCATGGAGCATTGTGTTGAAAGGGAACATGGAGCAGTGTGATTACAGGGTCCATGGAGCATTGTGAATACATAGGCCATGGAACAATGTGATGACAGGTCTCATGTAGCATTGTGATGACACGGTCATGGAGCAGTGTGATTACAGGGGTTATGGGGCACTCTGATGATAGGGGGAATGGAGCATTCTGATGAAAATTGTCCTGGAGCATTGTGATGACAGCAGTCACAGAGAATTGGAATGAAAGGTAACATGCATCATTGTGATGACAACGGTCATGGATCATTTTGAAGACAGGGGTCATGGAACATTCTGTTAAAAAGATTCATAAAGCATTTTGATGACAGGGGTCATGGAGCATTGTGTTGACACGGGCATTGAGCATTTTAATGATAGGATATCTGGAGCATTGTGATTTAATGGGGATGGAGCATTTTGATGACAGGGTCCAAGGAGAATTGTGCTGACAATGGCATGGAGCATTGTGATGAAAAGGGTACTGGAGCACTGTGAGGAAAGGAGTCATGGATCATTGTGATGACAGGGGTCATGGAGCTTTGCGATGACAGGGTCATGGAGCATTGTGATGAAACGGTCAAGGAACATTGCGATGACAAGAATTCGGGAGCATTGTGATGAAAGGGCATGGAGCATTGTGATTAAAGGTGAAAAGGAGCATTGTGATGATATGGGCAGAGATCTTTGTGATTACAGGGGTCATGGAGCATTGTGATGAAAAGTGTCATGGAACATTGTGCTGACAGGGATCATGGAGCTTTTTGGCAAGAGAGGACTTGGAGATTAATGAGGGCAGGCGTCATGGGGCATTGTGATGACAGCGGTCTTGGAGCATTGTGATGAAATGGTTCATGGAGCACTGTGATTACAGGGGCCATTGAGCATTGTGAATACAAAGGCTATGGAGCATTCAGATGACAGGGTTCATGGAGCATTGTGATGAAAATGATCATGGATCATTGTGATGAAAAGTGTCCTGGACCATTGTGATGACACGGGTCATGTAGCAATGTGATGACAAGGGCCATGGCGAATTGTGATGACAGGTGTCTTGGGGCATTGTGATGACATTGATCATCTAGGAATTGTGATGAAAGGTATCATGGAGCACTGTGAGGACTGGGGGCATGAAGCATTGTTATGAAAATTGTCCTGGATTACTGTGATGACGGCAGTCATGGAGAATTGTGATAACAGAGATTATGCAGCATTGTGTTGACAAGGGTATGGACTATTGTGATTAAAATGGTCATGGAGCAATGTGATGAAAGTTTTCATGGAACATCGTGATGAAAAGTGCCTGGGAGCATTGTGACAATAAAGGCCATGGAGCACTGTGATGACAAGTGTCATGGACCATTGTAATGAAAGGTTTCATTGTGTACTGTGATGACAAGAGGGATGGAGTATTGTGATGAAACTGGTCCTGGAGCATTGTGATAACAAAAGCCATGGAGCATTGTGATGACAGGCATCATGAAGCATTGTGAAGAAAGGGGTCATGGGGAATTGTAATGACAATAGAGAAATGTGATGAAAATGGTCAGCGAGCATAGTGATTAAAGTGGTCATTGAGAATTGTGATGAAAAGCGACATAGAGCATTGTGATGACAAGGGCCATGGAGCATTGTGATGCCACGGTCATGGAACATTGTGATGACAAGAATTCTGGAGCATTGTGAGGAAAAAGGCATGGAGCACTGTGATTATAGGGGACATGGAGCATTGTGATGACATGGGCAGGGAACACTGTGATGACAGGTATTATTGAGCAATGTGATGACAAGTGTCATGGAGCATTGTGATGAGAGGGGCCTTGGAGAATTGTGATGACAGGCATCATGAGGCATTGAGTTGGCAGTGGTCATGGAGCATTATGATGAAGGGTGTTATGGAGCACTGTGATTATAGGGGCCATGGAGCATTGTGAATACAAAGGCCATGGAGCATTTAGATGACAGTGGTCATGGAGCATTGTGATGAAAGTGGTAATGGATCATTGTGATGACAAGTGTCCTGGAACCCTGTGATGACATGGTTCATGGAGCATTGTGATGACAATGGTCATGGCGAATTGTGATGACAATGTCATGGGGCATTGTGATGGCAGTGGTCATCTAGAAGTGTGATTAAAGTTATTATGGAGCACAGTAATGAGAGGGGCCATGGAGCATTGTGATGACAAGTGTCATGGAGCATGGTGATGAAACGGACATGGAGCCTTATAATGACAAGAGTTCTGGAGCATTGTGATGACAAGGGCATGGAGCATTGTGATTACAGGGGCCATGGAGCAGTGTGATGACAAAGGCTTGGAGCACTGTGATGACAAGGGTCATCGAGCATTGTGATTACAGTGTTCATGGGGCATTGTGATGAGTGAGGTAATGGAGCATTGAGATGAAATGGGTCATGGAGCACTGTGATTAGAGGGGCCATGGAGCATTGTGATGACAAAGGCCGTGGAGCATTGTGATGACAGGTGTCATGGAGCATTGAGATGAAACGTGTCATGGACCATTACGATGACAGGGGTCATGGAGAATTGTGATGACAGTGGCCATGGGGAATTTGGATGAAAGACGTAGTGGAGCATTGTGAAGAAATGTTTCATGGAACATTGTGATGACAAGGGCCATGGAGCATTGTGATGACAAGTACATGGGGCATTGTGATTACAGGAGACATGGAGAATTGTGATGACATTGGGAGGGATCATTGTGATTACAAGGATCATGGAGCATTGTGATGACAAGTGTCATGCAATATTGTGCTGACACAGATCATGGAGCATTTTGATGAGAGTGGCTTTGGAGCACAGTGATGAGAGACATCATGGGGCATTATGGTGACAGTGGTCAAGGAGCATTGTGATGAAAGTGTTCATGGAGCAACACGATTATAGGGACAATGGAGCATTGTGAATACAAAGGCCATGGAACATTGAGATAAAGAGTTCATGGAACATTGTGATGACAAGGGTCCTGGAAGCTAGTGATGACACGGTTCATACAGCATTGAGATGACAAGGGCCAAGGCAAATTGTGATGACACGTGTCATGGGGCATTGTGATGACATTGGTCATCTTGCATTGTGATGACAGTGGTCATGTAGAATTTTGATTAAAGGTATCATGGAGCACTGTGATGACACGGGAATGGAGCATTATGATGACAAGTGTTCTGGAGCATTGTGATGACAACGGCATGGAGCATTGTGATGACAACGGCATGGAGCATTGTGATGACAGGGGTCATTGAGCATTGTGATTACAAAGACCATGAGGCATTGTGATGACAGGGGCCTTGGAGCATTGTGATGACAATGGTCATCAAGCTTGTGATGACAGGGGTCATAGAGCATTGTGATGAGAAAGACCATGGAGCATGGTGATGACAGAGGCCATGGAGCATTGTGATGACAAGGCCATGTACCATTGTGATTAGGAAGGTCATGGAGCATTGTGATGACATGGGAAGGGAACCTTGTGGTCACCGGGGTCATGGAGAATTTTGATGACAACTTTCAAGGAACGTTGTGATGACAGGGGTCATGGAGCATTGTGTTGAAAGGGAACATGGAGCAGTGTGATTACAGGGTCCATGGAGCATTGTGAATACATAGGCCATGGAACAATGTGATGACAGGTCTCATGTAGCATTGTGATGACACGGTCATGGAGCAGTGTGATTACAGGGGTTATGGGGCACTCTGATGATAGGGGGAATGGAGCATTCTGATGAAAATTGTCCTGGAGCATTGTGATGACAGCAGTCACAGAGAATTGGAATGAAAGGTAACATGCATCATTGTGATGACAACGGTCATGGATCATTTTGAAGACAGGGGTCATGGAACATTCTGTTAAAAAGATTCATAAAGCATTTTGATGACAGGGGTCATGGAGCATTGTGTTGACACGGGCATTGAGCATTTTAATGATAGGATATCTGGAGCATTGTGATTTAATGGGGATGGAGCATTTTGATGACAGGGTCCAAGGAGAATTGTGCTGACAATGGCATGGAGCATTGTGATGAAAAGGGTACTGGAGCACTGTGAGGAAAGGAGTCATGGATCATTGTGATGACAGGGGTCATGGAGCTTTGCGATGACAGGGTCATGGAGCATTGTGATGAAACGGTCAAGGAACATTGCGATGACAAGAATTCGGGAGCATTGTGATGAAAGGGCATGGAGCATTGTGATTAAAGGTGAAAAGGAGCATTGTGATGATATGGGCAGAGATCTTTGTGATTACAGGGGTCATGGAGCATTGTGATGAAAAGTGTCATGGAACATTGTGCTGACAGGGATCATGGAGCTTTTTGGCAAGAGAGGACTTGGAGATTAATGAGGGCAGGCGTCATGGGGCATTGTGATGACAGCGGTCTTGGAGCATTGTGATGAAATGGTTCATGGAGCACTGTGATTACAGGGGCCATTGAGCATTGTGAATACAAAGGCTATGGAGCATTCAGATGACAGGGTTCATGGAGCATTGTGATGAAAATGATCATGGATCATTGTGATGAAAAGTGTCCTGGACCATTGTGATGACACGGGTCATGTAGCATTGTGATGACAAGGGCCATGGCGAATTGTGATGACAGGTGTCTTGGGGCATTGTGATGACATTGATCATCTAGGAATTGTGATGAAAGGTATCATGGAGCACTGTGAGGACTGGGGGCATGAAGCATTGTTATGAAAATTGTCCTGGATTACTGTGATGACGGCAGTCATGGAGAATTGTGATAACAGAGATTATGCAGCATTGTGTTGACAAGGGTATGGACTATTGTGATTAAAATGGTCATGGAGCAATGTGATGAAAGTTTTCATGGAACATCGTGATGAAAAGTGCCTGGGAGCATTGTGACAATAAAGGCCATGGAGCACTGTGATGACAAGTGTCATGGACCATTGTAATGAAAGGTTTCATTGTGTACTGTGATGACAAGAGGGATGGAGTATTGTGATGAAACTGGTCCTGGAGCATTGTGATAACAAAAGCCATGGAGCATTGTGATGACAGGCATCATGAAGCATTGTGAAGAAAGGGGTCATGGGGAATTGTAATGACAATAGAGAAATGTGATGAAAATGGTCAGCGAGCATAGTGATTAAAGTGGTCATTGAGAATTGTGATGAAAAGCGACATAGAGCATTGTGATGACAAGGGCCATGGAGCATTGTGATGCCACGGTCATGGAACATTGTGATGACAAGAATTCTGGAGCATTGTGAGGAAAAAAGCATGGAGCACTGTGATTATAGGGGACATGGAGCATTGTGATGACATGGGCAGGGAACACTGTGATGACAGGTATTATTGAGCAATGTGATGACAAGTGTCATGGAGCATTGTGATGAGAGGGGCCTTGGAGAATTGTGATGAAAGGGATCATGGGTCATTGAGATGGCAGTGGTTATGGAGCATTATGATGAAAGGTGTTATGGAGCACTGTGATTACAGGGGCCATGGAGCATTGTGAATACAAAGGCCATGGAGCATTTAGATGACAGTGGTCATGGAGCATTGAGATGAAAGTGGTAATGGATCATTGTGATGACAAGTGTCCTGGGACCCTGTGATGACATTGTTCATGGAGCATTGTGATGACAATGGTCATGGTGAATTGTGATGACAATGTCATGGGGCATTGTGATGGCAGTGGTCATCTAGAAATGTGATTAAAGTTATTATGGAGCACAGTAAAGAGAGGGGCCATGGAGCATTGTGATGACAAGTGTCATGGAGCATGGTGATGAAACGGACATGGAACATTATAATGACAAAAGTTCTGGAGCCTTGTGATGACAAGGGCATGGAGCATTGTGATTACAAGGGCCATGGAGCAGTGTGATGACAAAGGCTTGGAGCACTGTGATGACAAGGGTCATCGAGCATTGGGATTACAGGGGTCATGGGGCATTGTGATGAGAGAGGTCATGTAGAATTGAGATGAAACGGGTCATGGAGCACTGTGATTACAGGGGCCATGGAGCATTGTGATGACAAAGGCCATGGAGCATTGTGATGACAGGTGTCATGGAGAATTGAGATGAAACGGGTCATGGACCATTACGATGAAGGGGTCATGGAGAATTGTGATGACAGTGGCCATGGGGAATTTGGATGAAAGGCGTACTGGAGCATTGTGAGGAAATATTTCATGGAGCATTGTGATGACAAGGCCCATGGAGCATTGTGAATACAAGGGACATGGAGCCTTGTGATGACAAGGGTCTTGGATCATTGTAAAAACAGGTATTATTGGGCATTGTGATGACAGGGGCATGGAGGATTTTTATGTAAGTTGCCATGGAGAATTGTGATGAAAGGGATCATGTGGATTTGTAATGACAAGGGCCATGGAGCATTCTGATGAAACAAATCTTGGAGTATTTTGATGAAACTTGTCATGGAGCATTGCGATGAAAAGCACCAAGGAACACTGTGATGACAAGGGCCATCGAGGATTGTGATGACAAGTGTCATGGAGCATTGTGATGACAGGTGTCATGGAGCATCGTGATGACAAATGCCATGGAGAATTGTGATGAGAGGTGGCATTGGGCATTGTGATGAAAGGGGTCATGGAGTACTGTGGTTTAGGGGGCGATGGAGCATTGTGACAACAAGTGACATGGAGAATGGTGATGACAGGCATCATAAAGCATTGTGATGACAAGTGCCATTTAGCATTATGATGACAGTGTTCATCAGGCATTGTGTTGACAGGGGTCACGGAGCATTGTGATGACAAAGGCCATGGAGCATTGTGAAGACAAGATTCATGGAGCATTGTGATGACACGGGCATGAAGCATGGTGATGACAACAGACCTGGAGCATTGTGATGACAAGGTCATGGAGTATTGTGATTACAGGAGACATGGAGCAATTTGATAACATTGGCAGGGATCATTGTGATTACAGGGATCATGGAGCATTGTGATGACAAGTGTCATGCAATATTGTGCTGACACAGATCATGGAGCATTTTGATGAGAGTGGCCTTGGAGCACAGTGATGAGAGACCTCATGGGGCATTATGGTGACAGTGGTCAAGGAGCATTGTGATGAAAGTGTTCATGGAGCAACGCGATTATCGGGTCAATGGAGCATTGTGAATACAAAGGCCATGGAGCATTGACATAACAAAGTTCATGGAGCATTGTGATGAAAGTGGTCATGGATCACTGTGATGACAAGTGTCCTGGCACCTAGTGATGACACGGTTCATACAGCATTGAGATGACAAGGGCCAAGGTGAATTGTGATGACACGTGTCATGGGGCATTGTGATGACCTTGGTCATCTTGCATTGTGATGACAGTGTTCATGTAGAATTTTGATTAAAGGTATCAGGGAGCACTGTGATGACAAAGGGCAAGGAACATTTTGATGACAAGTGTCATTGAGCAATGGGATGCCACGGGAATGCAGCATTATGATGACAAGTGTTCTGGAGCATTGTGATGACAAGGGTATTGAGCATTGTGATTACAGGGGCCATGGAGCATTGTGATGACAGGGGTCATTGAGCATTGTGATTACAAAGACCATGAGGCATTGTGATGACAGGGGCCTTGGAGCATTGTGATGACAATGGTCATCAAGCATTGTGATGACAGGGGTCATAGAGCATTGTGATGAGAAAGACCATGGAGCATGGTGATGACAGAGGCCATGGAACATTGTGATGACAAGGCCATGTTCCATTGTGATTACAAGGGTCATGGAGCATTGTGATGACAAGGGCAGGGAACCTTGTGGTGACCGGGGTCATGGAGCATTTTGAAGACAACTTTCATGGAAAGTTGTGATGACAGGGGTCATGGAGCATTGTGTTGAAAGGGAACATGGAGCAGTGTGATTACAGGGTCCATGGAGCATTGTGAATACATAGGCCATGGAACAATGTGATGACAGGGGTCATGTAGTGTTGTGATGACAGGGTCATGGATCATTGTGATTACAGGGGGCATGGAGCATTGTGATGAAAATTGTCCTGGAGCATTGTGATGACAGCGGTCACAGAGAATTGGGATGAAAGGTATCATGCAGCATTGTGATGACAACGGTCATGGATCATTTTGATGACAGGGGTCATGGAACATTCTGATAACAAGCTTCATAAAGCATTTTGATGACGGGGGTCATGGAGCATTGTGTTGACACGGGCATGGAGCATTGTGATGATAGGCTATCTGGAGCATTGTGATGAAAAGGGGATGGAGCATTTTGATGACAGGTTCCAAGGAGCATTGTGCTGACAATAGCATGGAGCATTGTGATGAAAAGTTTACTGGAGCACTGTGAGGAAAGGAGTCATGGATCATTGTGATGACACGGTCAAGGAACATTGCGATGACAAGAATTCTGGAGCATTGTGATGAAAGGGCATGGAGCCTTGTGATTAAAGGTGACAAGGAGCATTGTGATGATATGGGTAGAGAAATTTGTGATGACAGTGGTCATGGAGCATTGTGATGAAAAGAGTCATGGAACATTGTGCTGAAAGGGATCATGCAGCTCTTTGGTAAGAGAGGCCTTGGTGATTTGTGATGGCAGGCATCATGGGAAATTGTGATGACAGTGGTCTTGGAGCATTGTGTTGAAAGGGGTCATGGAGCACTGTGATTACAGGGGCAATGGAGCATTGTGAATACAAGGGCTATGGAGCATTGGGATGACAGGGTTCATGGAGCATTGTGATGACAAGGACCATGGTAAATTGTGATGACATCTGTCATGGGGCATTGTTATGACAGTGGTCATCTAGAATTGTGATGTAAGGTATCATGGAGCACTGTGATGACAGGGGCCATGGAGCATTGTGAATACAAAGGCCATGGAGCATTGTGATGACAAGTGTCATGGGGCATTTTGATGACAATGGCATGGAGCATTATGATGACAAGAGTTCTGGAGCACTGTGATGACAAGTGTCATGGGGCATTTTGATGACATTGGCATGGAGCATTATGATGACAAGTGTTCTGGAGAATTTTGTTGACAAGGGCATGGAGCATGGTGATGACAGGGCCCATGGAGCATTGTGATGAAAAGGGCAGGGAACACTGTGATGACTGGGTTCATGGAGCATTGTGATGAAAGGGGCCAAGGAGCATTGAGATGACAGGCGTCATGAGGCATGGTGATGACCGTGGTCATGGAGCATTGTGATGAAAGAGATCATGGAGCAATATGAAAACAGGGGCCACGGAGCATTGTGATGACAAGTGTATTGGAGCATTGTGATGAAAGTAGTCATGGATCATTGTGATGACATGTATCCTGGAACACTGTGATGACACGGTTCATCGAGAATTGTGATGACAAGGGTCATAGCGAATTGTGATGACAGGTGTCATGGGGCATTGTGATGACATTGATCATCTAGGAATTGTGATGAAAGGTATCATGGAGCACTGTGATGACTGGGGGCATGAAGCATAGTTATGAAAATTGTCCTGGATTATTGTGATGACAGAAGTCATGGAGAATTGTGATGACAGGGATTATGCAGCATTGTGTTGACAAGGGTATGGACTATTGTGATGACAATGGTCATGGAGCAATGTGATGAAAGTTTTCATGGAACATCGTGATGGTAAGTGCCTGGGAGCATTGTGACGATAAAGGCCATGGAGCATTGTGATGACAAGTGTCATGGAGCATTGTAATGAAAGGTTTCATTGTGCACTGTGATGACAAGGGGGATTGAGTATTGTGATGAAACTGGTCCTGGAGCATTGTGACAACAAAAGCCATGGAGCATTGTGATGACAGGCATCATGGAGAATTGTGAAGAAAGGGGCCATGGGGAATTGTAATGACAATAGAGCAATGTGATGAAAATGGTCAGCGAGCATAGTGATTAAAGTGGTCATTGAGAATTGTGATGAAAAGCGACATAGAGCATTGTGATGACAAAGGTCATGGAGAACTGTGATGACCAGGGTCATGTAGCATTGTGATGACACGGTCTTGGAACATTGTGATGACCAGAATTCTGGAGCATTGTGAGGAAAAAGGCATGGAGCATTGTGATTATAGTGGGCATGGAGCATTGTGATGACATGGGCAGGGAACACTGTGATGACACGGGCCTTGGAGAATTGTGATGACAGGCATCATGAGGCATTGAGTTGGCAGTGGTCATGGAGAATTATGATGAAGGGTGTTATGGAGCACTGTGATTATAGGGGCCATGGAGCATTGTGAATACAGAGGCCATGGAGCATTTAGATGACAGTGGTCATGGAGCATTGTGATGAAAGTGGTAATGGATCATTGTGATGACAAGTGTCCTGGAACCCTGTGATGACATGGTTCATGGAGCATTGTGATGACAATGGTCATGGCGAATTGTGATGACAATGTCATGGGGCATTGTGATGGCAGTGGTCATCTAGAAGTGTGATTAAAGTTATTATGGAGCACAGTAATGAGAGGGGCCATGGAGCATTGTGATGACAAGTGTCATGGAGCATGGTGATGAAACGGACATGGAGCCTTATAATGACAAGAGTTCTGGAGCATTGTGATGACAAGGGCATGGAGCATTGTGATTACAGGGGCCATGGAGCAGTGTGATGACAAAGGCTTGGAGCACTGTGATGACAAGGGTCATCGAGCATTGTGATTACAGTGTTCATGGGGCATTGTGATGAGTGAGGTAATGGAGCATTGAGATGAAACGGGTCATGGAGCACTGTGATTAGAGGGGCCATGGAGCATTGTGATGACAAAGGCCGTGGAGCATTGTGATGACAGGTGTCATGGAGCATTGAGATGAAACGTGTCATGGACCATTACGATGACAGGGGTCATGGAGAATTGTGATGACAGTGGCCATGGGGAATTTGGATGAAAGACGTAGTGGAGCATTGTGAAGAAATGTTTCATGGAACATTGTGATGACAAGGGCCATGGAGCATTGTGATGACAAGCACATGGGGCATTGTGATTACAGGAGACATGGAGAATTGTGATGACATTGGGAGGGATCATTGTGATTACAAGGATCATGGAGCATTGTGATGACAAGTGTCATGCAATATTGTGCTGACACAGATCATGGAGCATTTTGATGAGAGTGGCTTTGGAGCACAGTGATGAGAGACATCATGGGGCATTATGGTGACAGTGGTCAAGGAGCATTGTGATGAAAGTGTTCATGGAGCAACACGATTATAGGGACAATGGAGCATTGTGAATACAAAGGCCATGGAACATTGAGATAAAGAGTTCATGGAACATTGTGATGACAAGGGTCCTGGAAGCTAGTGATGAGACGGTTCATACAGCATTGAGATGACAAGGGCCAAGGCAAATTGTGATGACACGTGTCATCGGGCATTGTGATGACATTGGTCATCTTGCATTGTGATGACAGTGGTCATGTAGAATTTTGATTAAAGGTATCATGGAGCACTGTGATGACACGGGAATGGAGCATTATGATGACAAGTGTTCTGGAGCATTGTGATGACAACGGCATGGAGCATTGTGATGACAACGGCATGGAGCATTGTGATGACAGGGGTCATTGCCATTGTGATTACAAAGACCATGAGGCATTGTGATGACAGGGGCCTTGGAGCATTGTGATGACAATGGTCATCAAGCTTGTGATGACAGGGGTCATAGAGCATTGTGATGAGAAAGACCATGGAGCATGGTGATGACAGAGGCCATGGAGCATTGTGATGACAAGGCCATGTACCATTGTGATTAGGAAGGTCATGGAGCATTGTGATGACATGGGAAGGGAACCTTGTGGTCACCGGGGTCATGGAGAATTTTGATGACAACTTTCAAGGAACGTTGTGATGACAGGGGTCATGGAGCATTGTGTTGAAAGGGAACATGGAGCAGTGTGATTACAGGGTCCATGGAGCATTGTGAATACATAGGCCATGGAACAATGTGATGACAGGTCTCATGTAGCATTGTGATGACACGGTCATGGAGCAGTGTGATTACAGGGGTTATGGGGCACTGTGATGATAGGGGGAATGGAGCATTCTGATGAAAATTGTCCTGGAGCATTGTGATGACAGCAGTCACAGAGAATTGGAATGAAAGGTAACATGCATCATTGTGATGACAACGGTCATGGATCATTTTGAAGACAGGGGTCATGGAACATTCTGTTAAAAAGATTCATAAAGCATTTTGATGACAGGGGTCATGGAGCATTGTGTTGACACGGGCATTGAGCATTTTAATGATAGGATATCTGGAGCATTGTGATTTAATGGGGATGGAGCATTTTGATGACAGGGTCCAAGGAGAATTGTGCTGACAATGGCATGGAGCATTGTGATGAAAAGGGTACTGGAGCACTGTGAGGAAAGGAGTCATGGATCATTGTGATGACAGGGGTCATGGAGCTTTGCGATGACAGGGTCATGGAGCATTGTGATGACACGGTCAAGGAACATTGCGATGACAAGAATTCGGGAGCATTGTGATGAAAGGGCATGGAGCATTGTGATTAAAGGTGAAAAGGAGCATTGTGATGATATGGGCAGAGATCTTTGTGATTACAGGGGTCATGGAGCATTGTGATGAAAAGTGTCATGGAACATTGTGCTGACAGGGATCATGGAGCTTTTTGGCAAGAGAGGACTTGGAGATTAATGAGGGCAGGCGTCATGGGGCATTGTGATGACAGCGGTCTTGGAGCATTGTGATGAAATGGTTCATGGAGCACTGTGATTACAGGGGCCATTGAGCATTGTGAATACAAAGGCTATGGAGCATTCAGATGACAGGGTTCATGGAGCATTGTGATGAAAATGATCATGGATCATTGTGATGAAAAGTGTCCTGGACCATTGTGATGACACGGGTCATGGAGCATTGTGATGACAAGGGCCATGGCGAATTGTGATGACATGTGTCTTGGGGCATTGTGATGACAGTGGTCATCTAGAATTGTGATGAAAGATATCATGGAGCACTGTGATGACAGGGGCCATGGAACATTGTGATGACAAAGGCCATGGAGCATTGTGATGACAAGTATCATGGAGCTTTGTGATGACACGGGCATTCATCATTATGATGACAAGAGTTCTGGAGCATTGTGATGACAAGTATCATGGGGCATTTTGATGACATTGGCATGGAACATTATGATGACAAGAGTTCTGGAGCATTTTGATGACAAGGGCATGGAGCATTGTGATGACAGGGGCCATGGAACTTTGTGAAGACAAAGGCCATGGAGCATTGTGATGACAAGTGTCATGGGGCATTTTGATGACATTGGCATCTAGCATTATGATGACAAGAGTTCTGGAGCATTTTGATGACAAGGGCATGGAGCATTGTGATGACAGGTGTATTGGATCATTGTGATGAGAGTAGTCATGGATCATTGTGATGACAAGTGTCCTGGAACACTGTGATGACACGGTTCATCGAGTATTGTGAGGACAAGGGTCATAGCGAATTGTGATGACAGGCGTCATGGGGCCTTGAGATGGCAGTGGTCATGGAGCATTATGATGAAAGGTGTTATGGAGCACTGTGATTACAGGGGCCATGGAGCATTGTGAATACAAAGGCCATGGAGCTGTGAGAAGACAGTGGTCATGGAGCATTGTGATGAAAGTGGTAATGGATCATTGTGATGACAAGTGTCCAGGGACCCTGTGATGACATGGTTCATGGAGCATTGTGATGACAATGGTCATGGTGAATTGTGATGACAATGTCATGGGGCATTGTGATGACCTTGGTCATCTTGCATTGTTATGACAGTGGTCATGTAGAATTTTGATTAAAGGTATCATGGAGCACTGTGATGACAAAGGGCAAGGAACATTTTGATGACAAGTGTCATTGAGCAATGGGATGACACGGGAATGGAGCATTATGATGACAAGTGTTCTGGAGCATTGTGATGAGAAGTGTATTGAGCATTGTGATTACAGGGACCATGGAGCATTGTGATGGCAACGGCATGGAGCATTGTGATGACGGGTCATTGAGTATTGGGATTACAAAGACCATGAAGCATTGTGATGACAGGGGCCTTGGAGCATTGTGATGACAATGGTCATCAAGCATTGTGATGACAGGGGTCATAGAGCATTGTGATGAGAACGACCATTGAGCATGGTGATGACAGAGGCCATGGAACATTGTGATGAAAAGGTCATGTATCATTGTGATAACAAGGGTCATGGAGCATTGTAATGACAAGGGCAGCGAACCTTGTGGTGACCGGGGTCATGGAGCATTTTGATGACAACTTTCATGGAACGTTGTGATGACAGGGGTCATGGAGCATTGTGTTGAAAGGGAACATGGAGCAGTGTGATTACAGGGTCCATGGAGCATTGTGAATACATAGGCCATGGAACAATGTGATGACAGGGGTCATGTAGCATTGTGATGACAGGGTCATGGAGCATTGTGATGAAAGTTATCATGGAGCAATATGATAACAGGGGCCATGGAGCATTGTGATGAAAGGTGTATTGGAGCATTGTGATGAAAGTAATCATGGATCTTTGTGATGACATGTGTCCTGGAACACTGTGATGACACAGTTCATCGAGTATTGTGATGACAAGGGTCATAGCGAATTGTGATGACAGGTGTCATGGGGCATTGTGATGACATTGATCATCTAGGAATTGTGATGAAAGGTATCATGGAGCACTGTGAGGACTGGGGGCATGAAGCATTGTTATGAAAATTGTCCTGGATTATTGTGATGACGGCAGTCATGGAGAATTGTGATGACAGAGATTATGCAGCATTATGTTGACAAGGGTATGGACTATTGTGATTAAAATGGTCATGGAGCAATGTGATGAAAATTTTCATGGAACATCGTGATGAAAAGTGCCTGGGAGCATTGTGACAATAAAGGCCATGGAGCACTGTGATGACAAGTGTCATGGACCATTGTAATGAAAGGTTTCATTGTGTACTGTGATGACAAGGGGGATGGAGTATTGTGATGAAACTGGTCCTGGAGCATTGTGATAACAAAAGCCATGGAGCACTGTGATGACAGGCATCATGAAGCATTGTGAAGAAAGGGGTCATGGGGAATTGTAATGACAATAGAGAAATGTGATGAAAATGGTCAGCGAGCATAGTGATTAAAGTGGTCATTGAGAATTGTGATGAAAAGCGACATAGAGCATTGTGATGACAAGGGCCATGGAGCATTGTGATGCCACGGTCATGGAACATTGTGATGACAAGAATTCTGGAGCATTGTGAGGAAAAAGGCATGGAGCGCTGTGATTATAGGGGACATGGAGCATTGTGATGACATGGGCAGGGAACACTGTGATGACAGGTATTATTGAGCAATGTGATGACAAGTGTCATCGAGCATTGTGATGAGAGGGGCCTTGGAGAATTGTGATGACAGGCATCATGGGTCATTGAGATGGCAGTGGTTATGGAGCATTATGATGAAAGGTGTTATGGAGCACTGTGATTACAGGGGCCATGGAGCATTGTGAATACAAAGGCCATGGAGCATTTAGATGACAGTGGTCATGGAGCATTGAGATGAAAGTGGTAATGGATCATTGTGATGACAAGTGTCCTGGGACCCTGTGATGACATTGTTCATGGAGCATTGTGATGACAATGGTCATGGTGAATTGTGATGACAATGTCATGGGGCATTGTGATGGCAGTGGTCATCTAGAAATGTGATTAAAGTTATTATGGAGCACAGTAAAGAGAGGGGCCATGGAGCATTGTGATGACAAGTGTCATGGAGCATGGTGATGAAACGGACATGGAGCATTATAATGACAAGAGTTCTGGAGCCTTGTGATGACAAGGGCATGGAGCATTGTGATTACAAGGGCCATGGAGCAGTGTGATGACAAAGGCTTGGAGCACTGTGATGACAAGGGTCATCGAGCATTGGGATTACAGGGGTCATGGGGCATTGTGATGAGAGAGGTCATGTAGAATTGAGATGAAACGGGTCATGGAGCATTGTGATTACAGGGGCCATGGAGCATTGTGATGACAAAGGCCATGGAGCATTGTGATGACAGGTGTCATGGAGCATTGAGATGTAACGGGTCATGGACCATTACGATGAAGGGGTCATGGAGAATTGTGATGACAGTGGCCATGGGGAATTTGGATGAAAGGCGTACTGGAGCATTGTGAGGAAATATTTCATGGAGCATTGTGATGACAAGGCCCATGGAGCATTGTGAATACAAGGGACATGGAGCCTTGTGATGACAAGGGTCTTGGATCATTTTAAAAACAGGTATTATTGGGCATTGTGATGACAGGGGCATGGAGGATTTTTATGTAAGTTGCCATGGAGAATTGTGATGAAAGGGATCATGTGGATTTGTAATGACAAGGGCCATGGAGCATTCTGATGAAACAAATCTTGGAGTATTTTGATGAAACTTGTCATGGAGCATTGCGATGAAAAGCACCAAGGAACACTGTGATGACAAGGGCCATCGAGGATTGTGATGACAAGTGTCATGGAGCATTGTGATGACAGGTGTCATGGAGCATCGTGATGACAAATGCCATGGAGAATTGTGATGAGAGGTGGCATTGGGCATTGTGATGAAAGGGGTCATGGAGTACTGTGGTTACAGGGGCGATGGAGCATTGTGACAACAAGTGACATGGAGAATGGTGATGACAGGCATCATAAAGCATTGTGATGACAAGTGCCATTTAGCATTATGATGACAGTGTTCATCAGGCATTGTGTTGACAGGGGTCACGGAGCATTGTGATGACAAAGGCCATGGAGCATTGTGAAGACAAGATTCATGGAGCATTGTGATGACACGGGCATGAAGCATGGTGATGACAACAGACCTGGAGCATTGTGATGACAAGGGCATGGAGTATTGTGATTACAGGAGACATGGAGCAATTTGATAACATTGGCAGGGATCATTGTGATTACAGGGATCATGGAGCATTGTGATGACAAGTGTCATGCAATATTGTGCTGACACATATCATGGAGCATTTTGATGAGAGTGGCCTTGGAGCACAGTGATGAGAGACCTCATGGGGCATTATGGTGACAGTGGTCAAGGAGCATTGTGATGAAAGTGTTCAGGGAGCAACGCGATTATCGGGTCAATGGAGCATTGTGAATACAAAGGCCATGGAGCATTGACATAACAAAGTTCATGGAGCATTGTGATGAAAGTGGTAATGGATCACTGTGATGACAAGTGTCCTGGCACCTAGTGATGACACGGTTCATACAGCATTGAGATGACAAGGGCCAAGGTGAATTGTGATGACACGTGTCATGGGGCATTGTGATGACCTTGGTCATCTTGCATTGTGATGACAGTGTTCATGTAGAATTTTGATTAAAGGTATCAGGGAGCACTGTGATGACAAAGGGCAAGGAACATTTTGATGACAAGTGTCATTGAGCAATGGGATGCCACGGGAATGCAGCATTATGATGACAAGTGTTCTGGAGCATTGTGAAGACAAGGGTATTGAGCATTGTGATTACAGGGGCCATGGAGCATTGTGATGACAGGGGTCATTGAGCATTGTGATTACAAAGACCATGAGGCATTGTGATGACAGGGGCCTTGGAGCATTGTGATGACAATGGTCATCAAGCATTGTGATGACAGGGGTCATAGAGCATTGTGATGAGAAAGACCATGGAGCATGGTGATGACAGAGGCCATGGAACATTGTGATGACAAGGCCATGTACCATTGTGATTACAAGGGTCATGGAGCATTGTGATGACAAGGGCAGGGAACCTTGTGGTGACCGGGGTCATGGAGCATTTTGAAGACAACTTTCATGGAAAGTTGTGATGACAGGGGTCATGGAGCATTGTGTTGAAAGGGAACATGGAGCAGTGTGATTACAGGGTCCATGGAGCATTGTGAATACATAGGCCATGGAACAATGTGATGACAGGGGTCATGTAGTGTTGTGATGACAGGGTCATGGAGCATTGTGATTACAGGGGTTATGGGGCACTGTGATGACAGGGGGCATGGAGCATTGTGATGAAAATTGTCCTGGAGCATTGTGATGACAGCGGTCACAGAGAATTGGGATGAAAGGTATCATGCAGCATTGTGATGACAACGGTCATGGATCATTTTGATGGCAGGGGTCATGGAACATTCTGATAACAAGCTTCATAAAGCATTTTGATGACAGGGGTCATGGAGCATTGTGTTGACACGGGCATGGAGCATTGTGATGATAGGCTATCTGGAGCATTGTGATGAAAGGGGATGGAGCATTTTGATGACAGGTTCCAAGGAGCATTGTGCTGACAATGGCATGGGGCATTGTGATGAAAAGGGTACTGGAGCACTGTGAGGAAAGGAGTCATGGATCATTGTGATGATACGGTCAAGGAACATTGCGATGACAAGAATTCTGGAGCATTGTGATGAAAGGGCATGGAGCATTGTGATTAAAGGTGACAAGGAGCATTGTGATGATATGGGTAGAGAAATTTGTGATGACAGTGGTCATGGAGCATTGTGATGAAAAGAGTCATGGAACATTGTGCTGAAAGGGATCATGCAGCTTTCTGGTAAGAGAGGCCTTGGAGATTTGTGATGGCAGGCATCATGGGAAATTGTGATGACAGCGGTCTTGGAGCATTGTGTTGAAAGGGGTCATGGAGCACTGTGATTACAGGGGCAATGGAGCATTGTGAATACAAGGGCTATGGAGCATTGGGATGACAGGGTTCATGGAGCATTGTGATGACAAGGACCATGGTAAATTGTGATGACATCTGTCATGGGGCATTGTTATGACAGTGGTCATCTAGAATTGTGATGTAAGGTATCATGGAGCACTGTGATGACAGGGGCCATGGAGCATTGTGAATACAAAGGCCATGGAGCATTGTGATGACAAGTGTCATGGGGCATTTTGATGACATTGGCATGGAGCATTATGATGACAAGTGTTCTGGAGCATTTTGTTGACAAGGGCATGGAGCATGGTGATGACAGGGCCCAAGGAGCATTGTGATGAAAAGGGCAGGGAACACTGTGATGACTGGGTTCATGGAGCATTGTGATGAAAGGGGCCAAGGAGCATTGAGATGACAGGCGTCATGAGGCAAGGTGATGACCGTGGTCATGGAGCATTGTGATGAAAGAGATCATGGAGCAATATGAAAACAGGGGCCACGGAGCATTGTGATGACAAGTGTATTGGAGCATTGTGATGAAAGTAGTCATGGATCATTGTGATGACATGTATCCTGGAACACTGTGATGACACGGTTCATCGAGAATTGTGATGACAAGGATCATAGCGAATTGTGATGACAGGTGTCATGGGGCATTGTGATGACATTGATCATCTAGGAATTGTGATGAAAGGTATCATGGAGCACTGTGATGACTGGGGGCATGAAGCATAGTTATGAAAATTGTCCTGGATTATTGTGATGGCAGAAGTCATGGAGAATTGTGATGACAGGGAATATGCAGCATTGTGTTGACAAGGGTATGGACTATTGTGATGACAATGGTCATGGAGCAATGTGATGAAAGTTTTCATGGAACATCGTGATGGTAAGTGCCTGGGAGCATTGTGACGATTAAGGCCATGGAGCATTGTGATGACAAGTGTCATGGGGCATTGTAATGAAAGGTTTCATTGTGCACTGTGATGACAAGGGGGATTGAGTATTGTGATGAAACTGGTCCTGGAGCATTGTGACAACAAAAGCCATGGAGCATTGTGATGACAGGCATCATGGAGAATTGTGAAGAAAGGGGCCATGGGGAATTGTAATGACAATAGAGCAATGTGATGAAAATGGTCAGCGAGCATAGTGATTAAAGTGGTCATTGAGAATTGTGATGAAAAGCGACATAGAGCATTGTGATGACAAAGGTCATGGAGAACTGTGATGACCAGGGTCATGTAGCATTGTGATGACACGGTCTTGGAACATTGTGATGACCAGAATGCTGGAGCATTGTGAGGAAAAAGGCATGGAGCATTGTGATTATAGGGAACATGGAGCATTGTGATGACATGGGCAGGGAACACTGTGATGACACGGGCCTTGGAGAATTGTGATGACAGGCATCATGAGGCATTGAGTTGGCAGTGGTCATGGAGCATTATGATGAAGGGTGTTATGGATCACTGTGATTATAGGGGCCATGGAGCATTGTGAATACAAAGGCAATGGAGCATTTAGATGACAGTGGTCATGGAGCATTGTGATGAAAGTGGTAATGGATCATTGTGATGACAAGTGTCCTGGAAACCTGTGATGACATGGTTCATGGAGCATTGTGATGACAATGGTCATGGCGAATTGTGATGACAATGTCATGGGGCATTGTGATGGCAGTGGTCATCTAGAAGTGTGATTAAAGTTATTATGGAGCACAGTAATGAGAGGGGCCATGGAGCATTGTGATGACAAGTGTCATGGAGCATGGTGATGAAACGGACATGGAGCCTTATAATGACAAGAGTTCTGGAGCATTGTGATGACAAGGGCATGGAGCATTGTGATTACAGGGTCCAAGGAGCAGTGTGATGACAAAGGCTTGGAGCACTGTGATGACAAGGGTCATCGAGCATTGTGATTACAGTGTTCATGGGGCATTGTGATGAGTGAGGTAATGGAGCATTGAGATGAAACGGGTCATGGAGCACTGTGATTAGAGGGGCCATGGAGCATTGTGATGACAAAGGCCGTGGAGCATTGTGATGACAGGTGTCATGGAGCATTGAGATGAAACGGGTCATGGACCATTACGATGACAGGGGTCATGGAGAATTGTGATGACAGTGGCCATGGGGAATTTGGATGAAAGACGTAGTGGAGCATTGTGAAGAAATGTTTCATGGAACATTGTGATGACAAGGGCCATGGAGCATTGTGATGACAAGCGCATGGGGCATTGTGATTACAGGAGACATGGAGAATTGTGATGACATTGGGAGGGATCATTGTGATTACAAGGATCATGGAGCATTGTGATGACAAGTGTCATGCAATATTGTGCTGACACAGATCATGGAGCATTTTGATGAGAGTGGCTTTGGAGCACAGTGATGAGAGACATCATGGGGCATTATGGTGACAGTGGTCAAGGAGCATTGTGATGAAAGTGTTCATGGAGCAACGCGATTATAGGGACAATGGAGCATTGTGAATACAAAGGCCATGGAACATTGAGATAAAGAGTTCATGGAACATTGTGATGACAAGGGTCCTGGAAGCTAGTGATGACACGGTTCATACAGCATTGAGATGACAAGGGCCAAGGCAAATTGTGATGACACGTGTCATGGGGCATTGTGATGACATTGGTCATCTTGCATTGTGATGACAGTGGTCATGTAGAATTTTGATTAAAGGTATCATGGAGCACTGTGATGACACGGGAATGGAGCATTATGATGACAAGTGTTCTGGAGCATTGTGATGACAAGGGCATGGAGCATTGTGATGACAACGGCATGGAGCATTGTGATGACAGGGGTCATTGAGCATTGTGATTACAAAGACCATGAGGCATTGTGATGACAGGGGCCTTGGAGCATTGTGATGACAATGGTCATCAAGCTTGTGATGACAGGGGTCATAGAGCATTGTGATGAGAAAGACCATGGAGCATGGTGATGACAGAGGCCATGGAGCATTGTGATGACAAGGCCATGTACCATTGTGATTAGGAAGGTCATGGAGCATTGTGATGACATGGGAAGGGAACCTTGTGGTCACCGGGGTCATGGAGAATTTTGATGACAACTTTCAAGGAACGTTGTGATGACAGGGGTCATGGAGCATTGTGTTGAAAGGGAACATGGAACAGTGTGATTACAGGGTCCATGGAGCATTGTGAATACATAGGCCATGGAACAATGTGATGACAGGTCTCATGTAGCATTGTGATGACACGGTCATGGAGCAGTGTGATTACAGGGGTTATGGGGCACTGTGATGATAGGGGGAATGGAGCATTCTGATGAAAATTGTCCTGGAGCATTGTGATGACAGCGGTCACAGAGAATTGGAATGAAAGGTAACATGCATCATTGTGATGACAACGGTCATGGATCATTTTGAAGACAGGGGTCATGGAACATTCTGTTAAAAAGATTCATAAAGCATTTTGATGACAGGGGTCATGGAGCATTGTGTTGACACGGGCATTGAGCATTTTAATGATAGGATATCTGGAGCATTGTGATGAAATGGGGATGGAGCATTTTGATGACAGGGTCCAAGGAGCATTGTGCTGACAATGGCATGGAGCATTGTGATGAAAAGGGTACTGGAGCACTGTGAGGAAAGGAGTCATGGATCATTGTGATGACAGGGGTCATGGAGCTTTGCGATGACAAGGGTCATGGAGCATTGTGATGACACGGTCAAGGAACATTGCGATGACAAGAATTCTGGAGCATTGTGATGAAAGGGCATGGAGCATTGTGATTAAAGGTGACAAGGAGCATTGTGATGATATGGGCAGAGATCTTTGTGATTACAGGGGTCATGGAGCATTGTGATGAAAAGTGTCATGGAACATTGTGCTGACAGGGATCATGGAGCTTTTTGGCAAGAGAGGACTTGGAGATTAATGAGGGCAGGCGTCATGGGGCATTGTGATGACAGCGGTCTTGGAGCATTGTGATGAAATGGTTCATGGAGCACTGTGATTACAGGGGCCATTGAGCATTGTGAATACAAAGGCTATGGAGCATTGAGATGACAGGGTTCATGGAGCATTGTGATGAAAGTGATCATGGATCATTGTGATGAAAAGTGTCCTGGACCATTGTGATGACACGGGTCATGGAGCATTGTGATGACAAGGGCCATGGCGAATTGTGATGACATGTGTCTTGGGGCATTGTGATGACAGTGGTCATCTAGAATTGTGATGAAAGATATCATGGAGCACTGTGATGACAGGGGCCATGGAACATTGTGATGACAAAGGCCATGGAGCATTGTGATGACAAGTATCATGGAGCTTTGTGATGACACGGGCATTCATCATTATGATGACAAGAGTTCTGGAGCATTGTGATGACAAGTGTCATGGGGCATTTTGATGACATTGGCATGGAACATTATGATGACAAGAGTTCTGGAGCATTTTGATGACAAGGGCATGGAGCATTGTGATGACAGGTGTATTGGATCATTGTGATGAGAGTAGTCATGGATCATTGTGATGACATGTGTCCTGGAACACTGTGATGACACGGTTCATCGAGTATTGTGAGGACAAGGGTCATAGCGAATTGTGATGACAGGCGTCATGGGGCCTTGAGATGGCAGTGGTCATGGAGCATTATGATGAAAGGTGTTATGGAGCACTGTGATTACAGGGGCCATGGAGCATTGTGAATACAAAGGCCATGGAGCAGTGAGAAGACAGTGGTCATGGAGCATTGTGATGAAAGTGGTAATGGATCATTGTGATGACAAGTGTCCAGGGACCCTGTGATGACATGGTTCATGGAGCATTGTGATGACAATGGTCATGGTGAATTGTGATGAGAATGTCATGGGGCATTGTGATGACCTTGGTCATCTTGCATTGTTATGACAGTGGTCATGTAGAATTTTGATTAAAGGTATCATGGAGCACTGTGATGACAAAGGGCAAGGAACATTTTGATGACAAGTGTCATTGAGCAATGGGATGACACGGGAATGGAGCATTATGATGACAAGTGTTCTGGAGCATTGTGATGAGAAGTGTATTGAGCATTGTGATTACAGGGACCATGGAGCATTGTGATGACAACGGCATGGAGCATTGTGATGACGGGTCATTGAGTATTGGGATTACAAAGACCATGAAGCATTGTGATGACAGGGGCCTTGGAGCATTGTGATGACAATGGTCATCAAGCATTGTGATGACAGGGGTCATAGAGCATTGTGATGAGAACGACCATTGAGCATGGTGATGACAGAGGCCATGGAACATTGTGATGAAAATGTCATGTATCATTGTGATAACAAGGGTCATGGAGCATTGTAATGACAAGGGCAGCGAACCTTGTGGTGACTGGGGTCATGGAGCATTTTGATGACAACTTTCATGGAACGTTGTGATGACAGGGGTCATGGAGCATTGTGTTGAAAGGGAACATGGAGCAGTGTGATTACAGGGTCCATGGAGCATTGTGAATACATAGGCCATGGAACAATGTGATGACAGGGGTCATGTAGCATTGTGATGACAGGGTCATGGAGCATTGTGATGAAAGTTATCATGGAGCAATATGATAACAGGGGCCATGGAGCATTGTGATGAAAGGTGTATTGGAGCATTGTGATGAAAGTAATCATGGATCTTTGTGATGACATGTGTCCTGGAACACTGTGATGACACAGTTCATCGAGTATTGTGATGACAAGGGTCATAGCGAATTGTGATGACAGGTGTCATGGGGCATTGTGATGACATTGATCATCTAGGAATTGTGATGAAAGGTATCATGGAGCACTGTGAGGACTGGGGGCATGAAGCATTGTTATGAAAATTGTCCTGGATTATTGTGATGACGGCAGTCATGGAGAATTGTGATGACAGAGATTATGCAGCATTGTGTTGACAAGGGTATGGACTATTGTGATTAAAATGGTCATGGAGCAATGTGATGAAAGTTTTCATGGAACATCGTGATGAAAAGTGCCTGGGAGCATTGTGACAATAAAGGCCATGGAGCACTGTGATGACAAGTGTCATGGACCATTGTAATGAAAGGTTTCATTGTGTACTGTGATGACAAGGGGGATGGAGTATTGTGATGAAACTGGTCCTGGAGCATTGTGATAACAAAAGCCATGGAGCACTGTGATGACAGGCATCATGAAGCATTGTGAAGAAAGGGGTCATGGGGAATTGTAATGACAATAGAGAAATGTGATGAAAATGGTCAGCGAGCATAGTGATTAAAGTGGTCATTGAGAATTGTGATGAAAAGCGACATAGAGCATTGTGATGACAAGGGCCATGGAGCATTGTGATGCCACGGTCATGGAACATTGTGATGACAAGAATTCTGGAGCATTGTGAGGAAAAAGGCATGGAGCACTGTGATTATAGGGGACAAGGAGCATTGTGATGACATGGGCAGGGAACACTGTGATGACAGGTATTATTGAGCAATGTGATGACAAGTGTCATGGAGCATTGTGATGAGAGGGGCCTTGGAGAATTGTGATGACAGGGATCATGGGTCATTGAGATGGCAGTGGTTATGGAGCATTATAATGAAAGGTGTTATGGAGCACTGTGATTAGAGGTGCCATGGAGCATTGTGAATACAAAGGCCATGGAGCATTTAGATGACAGTGGTCATGGAGCATTGAGATGAAAGTGGTAATGGATCATTGTGATGACAAGTGTCCTGGGACCCTGTGATGACATTGTTCATGGAGCATTGTGATGACAATGGTCATGGTGAATTGTGATGACAATGTCATGGGGCATTTTGATGGCAGTGGTCATCTAGAAATGTGATTAAAGTTATTATGGAGCACAGTAAAGAGAGGGGCCATGGAGCATTGTGATGACAAGTGTCATGGAGCATGGTGATGAAACGGACATGGAGCATTATAATGACAAGAGTTCTGGAGCCTTGTGATGACAAGGGCATGGAACATTGTGATTACAAGGGCCATGGAGCAGTGTGATGACAAAGGCTTGGAGCACTGTGATGACAAGGGTCATCGAGCATTGGGATTACAGGGGTCATGGGGCATTGTGATGAGAGAGGTCATGTAGAATTGAGATGAAACGGGTCATGGAGCACTGTGATTACAGGGGCCATGGAGCATTGTGATGACAAAGGCCATGGAGCATTGTGATGACAGGTGTCATGGAGCATTGAGATGAAACGGGTCATGGACCATTACGATGAAGGGGTCATGGAGAATTGTGATGACAGTGGCCATGGGGAATTTGGATGAAAGGCGTACTGGAGCATTGTGAGGAAATATTTCATGGAGCATTGTGATGACAAGGCCCATGGAGCATTGTGAATACAAGGGACATGTAGCCTTGTGATGACAAGGGTCTTGGATCATTGTAAAAACAGGTATTATTGGGCATTGTGATGACAGGGGCATGGAGGATTTTTATGTAAGTTGCCATGGAGAATTGTGATGAAAGGGATCATGTGGATTTGTAATGACAAGGGCCATGGAGCATTCTGATGAAACAAATCTTGGAGTATTTTGATGAAACTTGTCATGGAGCATTGCGATGAAAAGCACCAAGGAAGATTGTGATGACAAGGGCCATCGAGCATTGTGATGACAAGATTCATGGAGCATTGTGATGACACAGGCATGAAGCATGGTGATGACAACACACATGGAGCATTGTGATGACAAGTGCATGGAGCATTGTGATTATAGGGTCCATGGAGCATTGTGATAAAAAGGGCAGGGAACATTGTGATGACTGGGTTCATGGAACATTGTGATGAAAGGGGCCATGGAGCATTGAGATGACAGGCGTCCTGAGGCATGGTGATGACAGTGGTCATGGAGCATTGTGATGAAAGAGATCATGGAGCAATATGATAACATGGGCCATGGAGCATTGTGATGACAGGTGTATTGGAGCATTGTGATGAAAGTAGTCATGGATCATTGTGATGACATGTGTCCTTGAACACTCTCATGACACGGTTCATCGAGTATTGTGATGACAAGGTTCATAGTGAATTGTGATGACAGGTGTCATGGGGCATTGTGAGGATATTGATCATCTAGGAATTGTGAGGAAAGGTATCATGGAGCACTGTGATGACTGGGGGCATGAAGCATTGTTATGAAAATTGTCCTGGATTATTGTGATGACAGCAGTCATGGAGAATTGGGATGACAGGGATTATGCAGCATTGTGTTGACGACGGTATGGACTATTGTGATTGCAATGGTCATGGAGCAATGTGATGAAAGTTTTCATGGAACATCGTGATGAACAGTGCCTGGGAGCATTGTGACGATAAAGGTCATGGAGCATTGTTATGACAAGTGTCATGGAGCATTGTAATGAAAGGTTTCATTGTACACTGTGATGACAAGCGGGATGGAGTATTGTGATGAAACTGTCCTGGAACATTGTGATAACAAAAGCCATGGAGCATTGTGATGACAGGCATCATGGAGGATTGTGAAGAAAGGGATCATGTGGATTTATAATGACAAGGGCCATAGAACACTGTGATGAAACAAATCTTGGAGTATTTTGATGAAAGTTGTCATGGAGCATTGCGATGAAAAGCACCAAGGAACATTGTGATGACAAGGGCCATCGAGCATTGTGATGACAAGTGTCATGGAGCATTGTGATAACAGGTGTCATGGAGCATCGTGATGACAAATGCCATGGAGAATTGTGAGGAGAGGTGGCATTGGGCATTGTGATGAAAGGGGTCATGGAGTACTGTGATAACAGGGGCCGTGGAGCATTGTGATAACAAGTGACATGGAGAATAGTGATGACAGGCGTCATAGAGAATTGTGATGACAAGTGCCATTTAGCATTTTGATGACGGGGTCATCATGCATTGTGTTTACAGGGGTCACGGAGCATTGTGATGACAAAGGCCATAGAGCATTGAGATGCCAGGGGTCATGGAGCATTGTGCTGACATGGGCCATGGAGCATTGTGAAGACAAGATTCATGGAGCATTGTTATGACACGGGCATGAAGCATGGTGATGACAACAGACCTGGAGCATTGTGATGACAAGGGCATGGAGCATTGTGATTACAGGAGACATGGAACATTGTGATGATATTGGCAGGGATCATTGTGATTACAGGGATCATAGAGCATTGTGATGACAAGTGTCATGCAATATTGTGCTGACACAGATCATGGAGCATTTTGATGAGAGTGGCCTTGGAGCACAGTGATGAGAGTTGTCATGGGGCATTATGGTGACAGTGGTCAAGGAGCATTGTGATGAAAGTGTTCATGGAGCAACGCGATTATCGGGACAATGGAGCATTGTAAATACAAAGGCCATGGAGCATTGAGATAACGGAATTCATGGAGCATTGTGATGAAAGTGGTCATGGATCACTGTGATGACAAGTGTCCTGGAACCTAGTGATGACACGGTCCATACAGCATTGAGATAACAAGGGCCAAGGCGAATTGTGATGACACGTGTCATGGGGCATTGTGATGACATTGGTTATCTTGCATTGTGATCACAGTTGTCATGTAGAATTTTGATTAAAGGTATCATGGAGCACTGTGATGACAAAGGCCAAGGAACATTTTGATGACAAGTGTCATTGAGCAATGGGATGACACTGGAATGGAGTATTATGATGACAACTGTTCAGGAGCATTGTGATGACAAGGGCATGGAGCATTGTGATTACAGGTGCCGTGGAGCATTGTGATGACAATGGCATGGAGCATTGTGATGACATGGGTAATTGAGCATTGTGATTACAAGACCATGACGCATTGTGATGACAGGGGCCTTGGAACATTGTGATGACAATGGTCATCAAGCATTGTGATGACAGGGGTCGTAGAACATTGTGATGAGAAAGATCATGGAGCATGGTGATGACAGAGGCCATGGAGCATTGTGCTGACAAGGCCATGTACCATTGTGATTACAAGGGTCATGGAGCATTCTGATGACAAGGGCAAGGAACCTTGTGGTGACTGGGGTCATGGAGCATTTTGATGACAACTTTCATCGAACGTTGTGATGACAGGGGTCATGGAGCATTGTGTTGAAAGGGAAGATGGAGCAGTGTGATTACAGGGTCCATGGAGCATTGTGAATACATAGGCCATGGAACAATGTGATGACAGGGGTCATGTAGCATTGGGATGACCTGGGGCATGGAGCATTGTGATGAAAATTGTCCTGGAGCATTGTGATGACAGCGGTCATGGATCATTTTGATGACAGGGATCATGGAACATTCTGATAACAAGGTTCATAAAGCATTTTGATGACAGGGGTCATGGAGCATTGTGTTGACAAGGGCATGGAACATTGTAATGATAGGATATCTGGAGCATTGTGATGAAAAGGGGATGGAGCATTTTGATGACAGGGTTCATGGAGCATTGTGATGAAAGTGATCATGGATCATTGTGATGAAAAGTGTCCTGGACCATTGTGATGACACGGGTCATGGAGCATTGTGATGACAAGGGCCATGGCGAATTGTGATGACATATGTCTTGGGGCATTGTGATGACAGTGGTCATCTAGAATTGTGATGAAAGATATCATGGAGCACTGTGATGACAGGGGCCATGGAACATTGTGATGACAAAGGCCATGGAGCATTGTGATGACAAGTATCATGGAGCTTTGTGATGACACGGGCATTCATCATTATGATGACAAGAGTTCTGGAGCATTGTGATGACAAGTGTCATGGGGCATTTTGATGACATTGGCATGGAACATTATGATGACAAGAGTTCTGGAGCATTTTGATGACAAGGGCATGGAGCATTGTGATGACAGGTGTATTGGATCATTGTGATGAGAGTAGTCATGGATCATTGTGATGACATGTGTCCTGGAACACTGTGATGACACGGTTCATCGAGTATTGTGAGGACAAGGGTCATAGCGAATTGTGATGACAGGCGTCATGGGGCCTTGAGATGGCAGTGGTCATGGAGCATTATGATGAAAGGTGTTATGGAGCACTGTGATTACAGGGGCCATGGAGCATTGTGAATACAAAGGCCATGGAGCAGTGAGAAGACAGTGGTCATGGAGCATTGTGATGAAAGTGGTAATGGATCATTGTGATGACAAGTGTCCAGGGACCCTGTGATGACATGGTTCATGGAGCATTGTGATGACAATGGTCATGGTGAATTGTGATGAGAATGTCATGGGGCATTGTGATGACCTTGGTCATCTTGCATTGTTATGACAGTGGTCATGTAGAATTTTGATTAAAGGTATCATGGAGCACTGTGATGACAAAGGGCAAGGAACATTTTGATGACAAGTGTCATTGAGCAATGGGATGACACGGGAATGGAGCATTATGATGACAAGTGTTCTGGAGCATTGTGATGAGAAGTGTATTGAGCATTGTGATTACAGGGACCATGGAGCATTGTGATGACAACGGCATGGAGCATTGTGATGACGGGTCATTGAGTATTGGGATTACAAAGACCATGAAGCATTGTGATGACAGGGGCCTTGGAGCATTGTGATGACAATGGTCATCAAGCATTGTGATGACAGGGGTCATAGAGCATTGTGATGAGAACGACCATTGAGCATGGTGATGACAGAGGCCATGGAACATTGTGATGAAAATGTCATGTATCATTGTGATAACAAGGGTCATGGAGCATTGTAATGACAAGGGCAGCGAACCTTGTGGTGACTGGGGTCATGGAGCATTTTGATGACAACTTTCATGGAACGTTCTGATGACAGGGGTCATGGAGCATTGTGTTGAAAGGGAACATGGAGCAGTGTGATTACAGGGTCCATGGAGCATTGTGAATACATAGGCCATGGAACAATGTGATGACAGGGGTCATGTAGCATTGTGATGACAGGGTCATGGAGCATTGTGATGAAAGTTATCATGGAGCAATATGATAACAGGGGCCATGGAGCATTGTGATGAAAGGTGTATTGGAGCATTGTGATGAAAGTAATCATGGATCTTTGTGATGACATGTGTCCTGGAACACTGTGATGACACAGTTCATCGAGTATTGTGATGACAAGGGTCATAGCGAATTGTGATGACAGGTGTCATGGGGCATTGTGATGACATTGATCATCTAGGAATTGTGATGAAAGGTATCATGGAGCACTGTGAGGACTGGGGGCATGAAGCATTGTTATGAAAATTGTCCTGGATTATTGTGATGACGGCAGTCATGGAGAATTGTGATGACAGAGATTATGCAGCATTGTGTTGACAAGGGTATGGACTATTGTGATTAAAATGGTCATGGAGCAATGTGATGAAAGTTTTCATGGAACATCGTGATGAAAAGTGCCTGGGAGCATTGTGACAATAAAGGCCATGGAGCACTGTGATGACAAGTGTCATGGACCATTGTAATGAAAGGTTTCATTGTGTACTGTGATGACAAGGGGGATGGAGTATTGTGATGAAACTGGTCCTGGAGCATTGTGATAACAAAAGCCATGGAGCACTGTGATGACAGGCATCATGAAGCATTGTGAAGAAAGGGGTCATGGGGAATTGTAATGACAATAGAGAAATGTGATGAAAATGGTCAGCGAGCATAGTGATTAAAGTGGTCATTGAGAATTGTGATGAAAAGCGACATAGAGCATTGTGATGACAAGGGCCATGGAGCATTGTGATGCCACGGTCATGGAACATTGTGATGACAAGAATTCTGGAGCATTGTGAGGAAAAAGGCATGGAGCACTGTGATTATAGGGGACAAGGAGCATTGTGATGACATGGGCAGGGAACACTGTGATGACAGGTATTATTGAGCAATGTGATGACAAGTGTCATGGAGCATTGTGATGAGAGGGGCCTTGGAGAATTGTGATGACAGGGATCATGGGTCATTGAGATGGCAGTGGTTATGGAGCATTATAATGAAAGGTGTTATGGAGCACTGTGATTAGAGGTGCCATGGAGCATTGTGAATACAAAGGCCATGGAGCATTTAGATGACAGTGGTCATGGAGCATTGAGATGAAAGTGGTAATGGATCATTGTGATGACAAGTGTCCTGGGACCCTGTGATGACATTGTTCATGGAGCATTGTGATGACAATGGTCATGGTGAATTGTGATAACAATGTCATGGGGCATTTTGATGGCAGTGGTCATCTAGAAATGTGATTAAAGTTATTATGGAGCACAGTAAAGAGAGGGGCCATGGAGCATTGTGATGACAAGTGTCATGGAGCATGGTGATGAAACGGACATGGAGCAGTATAATGACAAGAGTTCTGGAGCCTTGTGATGACAAGGGCATGGAACATTGTGATTACAAGGGCCATGGAGCAGTGTGATGACAAAGGCTTGGAGCACTGTGATGACAAGGGTCATCGAGCATTGGGATTACAGGGGTCATGGGGCATTGTGATGAGAGAGGTCATGTAGAATTGAGATGAAACGGGTCATGGAGCACTGTGATTACAGGGGCCATGGAGCATTGTGATGACAAAGGCCATGGAGCATTGTGATGACAGGTGTCATGGAGCATTGAGATGAAACGGGTCATGGACCATTACGATGAAGGGGTCATGGAGAATTGTGATGACAGTGGCCATGGGGAATTTGGATGAAAGGCGTACTGGAGCATTGTGAGGAAATATTTCATGGAGCATTGTGATGACAAGGCCCATGGAGCATTGTGAATACAAGGGACATGGAGCCTTGTGATGACAAGGGTCTTGGATCATTGTAAAAACAGGTATTATTGGGCATTGTGATGACAGGGGCATGGAGGATTTTTATGTAAGTTGCCATGGAGAATTGTGATGAAAGGGATCATGTGGATTTGTAATGACAAGGGCCATGGAGCATTGTGATGAAACAAATCTTGGAGTATTTTGATGAAACTTGTCATGGAGCATTGCGATGAAAAGCACCAAGGAAGATTGTGATGACAAGGGCCATCGAGCATTGTGATGACAAGATTCATGGAGCATTGTGATGACACAGGCATGAAGCATGGTGATGACAACACACATGGAGCATTGTGATGACAAGGGCATGGAGCATTGTGATTATAGGGTCCATGGAGCATTGTGATAAAAAGGGCAGGGAACATTGTGATGACTGGGTTCATGGAACATTGTGATGAAAGGGGCCATGGAGCATTGAGATGACAGGCGTCCTGAGGCATGGTGATGACAGTAGTCATGGAGCATTGTGATGAAAGAGATCATGGAGCAATATGATAACATGGGCCATGGAGCATTGTGATGACAGGTGTATTGGAGCATTGTGATGAAAGTAGTCATGGATCATTGTGATGACATGTGTCCTTGAACACTCTCATGACACGGTTCATCGAGTATTGTGATGACAAGGTTCATAGTGAATTGTGATGACAGGTGTCATGGGGCATTGTGAGGATATTGATCATCTAGGAATTGTGAGGAAAGGTATCATGGAGCACTGTGATGACTGGGGGCATGAAGCATTGTTATGAAAATTGTCCTGGATTATTGTGATGACAGCAGTCATGGAGAATTGGGATGACAGGGATTATGCAGCATTGTGTTGACGACGGTATGGACTATTGTGATTGCAATGGTCATGGAGCAATGTGATGAAAGTTTTCATGGAACATCGTGATGAACAGTGCCTGGGAGCATTGTGACGATAAAGGTCATGGAGCATTGTTATGACAAGTGTCATGGAGCATTGTAATGAAAGGTTTCATTGTACACTGTGATGACAAGCGGGATGGAGTATTGTGATGAAACTGTCCTGGAACATTGTGATAACAAAAGCCATGGAGCATTGTGATGACAGGCATCATGGAGGATTGTGAAGAAAGGGATCATGTGGATTTATAATGACAAGGGCCATAGAACACTGTGATGAAACAAATCTTGGAGTATTTTGATGAAAGTTGTCATGGAGCATTGCGATGAAAAGCACCAAGGAACATTGTGATGACAAGGGCCATCGAGCATTGTGATGACAAGTGTCATGGAGCATTGTGATAACAGGTGTCATGGAGCATCGTGATGACAAATGCCATGGAGAATTGTGAGGAGAGGTGGCATTGGGCATTGTGATGAAAGGGGTCATGGAGTACTGTGATAACAGGGGCCGTGGAGCATTGTGATAACAAGTGACATGGAGAATAGTGATGACAGGCGTCATAGAGAATTGTGATGACAAGTGCCATTTAGCATTTTGATGACGGGGTCATCATGCATTGTGTTTACAGGGGTCACGGAGCATTGTGATGACAAAGGCCATAGAGCATTGAGATGCCAGGGGTCATGGAGCATTGTGCTGACATGGGCCATGGAGCATTGTGAAGACAAGATTCATGGAGCATTGTTATGACACGGGCATGAAGCATGGTGATGACAACAGACCTGGAGCATTGTGATGACAAGGGCATGGAGCATTGTGATTACAGGAGACATGGAACATTGTGATGATATTGGCAGGGATCATTGTGATTACAGGGATCATAGAGCATTGTGATGACAAGTGTCATGCAATATTGTGCTGACACAGATCATGGAGCATTTTGATGAGAGTGGCCTTGGAGCACAGTGATGAGAGTTGTCATGGGGCATTATGGTGACAGTGGTCAAGGAGCATTGTGATGAAAGTGTTCATGGAGCAACGCGATTATCGGGACAATGGAGCATTGTAAATACAAAGGCCATGGAGCATTGAGATAACGGAATTCATGGAGCATTGTGATGAAAGTGGTCATGGATCACTGTGATGACAAGTGTCCTGGAACCTAGTGATGACACGGTCCATACAGCATTGAGATAACAAGGGCCAAGGCGAATTGTGATGACACGTGTCATGGGGCATTGTGATGACATTGGTTATCTTGCATTGTGATCACAGTTGTCATGTAGAATTTTGATTAAAGGTATCATGGAGCACTGTGATGACAAAGGCCAAGGAACATTTTGATGACAAGTGTCATTGAGCAATGGGATGACACTGGAATGGAGTATTATGATGACAACTGTTCAGGAGCATTGTGATGACAAGGGCATGGAGCATTGTGATTACAGGTGCCGTGGAGCATTGTGATGACAATGGCATGGAGCATTGTGATGACATGGGTAATTGAGCATTGTGATTACAAGACCATGACGCATTGTGATGACAGGGGCCTTGGAACATTGTGATGACAATGGTCATCAAGCATTGTGATGACAGGGGTCGTAGAACATTGTGATGAGAAAGATCATGGAGCATGGTGATGACAGAGGCCATGGAGCATTGTGCTGACAAGGCCATGTACCATTGTGATTACAAGGGTCATGGAGCATTCTGATGACAAGGGCAAGGAACCTTGTGGTGACTGGGGTCATGGAGCATTTTGATGACAACTTTCATCGAACGTTGTGATGACAGGGGTCATGGAGCATTGTGTTGAAAGGGAAGATGGAGCAGTGTGATTACAGGGTCCATGGAGCATTGTGAATACATAGGCCATGGAACAATGTGATGACAGGGGTCATGTAGCATTGGGATGACCTGGGGCATGGAGCATTGTGATGAAAATTGTCCTGGAGCATTGTGATGACAGCGGTCATGGATCATTTTGATGACAGGGATCATGGAACATTCTGATAACAAGGTTCATAAAGCATTTTGATGACAGGGGTCATGGAGCATTGTGTTGACAAGGGCATGGAACATTGTAATGATAGGATATCTGGAGCATTGTGATGAAAAGGGGATGGAGCATTTTGATGACAGGGTTCATGGAGCATTGTGATGAAAGTGATCATGGATCATTGTGATGAAAAGTGTCCTGGACCATTGTGATGACACGGGTCATGGAGCATTGTGATGACAAGGGCCATGGCGAATTGTGATGACATATGTCTTGGGGCATTGTGATGACAGTGGTCATCTAGAATTGTGATGAAAGATATCATGGAGCACTGTGATGACAGGGGCCATGGAACATTGTGATGACAAAGGCCATGGAGCATTGTGATGACAAGTATCATGGAGCTTTGTGATGACACGGGCATTCATCATTATGATGACAAGAGTTCTGGAGCATTGTGATGACAAGTGTCATGGGGCATTTTGATGACATTGGCATGGCACATTATGATGACAAGAGTTCTGGAGCATTTTGATGACAAGGGCATGGAGCATTGTGATGACAGGTGTATTGGATCATTGTGATGAGAGTAGTCATGGATCATTGTGATGACATGTGTCCTGGAACACTGTGATGACACGGTTCATCGAGTATTGTGAGGACAAGGGTCATAGCGAGTTGTGATGACAGGCGTCATGGGGCCTTGAGATGGCAGTGGTCATGGAGCATTATGATGAAAGGTGTTATGGAGCACTGTGATTACAGGGGCCATGGAGCATTGTGAATACAAAGGCCATGGAGCAGTGAGAAGACAGTGGTCTTGGAGCATTGTGATGAAAGTGGTAATGGATCGTGATGACAAGTGTCCAGGGACCCTGTGATGACATGGTTCATGGAGCATTGTGATGACAATGGTCATGGTGAATTGTGATGAGAATGTCATGGGGCATTGTGATGACCTTGGTCATCTTGCATTGTTATGACAGTGGTCATGTAGAATTTTGATTAAAGGTATCATGGAGCACTGTGATGACAAAGGGCAAGGAACATTTTGATGACAAGTGTCATTGAGCAATGGGATGACACGGGAATGGAGCATTATGATGACAAGTGTTCTGGAGCATTGTGATGAGAAGTGTATTGAGCATTGTGATTACAGGGGCCATGGAGCATTGTGATGACAACGGCATGGAGCATTGTGATGACGGGTCATTGAGTATTGGGATTACAAAGACCATGAAGCATTGTGATGACAGGGGCCTTGGAGCATTGTGATGACAATGGTCATCAAGCATTGTGATGACAGGGGTCATAGAGCATTGTGATGAGAACGACCATTGAGCATGGTGATGACAGAGGCCATGGAACATTGTGATGAAAAGGTCATGTATCATTGTGATAACAAGGGTCATGGAGCATTGTAATGACAAGGGCAGCGAACCTTGTGGTGACCGGGGTCATGGAGCATTTTGATGACAACTTTCATGGAACGTTGTGATGACAGGGGTCATGGAGCATTGTGTTGAAAGGGAACATGGAGCAGTGTGATTACAGGGTCCATGGAGCATTGTGAATACATAGGCCATGGAACAATGTGATGACAGGGGTCATGTAGCATTGTGATGACAGGGTCATGGAGCATTGTGATGAAAGATATCATGGAGCAATATGATAACAGGGGCCATGGAGCATTGTGATGAAAGGTGTATTGGAGCATTGTGATGAAAGTAATCATGGATCTTTGTGATGACATGTGTCCTGGAACACTGTGATGACACAGTTCATCGAGTATTGTGATGACAAGGGTCATAGCGAATTGTGATGACAGGTGTCATGGGGCATTGTGATGACATTGATCATCTAGGAATTGTGATGAAAGGTATCATGGAGTACTGTGAGGACTGGGGGCATGAAGCATTGTTATGAAAATTGTCCTGGATTATTGTGATGATGGCAGTCATGGAGAATTGTGATGACAGAGATTATGCAGCATTGTGTTGACAAGGGTATGGACTATTGTGATGACAATGGTCATGGAGCAATGTGATGAAAGTTTTCATGGAACATCGTGATGAAAAGTGCCTGGGAGCATTGTGACAATAAAGGCCATGGAGCACTGTGATGACAAGTGTCATGGACCATTGTAATGAAAGGTTTCATTGTGTACTGTGATGACAAGGGGGATGGAGTATTGTGATGAAACTGGTCCTGGAGCATTGTGATAACAAAAGCCATGGAGCATTGTGATGACAGGCATCATGGAGCATTGTGAAGAAAGGGGCCATGGGGAATTGTAATGACAATAGAGAAATGTGATGAAAATGGTCAGCGAGCATAGTGATTAAAGTGGTCATTGAGAATTGTGATGAAAAGCGACATAGAGCATTGTGATGACAAGGGCCATGGAGCATTGTGATGCCACGGTCATAGAACATTGTGATGACAAGAATTCTGGAGCATTGTGAGGAAAAAGGCATGGAGCGCTGTGATTATAGGGGACATGGAGCATTGTGATGACATGGGCAGGGAACACTGTGATGACAGGTATTATTGAGCAATGTGATGACAAGTGTCATGGAGCATTGTGATGAGAGGGGCCTTGGAGAATTGTGATGACAGGGATCATGGGTCATTGAGATGGCAGTGGTTATGGAGCATTATGATGAAAGGTGTTATGGAGCACTGTGATTAGAGGGGCCATGGAGCATTGTGAATACAAAGGCCATGGAGCATTTAGATGACAGTGGTCATGGAGCATTGAGATGAAAGTGGTAATGGATCATTGTGATGACAACTGTCCTGGGACCCTGTGATGACATGGTTCATGGAGCATTGTGATGACAATGGTCATGGTGAATTGTGATGACAATGTCATGGTGCATTGTGATGGCAGTGGTCATCTAGAAATGTGATTAAAGTTATTATGGAGCACAGTAATGAGAGGGGCCATGGAGCATTGTGATGACAAGTGTCATGGAGCATGGTGAGGAAACGGACATGGAGCATTATAATGACAAGAGTTCTGGAGCCTTGTGATGACAAGGGCATGGAGCATTGTGATTACAAGGGCCATGGAGCAGTGTGATGACAAAGGCTTGGAGCACTCTGGTGACAAGGGTCATCGAGCATTGTGATTACAGGGGTCATGGGGCATTGTGATGAGTGAGGTCATGTAGGATTGAGATGAAACGGGTCCTGGAGCACTGTGATTACAGGGGCCATGGAGCATTGTGATGACAAAGGCCATGGAGCATTGTGATGACAGGTGTCATGGAGAATTGAGATGAAACGGGTCATGGACCATTACGATGACAGGGGTCATGGAGAATTGTGATGACAGTGGCCATGGGGAATTTGGATGAAAGGCGTACTGGAGCATTGTGAGGAAATATTTCATGGAGCGTTGTGATGACAAGGCCCATGGAGCATTGTGAATACAAGGGACATGGAGCCTTGTGATGACAAGGGTCTTGGATCATTGTAAAAACAGGTATTATTGGGCATTGTGATGACAGGGGCATGGAGGATTTTTATGTAAGTTGCCATGGAGAATTGTGATGAAAGGGATCATGTGGATTTGTAATGACAAGGGCCATGGAGCATTGTGATGAAACAAATCTTGGAGTATTTTGATGAAACTTGTCATGGAGCATTGCGATGAAAAGCACCAAGGAACACTGTGATGACAAGGGCCATCGAGGATTGTGATGACAAGTGTCATGGAGCATTGTGATGACAGGTGTCATGGAGCATCGTGATGACAAATGCCATGGAGAATTGTGATGAGAGGTGGCATTGGGCATTGTGCTGAAAGGGGTCATGGCGTACTGGGATTACAGGGTCCATGGAGCATTGTGAAAACAAGTGACATGGAGAATAGTGATGACAGGCATCATAGAGCATTGTGATAACAAGTGTCATTTAAAATTTTGAAGACAGGGGTCATCAGGCATTGTGTTGACAGGGGTCACGGAGCATTGTGATGACAAAAGCCATAGAGCATTGTGATGAAAGGGGTCATGGAGCACTGTGATGACATTTGCCATGGAGCATTGTGAAGACAAGATTCATGGAGCATTGTGATGACACAGGCATGAAGCATGGTGATGACAACACACATGGAGCATTGTGATGACAAGGGCATGGAGCATTGTGATTATAGGGTCCATGGAGCATTGTGATAAAAAGGGCAGGGAACATTGTGATGACTGGGTTCATGGAACATTGTGATGAAAGGGGCCATGGAGCATTGAGATGACAGGCGTCCTGAGGCATGGTGATGACAGTGGTCATGGAGCATTGTGATGAAAGAGATCATGGAGCAATATGATAACATGGGCCATGGAGCATTGTGATGACAGGTGTATTGGAGCATTGTGATGAAAGTAGTCATGGATCATTGTGATGACATGTGTCCTTGAACACTCTCATGACACGGTTCATCGAGTATTGTGATGACAAGGTTCATAGTGAATTGTGATGACAGGTGTCATGGGGCATTGTGAGGATATTGATCATCTAGGAATTGTGAGGAAAGGTATCATGGAGCACTGTGATGACTGGGGGCATGAAGCATTGTTATGAAAATTGTCCTGGATTATTGTGATGACAGCAGTCATGGAGAATTGGGATGACAGGGATTATGCAGCATTGTGTTGACGACGGTATGGACTATTGTGATTGCAATGGTCATGGAGCAATGTGATGAAAGTTTTCATGGAACATCGTGATGAACAGTGCCTGGGAGCATTGTGACGATAAAGGTCATGGAGCATTGTTATGACAAGTGTCATGGAGCATTGTAATGAAAGGTTTCATTGTACACTGTGATGACAAGCGGGATGGAGTATTGTGATGAAACTGTCCTGGAACATTGTGATAACAAAAGCCATGGAGCATTGTGATGACAGGCATCATGGAGGATTGTGAAGAAAGGGATCATGTGGATTTATAATGACAAGGGCCATAGAACACTGTGATGAAACAAATCTTGGAGTATTTTGATGAAAGTTGTCATGGAGCATTGCGATGAAAAGCACCAAGGAACATTGTGATGACAAGGGCCATCGAGCATTGTGATGACAAGTGTCATGGAGCATTGTGATAACAGGTGTCATGGAGCATCGTGATGACAAATGCCATGGAGAATTGTGAGGAGAGGTGGCATTGGGCATTGTGATGAAAGGGGTCATGGAGTACTGTGATAACAGGGGCCGTGGAGCATTGTGATAACAAGTGACATGGAGAATAGTGATGACAGGCGTCATAGAGAATTGTGATGACAAGTGCCATTTAGCATTTTGATGACGGGGTCATCATGCATTGTGTTTACAGGGGTCACGGAGCATTGTGATGACAAAGGCCATAGAGCATTGAGATGCCAGGGGTCATGGAGCATTGTGCTGACATGGGCCATGGAGCATTGTGAAGACAAGATTCATGGAGCATTGTTATGACACGGGCATGAAGCATGGTGATGACAACAGACCTGGAGCATTGTGATGACAAGGGCATGGAGCATTGTGATTACAGGAGACATGGAACATTGTGATGATATTGGCAGGGATCATTGTGATTACAGGGATCATAGAGCATTGTGATGACAAGTGTCATGCAATATTGTGCTGACACAGATCATGGAGCATTTTGATGAGAGTGGCCTTGGAGCACAGTGATGAGAGTTGTCATGGGGCATTATGGTGACAGTGGTCAAGGAGCATTGTGATGAAAGTGTTCATGGAGCAACGCGATTATCGGGACAATGGAGCATTGTAAATACAAAGGCCATGGAGCATTGAGATAACGGAATTCATGGAGCATTGTGATGAAAGTGGTCATGGATCACTGTGATGACAAGTGTCCTGGAACCTAGTGATGACACGGTCCATACAGCATTGAGATAACAAGGGCCAAGGCGAATTGTGATGACACGTGTCATGGGGCATTGTGATGACATTGGTTATCTTGCATTGTGATCACAGTTGTCATGTAGAATTTTGATTAAAGGTATCATGGAGCACTGTGATGACAAAGGCCAAGGAACATTTTGATGACAAGTGTCATTGAGCAATGGGATGACACTGGAATGGAGTATTATGATGACAACTGTTCAGGAGCATTGTGATGACAAGGGCATGGAGCATTGTGATTACAGGTGCCGTGGAGCATTGTGATGACAATGGCATGGAGCATTGTGATGACATGGGTAATTGAGCATTGTGATTACAAGACCATGACGCATTGTGATGACAGGGGCCTTGGAACATTGTGATGACAATGGTCATCAAGCATTGTGATGACAGGGGTCGTAGAACATTGTGATGAGAAAGATCATGGAGCATGGTGATGACAGAGGCCATGGAGCATTGTGCTGACAAGGCCATGTACCATTGTGATTACAAGGGTCATGGAGCATTCTGATGACAAGGGCAAGGAACCTTGTGGTGACTGGGGTCATGGAGCATTTTGATGACAACTTTCATCGAACGTTGTGATGACAGCGGTCATGGAGCATTGTGTTGAAAGGGAAGATGGAGCAGTGTGATTACAGGGTCCATGGAGCATTGTGAATACATAGGCCATGGAACAATGTGATGACAGGGGTCATGTAGCATTGGGATGACCTGGGGCATGGAGCATTGTGATGAAAATTGTCCTGGAGCATTGTGATGACAGCGGTCATGGATCATTTTGATGACAGGGATCATGGAACATTCTGATAACAAGGTTCATAAAGCATTTTGATGACAGGGGTCATGGAGCATTGTGTTGACAAGGGCATGGAACATTGTAATGATAGGATATCTGGAGCATTGTGATGAAAAGGGGATGGAGCATTTTGATGACAGGGTTCATGGAGCATTGTGATGAAAGTGATCATGGATCATTGTGATGAAAAGTGTCCTGGACCATTGTGATGACACGGGTCATGGAGCATTGTGATGACAAGGGCCATGGCGAATTGTGATGACATATGTCTTGGGGCATTGTGATGACAGTGGTCATCTAGAATTGTGATGAAAGATATCATGGAGCACTGTGATGACAGGGGCCATGGAACATTGTGATGACAAAGGCCATGGAGCATTGTGATGACAAGTATCATGGAGCTTTGTGATGACACGGGCATTCATCATTATGATGACAAGAGTTCTGGAGCATTGTGATGACAAGTGTCATGGGGCATTTTGATGACATTGGCATGGCACATTATGATGACAAGAGTTCTGGAGCATTTTGATGACAAGGGCATGGAGCATTGTGATGACAGGTGTATTGGATCATTGTGATGAGAGTAGTCATGGATCATTGTGATGACATGTGTCCTGGAACACTGTGATGACACGGTTCATCGAGTATTGTGAGGACAAGGGTCATAGCGAATTGTGATGACAGGCGTCATGGGGCCTTGAGATGGCAGTGGTCATGGAGCATTATGATGAAAGGTGTTATGGAGCACTGTGATTACAGGGGCCATGGAGCATTGTGAATACAAAGGCCATGGAGCAGTGAGAAGACAGTGGTCTTGGAGCATTGTGATGAAAGTGGTAATGGATCGTGATGACAAGTGTCCAGGGACCCTGTGATGACATGGTTCATGGAGCATTGTGATGACAATGGTCATGGTGAATTGTGATGAGAATGTCATGGGGCATTGTGATGACCTTGGTCATCTTGCATTGTTATGACAGTGGTCATGTAGAATTTTGATTAAAGGTATCATGGAGCACTGTGATGACAAAGGGCAAGGAACATTTTGATGACAAGTGTCATTGAGCAATGGGATGACACGGGAATGGAGCATTATGATGACAAGTGTTCTGGAGCATTGTGATGAGAAGTGTATTGAGCATTGTGATTACAGGGGCCATGGAGCATTGTGATGACAACGGCATGGAGCATTGTGATGACGGGTCATTGAGTATTGGGATTACAAAGACCATGAAGCATTGTGATGACAGGGGCCTTGGAGCATTGTGATGACAATGGTCATCAAGCATTGTGATGACAGGGGTCATAGAGCATTGTGATGAGAACGACCATTGAGCATGGTGATGACAGAGGCCATGGAACATTGTGATGAAAAGGTCATGTATCATTGTGATAACAAGGGTCATGGAGCATTGTAATGACAAGGGCAGCGAACCTTGTGGTGACCGGGGTCATGGAGCATTTTGATGACAACTTTCATGGAACGTTGTGATGACAGGGGTCATGGAGCATTGTGTTGAAAGGGAACATGGAGCAGTGTGATTACAGGGTCCATGGAGCATTGTGAATACATAGGCCATGGAACAATGTGATGACAGGGGTCATGTAGCATTGTGATGACAGGGTCATGGAGCATTGTGATGAAAGATATCATGGAGCAATATGATAACAGGGGCCATGGAGCATTGTGATGAAAGGTGTATTGGAGCATTGTGATGAAAGTAATCATGGATCTTTGTGATGACATGTGTCCTGGAACACTGTGATGACACAGTTCATCGAGTATTGTGATGACAAGGGTCATAGCGAATTGTGATGACAGGTGTCATGGGGCATTGTGATGACATTGATCATCTAGGAATTGTGATGAAAGGTATCATGGAGTACTGTGAGGACTGGGGGCATGAAGCATTGTTATGAAAATTGTCCTGGATTATTGTGATGATGGCAGTCATGGAGAATTGTGATGACAGAGATTATGCAGCATTGTGTTGACAAGGGTATGGACTATTGTGATGACAATGGTCATGGAGCAATGTGATGAAAGTTTTCATGGAACATCGTGATGAAAAGTGCCTGGGAGCATTGTGACAATAAAGGCCATGGAGCACTGTGATGACAAGTGTCATGGACCATTGTAATGAAAGGTTTCATTGTGTACTGTGATGACAAGGGGGATGGAGTATTGTGATGAAACTGGTCCTGGAGCATTGTGATAACAAAAGCCATGGAGCATTGTGATGACAGGCATCATGGAGCATTGTGAAGAAAGGGGCCATGGGGAATTGTAATGACAATAGAGAAATGTGATGAAAATGGTCAGCGAGCATAGTGATTAAAGTGGTCATTGAGAATTGTGATGAAAAGCGACATAGAGCATTGTGATGACAAGGGCCATGGAGCATTGTGATGCCACGGTCATAGAACATTGTGATGACAAGAATTCTGGAGCATTGTGAGGAAAAAGGCATGGAGCGCTGTGATTATAGGGGACATGGAGCATTGTGATGACATGGGCAGGGAACACTGTGATGACAGGTATTATTGAGCAATGTGATGACAAGTGTCATGGAGCATTGTGATGAGAGGGGCCTTGGAGAATTGTGATGACAGGGATCATGGGTCATTGAGATGGCAGTGGTTATGGAGCATTATGATGAAAGGTGTTATGGAGCACTGTGATTAGAGGGGCCATGGAGCATTGTGAATACAAAGGCCATGGAGCATTTAGATGACAGTGGTCATGGAGCATTGAGATGAAAGTGGTAATGGATCATTGTGATGACAAGTGTCCTGGGACCCTGTGATGACATGGTTCATGGAGCATTGTGATGACAATGGTCATGGTGAATTGTGATGACAATGTCATGGTGCATTGTGATGACAGTGGTCATCTAGAAATGTGATTAAAGTTATTATGGAGCACAGTAAAGAGAGGGGCCATGGAGCATTGTGATGACAAGTGTCATGGAGCATGGTGAGGAAACGGACATGGAGCATTATAATGACAAGAGTTCTGGAGCCTTGTGATGACAAGGGCATGGAGCATTGTGATTACAAGGGCCATGGAGCAGTGTGATGACAAAGGCTTGGAGCACTCTGGTGACAAGGGTCATCGAGCATTGTGATTACAGGGGTCATGGGGCATTGTGATGAGTGAGGTCATGTAGAATTGAGATGAAACGGGTCATGGAGCACTGTGATTACAGGGGCCATGGAGCATTGTGATGACAAAGGCCATGGAGCATTGTGATGACAGGTGTCATGGAGAATTGAGATGAAACGGGTCATGGACCATTACGATGACAGGGGTCATGGAGAATTGTGATGACAGTGGCCATGGGGAATTTGGATGAAAGGCGTACTGGAGCATTGTGAGGAAATATTTCATGGAGCGTTGTGATGACAAGGCCCATGGAGCATTGTGAATACAAGGGACATGGAGCCTTGTGATGACAAGGGTCTTGGATCATTGTAAAAACAGGTATTATTGGGCATTGTGATGACAGGGGCATGGAGGATTTTTATGTAAGTTGCCATGGAGAATTGTGATGAAAGGGATCATGTGGATTTGTAATGACAAGGGCCATGGAGCATTGTGATGAAACAAATCTTGGAGTATTTTGATGAAACTTGTCATGGAGCATTGCGATGAAAAGCACCAAGGAACACTGTGATGACAAGGGCCATCGAGGATTGTGATGACAAGTGTCATGGAGCATTGTGATGACAGGTGTCATGGAGCATCGTGATGACAAATGCCATGGAGAATTGTGATGAGAGGTGGCATTGGGCATTGTGCTGAAAGGGGTCATGGCGTACTGGGATTACAGGGTCCATGGAGCATTGTGAAAACAAGTGACATGGAGAATAGTGATGACAGGCATCATAGAGCATTGTGATAACAAGTGTCATTTAAAATTTTGAAGACAGGGGTCATCAGGCATTGTGTTGACAGGGGTCACGGAGCATTGTGATGACAAAAGCCATAGAGCATTGTGATGAAAGGGGTCATGGAGCACTGTGATGACATTTGCCATGGAGCATTGTGAAGACAAGATTCATGGAGCATTGTGATGACACAGGCATGAAGCATGGTGATGACAACACACATGGAGCATTGTGATGACAAGGGCATGGAGCATTGTGATTATAGGGTCCATGGAGCATTGTGATAAAAAGGGCAGGGAACATTGTGATGACTGGGTTCATGGAACATTGTGATGAAAGGGGCCATGGAGCATTGAGATGACAGGCGTCCTGAGGCATGGTGATGACAGTGGTCATGGAGCATTGTGATGAAAGAGATCATGGAGCAATATGATAACATGGGCCATGGAGCATTGTGATGACAGGTGTATTGGAGCATTGTGATGAAAGTAGTCATGGATCATTGTGATGACATGTGTCCTTGAACACTCTCATGACACGGTTCATCGAGTATTGTGATGACAAGGTTCATAGTGAATTGTGATGACAGGTGTCATGGGGCATTGTGAGGATATTGATCATCTAGGAATTGTGAGGAAAGGTATCATGGAGCACTGTGATGACTGGGGGCATGAAGCATTGTTATGAAAATTGTCCTGGATTATTGTGATGACAGCAGTCATGGAGAATTGGGATGACAGGGATTATGCAGCATTGTGTTGACGACGGTATGGACTATTGTGATTGCAATGGTCATGGAGCAATGTGATGAAAGTTTTCATGGAACATCGTGATGAACAGTGCCTGGGAGCATTGTGACGATAAAGGTCATGGAGCATTGTTATGACAAGTGTCATGGAGCATTGTAATGAAAGGTTTCATTGTACACTGTGATGACAAGCGGGATGGAGTATTGTGATGAAACTGTCCTGGAACATTGTGATAACAAAAGCCATGGAGCATTGTGATGACAGGCATCATGGAGGATTGTGAAGAAAGGGATCATGTGGATTTATAATGACAAGGGCCATAGAACACTGTGATGAAACAAATCTTGGAGTATTTTGATGAAAGTTGTCATGGAGCATTGCGATGAAAAGCACCAAGGAACATTGTGATGACAAGGGCCATCGAGCATTGTGATGACAAGTGTCATGGAGCATTGTGATAACAGGTGTCATGGAGCATCGTTATGACAAATGCCATGGAGAATTGTGAGGAGAGGTGGCATTGGGCATTGTGATGAAAGGGGTCATGGAGTACTGTGATAACAGGGGCCGTGGAGCATTGTGATAACAAGTGACATGGAGAATAGTGATGACAGGCGTCATAGAGAATTGTGATGACAAGTGCCATTTAGCATTTTGATGACGGGGTCATCATGCATTGTGTTTACAGGGGTCACGGAGCATTGTGATGACAAAGGCCATAGAGCATTGAGATGCCAGGGGTCATGGAGCATTGTGCTGACATGGGCCATGGAGCATTGTGAAGACAAGATTCATGGAGCATTGTTATGACACGGGCATGAAGCATGGTGATGACAACAGACCTGGAGCATTGTGATGACAAGGGCATGGAGCATTGTGATTACAGGAGACATGGAACATTGTGATGATATTGGCAGGGATCATTGTGATTACAGGGATCATAGAGCATTGTGATGACAAGTGTCATGCAATATTGTGCTGACACAGATCATGGAGCATTTTGATGAGAGTGGCCTTGGAGCACAGTGATGACAGTTGTCATGGGGCATTATGGTGACAGTGGTCAAGGAGCATTGTGATGAAAGTGTTCATGGAGCAACGCGATTATCGGGACAATGGAGCATTGTAAATACAAAGGCCATGGAGCATTGAGATAACGGAATTCATGGAGCATTGTGATGAAAGTGGTCATGGATCACTGTGATGACAAGTGTCCTGGAACCTAGTGATGACACGGTCCATACAGCATTGAGATAACAAGGGCCAAGGCGAATTGTGATGACACGTGTCATGGGGCATTGTGATGACATTGGTTATCTTGCATTGTGATCACAGTTGTCATGTAGAATTTTGATTAAAGGTATCATGGAGCACTGTGATGACAAAGGCCAAGGAACATTTTGATGACAAGTGTCATTGAGCAATGGGATGACACTGGAATGGAGTATTATGATGACAACTGTTCAGGAGCATTGTGATGACAAGGGCATGGAGCATTGTGATTACAGGTGCCGTGGAGCATTGTGATGACAATGGCATGGAGCATTGTGATGACATGGGTAATTGAGCATTGTGATTACAAGACCATGACGCATTGTGATGACAGGGGCCTTGGAACATTGTGATGACAATGGTCATCAAGCATTGTGATGACAGGGGTCGTAGAACATTGTGATGAGAAAGATCATGGAGCATGGTGATGACAGAGGCCATGGAGCATTGTGCTGACAAGGCCATGTACCATTGTGATTACAAGGGTCATGGAGCATTCTGATGACAAGGGCAAGGAACCTTGTGGTGACTGGGGTCATGGAGCATTTTGATGACAACTTTCATCGAACGTTGTGATGACAGCGGTCATGGAGCATTGTGTTGAAAGGGAACATGGAGCAGTGTGATTACAGGGTCCATGGAGCATTGTGAATACATAGGCCATGGAACAATGTGATGACAGGGGTCATGTAGCATTGGGATGACCTGGGGCATGGAGCATTGTGATGAAAATTGTCCTGGAGCATTGTGATGACAGCGGTCATGGATCATTTTGATGACAGGGATCATGGAACATTCTGATAACAAGGTTCATAAAGCATTTTGATGACAGGGGTCATGGAGCATTGTATTGACAAGGGCATGGAACATTGTAATGATAGGATATCTGGAGCATTGTGATGAAAAGGGGATGGAGCATTTTGATGACAGGGTTCATGGAGCATTGTGATGAAAGTGATCATGGATCATTGTGATGAAAAGTGTCCTGGACCATTGTGATGACACGGGTCATGGAGCATTGTGATGACAAGGGCCATGGCGAATTGTGATGACATATGTCTTGGGGCATTGTGATGACAGTGGTCATCTAGAATTGTGATGAAAGATATCATGGAGCACTGTGATGACAGGGGCCATGGAACATTGTGATGACAAAGGCCATGGAGCATTGTGATGACAAGTATCATGGAGCTTTGTGATGACACGGGCATTCATCATTATGATGACAAGAGTTCTGGAGCATTGTGATGACAAGTGTCATGGGGCATTTTGATGACATTGGCATGGCACATTATGATGACAAGAGTTCTGGAGCATTTTGATGACAAGGGCATGGAGCATTGTGATGACAGGTGTATTGGATCATTGTGATGAGA